>NC_043967.1:43375293-43694293 GCF_902148855.1 Sphaeramia orbicularis | reverse complement strand
TGCTATATATACTGTATGATGGACGAGGCTGGCATTCACTTCGTCAGTCATGTGACTTCAGGCTGTAACAAATGTTTCTGTGAGGTTTCATGCAGTCAGTCAGTCAGTCAGTGGTCTCATGTTGGAGCTTTTCTCGCCCCCTCCTCTCCTCTAAGACTCTACACACTGACGTCTTTGTTATCGGTCAGTGCATTAGGACAGGAAGTCGGGCCGGCCCATGGAAACACCAGCTGGACTGACAGATAAGACACCAGAGGGGCTTCACTCTGCAACGTCGGCCGATGGAACGAACGCACACCGATAGGGATCATCTTTACTCGCCGTTTTGACGCTCAATATTGTACCAAAAAGGAAGCAAACCACAAACTAACGCAGAGATTGATCATTATTTCTGCTTCAAGTGTCACACAGAGGAAACAGAACTGACTGGAGCGAGCTGAGGTTGAGGTTCAAAAATATGTGTGGTTTGATGGCTTTTATTAGAGCCTTTTATACAAAATGACATAAATATGACACATGTATTGTTAAGTTTACACTCCTTCCTAGTTTTCTATTTGAATAAGTGCTTTAAAAATCCACTACATTAAGTAAAAAAAGGATATGAGCTGAAAATAAAAGATGTTTCATAGAGAATTGTAGAGATAATTTGGACGTTTAATCACTTCACTGAAATTAAAATGTTAGAAAATAGAGAAAATGTCTGTTAAACCCCGAATTTACAGTTTCCGGTCACATATGACAAATGAAAGTATACAATCCTCACATTTAGCTGCATCCAGCATCCATTTAGCTGCTTTTTTTGAAGAGTCTAATCTTTCAGACACCAGAGGCTGAAGATGATTCCATAATTTCCATAGTTTTGTCCTCTAATACCAGCCCCTAAACAGGACAGACTTAGCTATAAAATGAACTGTGTGTTTAATACAGTAATGTTAACTGTGATATTATGTTTCTATCAGGTGTTGGACCTGTTGTAAACATATAAAGAGCCTGTCAAAACTAAAGGTCACAGATAATCCATTTTAATTGGTTTGAACAACAGTGAGTCGCTTCTGAAGGACATTTTAAATCTAATAATACTTCTGCATTCATGCCAGGAGAACAGATGCTCACACCATCAGGCCTGAAATAAGTCTGAGCCTCTGGAACAGAAAGTGCAGAATGGGATTAGTGTTATTAGTGAAACTGGCTGATGTGTGCAGTGTTGGTACAGTTACTGAGGCTAAAACTGGTGCAACACACCTTTTTTATATATGATTACTGTTGATTAATAGAATAGAATAGAATAGAATAGAATAGAATAGAATAGAATGCCTTTATTGTCATTATACATATGTGCGACGAAATTAAAAGATAAAAAATAAACAAAACTAAAAAAACAAACTTTTAACATAGATGATAGAATACAAGCACTTACAGGTAAAGGTGAGGGATGGATTTTTAGACTATTTCCATTATGGCCACAAATGACATCATGATAATAAAATTATCAGTTGGTCTCGATAATGATGTAGTAAGTGCCAAATCATCATCATTCATTCTACTTTAAAAGCTCATTTGTGTCCTGAGTGAAGGTTACATGTAGTTGTAAATAATTAGTAAAAGACACTTTAAGACAAAAACACACCTGATTTACAGCTTATTTTAGTCAATGTAAGTGCACAATTCTAGGCTGATACCGACAAATGAAATTATTTGATAGCAGATACAAAAGTCATTTTCTGTTTATGTTGTTTGTATATTCATTTATCCCCTATTTTGTGCAAGGGAAACAAAGAAATCTTCATCATATTAACTTAAAAATATATTAACTGAACCATTATTGGAGCCATTATCAGTCATCACCTACAAATTGAAATGTACACCTATTAAAAAACCATTGACATAACATGTAAGTGTCCACTGGTGAAAAGACGTCTCATATGATGATACTGACAATGGCTGATGCTAGAATATTGATTTCTAATACGTCCCCTGTGGTTGGTTAGCAACACATTGTAAGAGACAGGTTTTTTTTTTGTGGTCAGATCATGATAACAATGGATGAGATCAGGGCTGAAAAATAAACGGAATTATTTTAATTCATCAAGATTTTGATTTCTGACATTCATTAAAAATGCTAAAATCACAAATTCGTTTTTTTGTCCTATATTTTCTATTTTTTGATTGTCATGATTAATTTAAAGATATTAAATTTGGAGGAGAGTGGAAAGAGATGGAAAAAACAAAAAACTCAGCCATTGTGTACCAGCTGTATGTGGAATTTATTTTATAATGTTCAATAAAAAGATAATTTAAAAAAAAAAAAAAAAAAAAAAAAATCACAAATTCGTGATTATTCCTCTGGTGCTTTCCTACCCTTTACAATGCAGCCTGTATATTTGTTGTATATATTAATTGTGAATGTGGTTCTCCAGCCACATATGGTTGATGGTTTTAGCAAAGAAATAGTGTTTTTGTCTCTAGGTCACGTAGTCGCAAAACACTCAATTGAAAAAAAATCTATATCAATCATATCACCCAGCTCTACATAAGATGTTAAAGATGATCACAGAGGTCATCTGACTGTTATGGAACCAACAGTTTTCACAGAGTTTAGTCATTTCTCCCAAAGGACTCAACAGAGCCTGGGTTAGGGTTAAGTAATACCTAGAGTCCTGATGAGTTTACACCTGGAGTCTTTTGTCTTCAGTCAGAATACCTTTGTTAAAGATGAACTGATTAGATTTTAATGACCAAAGGTGAAAGACTTATAACTGTTACTAAGTGAGAGTTTGTGTCTTTTAAGGCTGTGCGAGTGAAGGGAATGAGAAATAAATATATAGAGTATGTTCATTTCAACCCCGCAAAAACGTAAAGCTAAAGGTGGCCTCAGACTTTTGAACAGTACTGTATTGTATTTATATAACTGCTTGTAGCCACATTTTATACATATTAATATTTTCCATATATATTACATTGTATTAAATATTTGTGACTGGTATATTTACATATTTAATGCCTTCATATGTAAATAAAAACATTTCTCTTCCATGTTTTGTATGTGATCACACTAAACCACAGGTGTCAAACATGCGGCCCGGGGGCCAAAACCGGCCCACCAGAGGTTCCAATCCGGCCCATGGGATGAATTTGCAAAGTGCAAGTTGGGCCATCAAACTCAAAAATAATATCATAATAACCTATAAATAATGATAAAATTTTTTCTCTTTGATTTAGTGCACAAAAACATTAAATTATGAAAATATTTACATTAAGAAACTATCCTTTAACAATAAAATGTGAATAACCTGAACAAATATGAACAACCTGAAATGTCTAAAGAAAATTAAGTACAATTTTAACAATATTTTGCCTGTTGCTAAATGTTTTGTGACTTTGTAGATCTGATCTGTAATGCGTATGTATAAATAATAAGTCGAGGCAGAATACAAATAAAATTGTACTTAAATTTCTTAACAAATTCCATTTTTTTCAGGTTATTCACATCCTTTTTGTTTGGATAGTTTTTAAGTGTAAATATTGGCATAACTGAATGTTATTTTTTGCACTACAGCAATTTGGAGTTGTCATTATTTATTGGCTATCATGCTATTATTTTACTGGTCCGGCCCACTTCAGATTAAATTGGGCTGAATGTGGCCCCGGAAGAAAATGAGTTTGACACCCCTGCACTAAACCATCCATGTAATAATACAACACATACAGCTCTGGAAAAAATTAAGAGACCATTGTAATTTCCCCTGAAATCAGCATGTATGACAGCCATTCCATTCCTGTGTCTGTTGAATTCCAACACAATCACACCTTATTCCAGTGGTTCTCAACCTTTTTTCAGTTATGTACCCCCTGTGAAATATTTTTTCAGCCAAGTACCCCCTAACCAGTGCAAAGCATTTTTGGTTGAAAAAAATGACTTAAAACAGAGTGCTGTGCCATCAGTGTCTGATTTATTAAACTTTGGAACTCCATTTGTAGTGGTCTCTCTTGAACTATTTGGAAATAAAAAGATATAACTAAAAACAGAAAGAAATAATTAACTTAATTATAAATAAAGATTTGTGCACATAAAAGTAATCATCAACATAAAGTGTCCTCCTTTGGGATCATAGTAAAGATCTGTTCTCAAAAAGAATTATGCTTCAACCACGACTCCATTGTTTGAGTTTTCAAGTGATTAACAGGTGATGCTAGGTGGCATATGACAGGTTGGGTCGAACCATTCTGGTATGGGGGAGACTGGGTTTTTAGGATGATGAAATTGAATTGCCTCCTGAATATAAAATTCATTTTATGAACATATATTTTCCTGAAATATTTAATTAATCTAATAATTATTTTTAAAGGATTTTTGCATGGATGCTACTTTTTAAATATATTTTAAAATCTTACGTACCCCCTGGAGTGCCTTCACGTACCCCCATTTGAGAACCACTGCCTTATTCTACTGACTAAACACCTGATCTGTGTCTTATTTAAGAAGCAGAAGTATAAAACCACCACTGTGGCCATCACTATCTTCTTACAATAGGCAAAAACGGTGCTATTAGTATCGTAAAAGTAACTGGAATCCAAAAATAACTATTGAAAACTTATGGACTTCTGCTCTGGCAATGTTCCCAAACTCTGAGGACTGGTTCTTCTATCAGGACAATGCTCCTGGCCTCAGCTAGGTCCATAAAGGTGTAGATAACGGACCACCAGATGAAGACCCTGTCAGGGCCAGAACAATCTCCAGACCTGAACCCACTTTGAAAACTTCTGGAGGAACATGGATGGTCACAAGTCATCCAACATGTCTGAGCTTCTTGAATTTCTATGGCAGGAGATGCATGAAGTCATCCAACAGCAATGGAGGAGAACCAAGACACATGAAAGCTGTCACTGAAAATCAGGGTTATTCCACCAAATACTGATGTCTGAACTTTTCCCAAGTTACAACACTAGTATTGTGTTGTTTAGAAATGAATATGAACTGGTTTTCTTTGCATTATTTGAGGTCTGCATCTTTTTGTTATTTTGACCATGTGTGTGTTTTGCAAATACATGCTCTAAATAACAAAATTTTTATTTGGAATTTGGAAGAAATGTCAGTAGTTTAGCTTTTTCATGCATGAATTATGAGAACCTTAATGGGTTAAAACACTAATGTCCAGTCAGAGCGTGAACTTTAACTGATTGCCATTCCAACATTTATTTCAATGTAAAGTAGCTCCTTGTTTTGGATAATCCCTTATGGTCTAAGTAAAGCAAAAATGAATTTAAAAATAAAAATGTGGGTCAAATTGTCTCTAAAATGTCCCTTCAGAGAGATTTTGAATAACGTGTTTTGACCCTAATCAAATTATTTTTCCTGAGTGTTTTTATTCCTCTTTAAGCATGAAAAAAACAATGTGATCGAAAAAATTTTTATGAACCTCTTTTTCATGGAGTTGTAAAAATATCCACTCAGCTGGACATCATGCATTTACTTTCTGAAGCAAAGAAACATGTATTTACTGATACACTGTGTGAAAAGTATGAAATCAATTTTTTTAATGCTGCTAATCTGAGGTTTTGTCACATTTTAACATACTGTAATATTAGTTATTACTTACTTTATGGAGATAATATGCATAAAAAACCTTTTTGTTTAAGAAAAATGGTTAATTACAGTCTTAAACAATAACTAGCAATTGATTTACACTCAAACATGTTACTGTACACTCAAAAATAGAGGTACCAGCTTGTACTTAAAAGGGTGCAAATGCTTGTCGCTGGGGGTGTACTTCTTTGAGAGACATTTCTGTACCCTTTCGAAATGGTCCATTTTTGTACCTTAAGTACTTTACATAGAAAGAAAACTCTTGTATAGTTGATAATGCCATGATGTTTAAAGTTTGAACTGGTGGCCCAATTGAGAAAAAAAAAAAAAGGCATAGGCAAGCTACGACATCAAGACATGGAGGTGTGAATGAAAACTGGATAAAACAGAGATTATGGCAATAATCAGAGGTTCTAATAAGCTAAATAAATTATTAGGCTATTATCATTGAGCTAATTGGGGTATTAAATTCAAACACAAAGTATTATTAAATATAATATAGAGTAATTACAGTATGATATATAATAAATAATGTGCTAAGCCTAATGTTTGAACTATAATTAGGCCTACTGTTCAGTTCTCCTAGCCTATAGCCTATTCCCATGGTCTACACACATTTTTTAATGCAGCAGGGTACCTTACAGTACAAATTTATACTTTACGTAACTTTGGACCTTTTTTCATAGTCTAAAGGGGCAATTCTGGCCTCCTAAAGACCAATATTGTACTTTGAGAGAATATTCTAAAAAAAAATGTACTTATAGGTACATAAATGTTCTGATCTCGTACCTCTATTTTTTACAGTGTAGATCAGGTTTAGCAAGAACAGCAAAGTTACAGTAATGGTGTGAATTCCAATGTATGGGATGATGCATGAGTGTCCACTGTGTTGGCTGATATGGAACTAAAACAGCAAAAACCATGACTATATAAGAGAACAGCTGGAGAATAACTGTTTACTGTAGTGACCAGTATTGCATGAAAGGGTTAGAGCATAAAACACATCCCTATAAATGGTAGAATCAGAGAAAGTGATAATTTTACAGTGGTCTCGTTTTTTTTCCAAGAGCTGTATGTTAATCAATAATATGTTTCCCCAATATATTGGAATATATTTACTATGTATTTAAATTTTATAATGTTTTCTTATATTTGTAGAGCTCCTGCATTTCAGTTTTCTTTGTCAGATACTTAAACTGAAATGTTGCTTTATCGGTTGATTTTAAATTGGGCTATTTATTCATCTGTAGAAGTCAAACCAATGATGTTATTTTCCATGAAGCTGGACAGTCTCCAGCTCTTTTTTTTCTGTGATGACCCAGCCTCTCCCTTGGGGGAGTGTTGAATATTTTGGCAGCTGAATAACTTTCTATTTCTGAGAGAAATGTTCCTACTCACCAAGTTTCATGAGCAGGGCGAGTAGGATCCACAGGGAGATCTCAAAGGGCTTCCGGACATGGTCGAAGTTGAAGGACAGGACGGGGAAAGCCTTTTTGTGGTGAGTGGAGTTAGTTTGGTGATGGGAGTCCTCCGGTGCTGGATTTCTCCCTGTGTCATTGCTTCCCGAGTCAACATCACGACCGGCGGAGGCAACGGAGACGAAAAGGAGCAACAAAACGCACCAACAGCCGAGGCTCCTCAGGGCGGGACGGAGGTGCACAGCCATTTTCAGATGGTTTCACGGCTGCACTGAAGCCCCGGAGCGAAATGATAGTCCTCCTCCTCCTCCTCAGTTCAGCTCACGATCCGATGAAGCTGAAGCTGAAGGATGGTACGGGAAGCGAGCGTGCTGGTGCGCCCGGGAGAAGCGCGCACTTTTACGCACAAACTCCCTGACATCTTAAAATAACGCACGGTTTTATTAGTGATTTACAAGACGAGCAGAGTGAATCTTCTGGTCAGCCTGTCATTCTGCCATGAGGGTGTGTTTAAAGCCGGCTGATCTGACTTGTTTCCACCTCGAATGTTACTCACTGAAGTTGCGTTAAGTGTCAGCATCATCAGGCGGATTTCTCACACTTTCTCTTCTCTGTAGCAGCTCATTCAAAACTCAGCTGGTTAAAGTGACATCTGCTGGAAAGGAGGACCAAGAACATTCACAGCCTTCATTTAGTTAGTTAGTTAATTCATATCATCAGCCAAAATTCATCTATAACAGGGGTGTCAAACTCATTTTAATTCAGGGGCCGCATTCAGCCCAATTTGATCTCAAATGGGCCGGACCAGTAAAACAATAACAGTGAAAAAAGTAAAATTATATTATGATCTGGTTTACATCTACAAAGTTTCCTTAAAAATCTGAATAACAATGAACATCTTGAATTGTCTTAAGAAAAATGAGTGCAGTTTTAACAATATTGTGCCTCGGTTTATCAGTTTATCATTTAAACATGTGCATTACAATCACACAAAGCATTTAGTACCAGCAGAATATTGGTAAAATTGCATTTACTTTTCTCAAGACATTTCAATTTGTTCATATTTGTTCAGGTTATTCATATTTTTTTTTTGTAAAAGTGTAGTTTGGTAATGTAAACATTTTCATGTGTTTTTTTTTTACTTTTTTTGCACCAAAAAAACAAAGAGAAAATTTGATTCATTCATTCATTATCCTCCGCTTTATCCGGGGCCGGGTCACGGGGGTAACAGTCTAAGCAGGGATACACAGACTTCCCTCTCCCCAGACTCCTCCTCCAGCTCTTCCGGGGGGACCCCGAGGCGTTCCCAGGCCAGCCGAGAGACATTGTCTCTCCAACGTGTCCTGGGTCTTCCCCGAGGTCTCCTCCCGGTGGGACATGCCCGGAACACCTCCCCAGGGAGGCGTCCAGGAGGCATCCGAAACAGATGCCCGAGCCACCTCAGCTGGCCCCTCTCGATGTGGAGGAGCAGCGGTTCTACTCCAAGCTCCTCCCTGGTGACTGAGCTCCTCACCCTATCCCTAAAGGTGCGCCCAGCCACCCTACGGAGGAAGCTCATTTCGACCGCTTGTATCCCGGATACAAGTGGTCAAGAAAATTTGAGGTTGTCATTATTTATAGGTTATTATGATAATATTTTACTGGTCTGACCCACTCGAAATCTAATTGTTCTGTATGTGGAACCTGAATTAAAATGATTTCAACACCATTGATTGTTAATATCTTCAGTGTAATTTTTGCATTTCACAAATTCATCCCGCGGGCCAGATTGGACCCATTGGCGGGCTGGATTTGGCCCCCGGGCCACATGTTTGACACCTGTGATCTATAATGTCAAATAACTTGTGATCTAATCAATACAGTTAACCCTTAAAAATCTACAGCTATTTTTGTAGCAACTTCCAAATAATTTTTCTCTACATTTAACCTTTACTGAGCTATTTATCAGTATTTGTCCTAATATTATCCCCTGCATTTTGCATTTTTTATTTAAAATCAGGGAGTAATATTGTATAAGGGACAGACCTGGGCCAAATGGGTCTACTCCAGCTCATGTGATGAATTGGTGAGATGCAAAAATTACACTGAAGATATTAATAATCAGGAGTGTCAAACTCATTTTAGTTTAGGAGCCACATACAGACCAATATGATCTCAAGTGGATCAGACAAGTAAAAATAATAGTGTAATAAGCTCTAAATGACGATAAATCCAAACTTTTCTCTTTGTTTTTGTGTGAAAAAATAAAATTACATGGTGAAAATGTTTATATTTACACTGTAAAACTATTGTTTCACAAAAATTGTGAATAATCTTAACAACCACGAATAACCTGGAATGTCTTTAGAAAAATAACATGGAATTTTAACAATATTATGTCTGTTACTAAATGTCTTGTGTATTTGTAGAGCCACTGTGATCTGTAAGTTGTAATTCGCATGTGTAAATGAGAAGCTAAGGCATAATATTATTATAATTACACTTTTACTTTTTGCACTAAAATAAAGATAAAATTGTGTAGATATTATTTGGACAATTTAGACAATGAAAGAAACCTACTGTTTTTGTCTTTGTGTGGTTCAAATATGGACCGTCAACTTAAAAACAAGGGGTTTTATGAAAAACCCCCCCAAAAAAACAACTAATCATTTAGGAATTACAGCTATTTTAAACAGAATAGACCCCATGTCAGTGTACATACTGCATCCAAAATGACTAAACTTCTGTCTCTGTCCACATACTTACAGACCTGACTGTACATTTCAGAGGTGAATATTATGCTTTTTATTCCAGCTCATTTTGTCAATTCTCCTTCTTTACATAAATACTCTTGACACACAAGAGGCCTGTTTTTGGAGCTCAAGGAAACTTGACTTTTTAAAGATGCATGGTTCACAAACATGATCATCTTATAGAATATGATGTGTTGTTATTAATTTATGACCAGTTTATAAAGTAGCTCAAACCCAAACATCAGTAAAATAATTCAAGTTTTTTATTTGTTACATGCTCGTGGTTCAAACAGTGAAATACAAAAACTGTCTACAAGGCTGTGCAGTAAAAATTAGTCAAACCTACAAAAACTTACTCATAAGAAGTGAAGTCATATAAGTTATATAAATATAGATATAATATGAATATTAACCCTTTCATACATGAATTATGAGAACCTTAATCAAGATTTTTTTTCCTGAGTGTTTTTATTCCTCTTTAGGCATGAAAAAACCCCCAATGTGATTGATTTTTTTATTTATTTTTTTAAATCAACCTGTTTTTCATGGAGTTATAAAAATGTCCACTCAGCTACACCATGAATTTTATTCTTGAAGCAAAGAAACATGTATTTAAAACCCAATATCATAAAGTGATATGAAAACAGTGAAATGAATCCATGTTTAATGCAGCTAATCTGATGTTTTCTCACATTTTAACATATTCTAATACAAGTTATTACTCACTTCATGGAGATAATATGCAAAAAATAAATATTAACAATTGATTTCCACTCAAGAACCAATCAAGAACAGCAAAGTTACAATAATGGTATGAATTGCAGTTTATGAGATGATGCATAAGTGTCCGCTGTGTTGGTTGACATGGAACTAAAACAACAAAACCCATGAATATACAAGATTAAAGCTGTAGAGTAACTGTCCACTGTAGTGACCACTATGCATGAAAGGGTTAAAGTAACAGAAAAATACTATATTACAGTAGCAATCAAACTCTTTTATGTACAGAGTGAAAGAAACCAGAGCAGAATATGCATTGTGGAAATGTGCAAATATTACATATAAATGTGTGTATGTGTTTGTGCTTGTGTTATATACATTTTTAAATTGCAGTGCAGTCCAGCGTTAATCTTGGTTATGATCTGAGTATGTGATAAATTCCATATGAATATCATTAATGCATTCAGCAGTAAAATTAATTTAAAACATCATATATAATCATAAAACACTGACAGGTATAATTTTACTGCACAATGACTTTTTAAACTTTAAGTACATTGTGGTGATAATACGTTGAATACAGAAGATAGGGTGTGGAATTTAATATTTGTCACATTGTGTATGAAGTACAGGATCTAATTACTGCCTAAAAGTCTGTTTTCAGTGTATGAGCAAAGGATACTTTAACTGACGAGATACAAAGAAATATTTACACTGGTTTTCACTGTTAAAGTCAATAAAGGAAAGTAAATGCAGGCATTGGCTTGGACTGATGTGAGAGTGAAGAACACAGTTATTGTCCATCTCTTCACTCATGACACTCTGTTGACTTTCATCTGTTTTATCTTTTATCTCATTCATGTCTGAGCCTGCAGATAAAATCACTTCCTCTGTCTGAGTTTCATCCACATGAGTCGCCCCAAACAAACTGTGCAGTCGCCCGACAATCTCTGTTTCCCACAGCACTTTCACACATGAACGAGCCGTGGAGCAGAATGGGAACAGGTTTATTGGAGAATTACGACACATTATTTAATGATGCATCATGCAGACTTAATAATTTACAGTCATTTTCTCTATTAAAACTATAAAACCATGAAAATAACTTTGCAATTGTGTGTTAATGTGTCAATAAATTAACAGTGAGACATTCATCGTTAAACTGAAGTTTTTCTTCTGTAGTTCTGATTATGAATAAACATGCTTTTTATTTTTTCTTGCAGTATTTCAAAGCTTGCACCTCAAATTGGCGAATGCAAAGCAAACCTGTTTACATGATATGCTCATTTATTACATGTTTATTACATCAGAAAACTCTCCATAACACTACTGAAATCATTCTTCTGTCTTTTAATCTCTTTTTGTTTTTACGTTTTGACAGTTTTATAATTAAAAACTAGTAGAAACATTAAATACAATTTATTTCCCCTGATGATAAACAGCTTCACATGAGGCTGTTTAGTAAATAAGACAAAGTTAAAGGTTCAAAGCTGCTTTCTATTATCCAGTTTACACATGCTCATCAGCTATTGACTCTTATTAGTGACTTTTCTTCCTGTTTATTAACCCACTTTTTTGTATTTTCACAGTATCTGAACATTCATTTTAAAACACCCGTAAAGACAGGAAAAGAAAAGGATGCATAGTAACAGCTCTGGAACAAAAAATATATAGATCGATGATTTAATCGGTGTATGTTTAATTAAATTAACATTATTGGCTCTTTCTTGAAACTACTGAAGCGATTTTCTCAAATTCTGAATTAAAATATTAGCATTTAGAGTCTATAGAAAATGACAACTGGTCAAAATGACAAAAAAAAAAAAAAAATGTAGACAAATGTAAAGAAAAGTTATATTAATTTCTTAACATCCCAACAGGAGTAGTAAGCTGGAAATTTGGAAATTACTATTTGGTGGAGTATCCTTGATTTCTTTTATATTAGCAGAGAGTTATATGTGAAATTAGAATATCTTAGTATCTGTGTAGCTATTTATATTTTCTAACTAACTAAAAAAACTAAAAACTGTTAAAAACTGATCTTCTTATGGAAGATATCTAAGGCCAAAATGGATGAATTAGACTTAAATTGAAAGGAATCATCTTATAGTTTCTCTGTTTAACATTTGAAACACAACCTAAACTACATCAAATTGAATGTTGCTCAAAAATCATCCTAAAAATGGGTCATTGGAATAAAAAGGATGCAAAGTAAACTTATTTAACAGTAACTTATTGCAGGAAAACACTCATGCGGGAATTAATATTTGAGTATTCAATTAATGGATTGCAAAAACAGTCATAAGGAAATGTTTTGATAAATGAATCATTGTTTTAGTTAAACTTTTCTTAGTAAAATGTCCTCAATAATAATCTATAGATGAAAGTGTTAGTTGCGATTTTAATCTGATGAAAATTACAGACCTGGTCAAAGTGAGAGCTTCCTATTTGAATATTTTCATCTAAATACAGTGGCTCATAACAAAGAAAACCCTGTATTATTTAAATCCAGCTGCTGGGACTGAACACAGACTCACACTTTCCCCTCGGGACACTTACATGTTCTTTCAAACGACACATCTGTCTCTTAACACCTCTGACATACACAAACATTCATCACATTCATCTATGGAGCTGCTCCAGCAGTCGCTGATCTGCTGGTAAATAGTGAACATTTGTCTCTAAACTCAGACATCCGGCTGTTCCAGACCATGGACCGTCTCTGCCATCTGTCTGGCGCTGTACAGGGACACACTCATCCCCAACGCGGCCATCGTCATGGCGATGGGGTTGAGGAGACCGCTCTGAGGCTGCATCTGGACCTCACCTGAGACCTGCCTCTGTGGACAAAGACAGACACAGCAGTGGAATTACAGCTGATACAGGACTCTGGACTGCCTTTTGTCTTTAAAGCAGTGTAAAAATTGTTAGATTGTAAATAAAAGTGTTAAATTATTTTGGTCTCATATCATATAAATCAGGGGTGTCAAACATGCGGCCCGGGGGCCAAATGTGGCCCGCCAAAGGGTCTAGTTCGGCCCCTGGGATGTTTTTGCCAAGTGCAAAAATTCGACAGTCTTGAATTGAGTTAAGCAAAAAAAATAAATAAATAAATTAGCTTGAATTGAGGAAAAAATCTTAAATTAAGACAAAAAAAAAATCTTCAATTAAGTAAAAAAAATCTTCAGTTAAGTAAAACAAAGCTTCAATTAAGCCAAAACATCTCAAATTTAGCAAAAAATCTTGAATTAAGCCAAAAAAAGTCTTCAATTAAGTAAAAAAAATCTTGAATTAAGCCAAAAAAAAAAAATCTTCAATTAAGTAAAAAAATCTTGAATTAAGCCAAAAAAAAAAATTCTTTATTAAGTAAAAAAATCTTGAATTAACCCCCCAAAAATCTAGAATTAACAACTTAAATTTTTTTCTTTGCTTTAGTGCAAAAACTAACATTAAATTATGAAAATATTTACATTTACAAACTATCCCGTAACACTAAAATGTGAATAATCTGAACAAATATGAACAACCTGAAATGTCTAAAGAAAATTTTGCACAATTTTAACAGTTTTTCTGCCTGTTCCTCAGTGTTTAGTGTCTTTGTAGATCTGATCCATAATGCACATGGAGAAATGATAAGTTGAGGAATAATATTGTTAAAATTGCACTAAATTTTCTTACGTTTTTTTCATTTAAATATCTGTTTGTTTGTTTGTTGTTTTTTTTTTTATAGTTTTGTTTATAAAAGTAAGTATTTTCATAATTTAATGTTTTTTTACACTAAAACAAAGACAAAAATTTGGAGTTGTCATTATTTATAGGTTATTATGTTATTATTATCTGGTCCGGCCCACTTCAGATCAAATTTAGCTGAATATGGCCCCTGAACTAAAATGAGTTTGACACCCCTGATATAAATCATCATGTAAATCAGTGCTTCCTTTGTATTAATGATCTGGGCTGATGTTAGTGGGATTTCACACTGGTTTAACTTGTGGATCTTATAAAAGCTGCTTTATTTTCTACATGGTAGAGAACAAGATATAAGAAAAACAAGTGATTTTTGGTTGGAATTGACATTATATTTATGATATGATGTGAGAAAACCAACCGTTTCTGGCCATTATTGACAATAGGCTTGAGTTGGTTGGAAAAAAGCAAGACTAGATCTGTTGATAGTGAGATGAAAAATAAGCTGAAACCCTCAGACAACGAGAAAACACAACAGTACTGGTGCATCAGTGAAACTCAATTTACTGATTTAGCCCATTTGTTTTCTCTGATTAAAATGGTTGGTTAATGGCTTCCACTCACTGTCTACAATGTGCATGATTGATTGTCTTTTCTTTTCTTTTCTTTTTCTTTTTTTTTTTTTTTTTAAGAAAAACATGAAAATAATGATGGCTTTTATGGTTGTCATTCTGTGATCAAGGATTCAGACCATTTGCTCATTTTGCTAATTTCTTTACAAATCAAACCTAAATTATTAGAAAGATAAATGATGCAGAACAGTTTAATAAAGGTGAGGTCTGAATGCATTGTGTTGTGTGTAAAAGCTATTACTGAAAACAAAAATTAAGATTCACATGTCTCTCATTGGACACTTTATTTTCCCTTTTCATTAACTGCATCAGTGTGTTTATAACGTATTTATACAACCTCTGCTTTCATGCAGCTTCATACGTCACCAGCTGTGAGGCAGAGTCTGAACATGTTACATAAACCCCAGTGACATCAAATATTCATTCACAAGTTGTCTCTAACTGTTCTCCTCTAAGGATTCTGTACATAATGTTCCAATCTATATTGTGTCATGTTTTCACCTGAGGGGTTGATAATATTAGCTCCTTCTTAAAATGTATGAGTTACATTACATCAAATATGATAAAACACATGCCATTTTGAAAACACGGATGAAGACTTTTTTTTATGGCTCTGTTCTCTGATTGGAGTGGAAATAAATAATAATAATAAGATGTGTTAATAACAGACACCAACCTGGAGGAGACGGAAGTATCCTGGAGTCAGTCGTCCCAGTCTGATGATCATTTCTGCTGCAGATGAACTGACGACAAACCTGTAGAGGTGAAAAAATAGTCCATAATTATCTATGCAAAAATTTTAGACCTAAACTGGTGATCTACTGCTGCTGTGTGAAGGATTTTCTAAAAGTTTATCAAGTTTCTGTGACCAAAGCTGAGAATCCTGCACATATTCAACACTTCTATTACTATCTACATTGTGGTTTACAGGGAAAGTACTCAATAGAATAGAATAGAATAGAATAGAATTGAATGCAGGGTGTCCCATAAGTCTCCATACGTAGGAAAAATAAACGTTTCTTGACATAAACCATTTTTATTTATATAATATGCTCTATATGACTGCCATTTTGTCGGGAACACATTTCAATGCGTGTCCTCCACTGCTGAAGAACTATGAAGAAGAAATATAAAGAAATACATGTTAGAACCATATGTATTATGTCTCCTATGTATGGAGACTTATGGGACACCCTGTAGAATAGAATAGAATAGAATGGAATAGAATCTTTATTTTGTCAGTAGTAATTTGTCACACACATTAACATGCACCACACACTGAAATTTGTCTTCTGCCTTTAACCCATCACTGTAATGATGCACAAAAGATAGGCATCTAAATTTCTACTGATATATACTTGTGTTATACTTATTTATATACAGTTGGCCATAAATGTGGAATAATTTTCTTTTCAGACACATTCCTCTTTTCATTCTTATTTATACACATCAATAATCACCTTTGACCAGATGTTTTGATTACATACTGTGTCCCAGTTACAGTTTATCTATCAACAATAAATCTCATTCTCACCATCATCTCATGAGAAGAGGTGAAAATATTTCATTCCAACTTTATGGGCAACAGTGTATATGTGTACTGTCTCATTTAGCGGTGTGCAGATGATCCTCTTAATACAATTGTCAGTCATTTACACTTTAATTTTTGTGCTCTATAGATTTAATTTGATCCTTTAGTCTGACGCTAACACACTAAAAACAAATATGCAGTGAAGACATTTCAGTAAATTTCATTTGCAAAACTACAGAGTACTTTAAAGCTTTATTTTAACAAAACACCAAGTTTTCTCTTGAATTTTAGTAAATGAAATCTACTTAAAACACTTTCCCTCCTTGATGTAGAATATAATATTTTTGCAACCATCCAGCTAAAGAAAATCAACATACATGGAGAATATCTTACAAAAGAGAAGACAATGAAACAAAAAAATGACCCCCTACTTAAAATCTGTGTCCTCCTCTGACATTAATCCTGTTATTCTCATGACTAATGCTTCAGAATGTAACAGATCACTTTTTTTTGGTTTAAATTACATTTCACATACAATTCTACACTGCACTCATCTATGAGACAATATTTTTAATATAAATAAAAATAAAAATAAATAAAATATAGTATATAATAGTATATATAATAGTAGTAACATAAATAGTATAATAGTATATATAATAAGTGTAATTTTAGTTTATACAGTACATCAAGAACCCTTTTTAGCACCTGGCCCATTGCTCACCACATATATCTCAGTTAGAACTTGTCCTTGAATATTCTTGCAGTTCTTATAACATTCTGCATATTGATGCTACAGTGATAGCTTCAGGTTTTTGTTGTAGACACAGAGATAAATGAAAAACTTCAGCAACATAAAATCATCAGCTAAGTAAAAGTGAAACACATAGCATTGGTTCTATCTTGAAAATATTTTTATTGAGCATTTGTTTATAATGTGTTTTAAAGTTTTCTGATAAAACTAAACAAAAAAGAAGCAAAAAAGTCTCTGCAATGCAAAGTCATTTTATTATATAATCACTATTTAGCAATATGACTTAGTTCAGCTACTGTTTGTTCTGAATAATTGCATAGCTCTGTTCTGTGTCATGAACTAATGTGACCTGATAATTACCAAGATGAACAATGTGTTCCCTCTAAAACCAGACTTTCCAGAATCAGTTAGAATGCTGATGATTCGATAGATTAAAGTAAGGGACTTTATTGTTTAATTTATCTGTGTCAAACTCTACTAGATTTTTATCCTCTTGATTTATTGTACTATTCCTGTAATAATCCTTTGCAAAGTAAGTTAGATAAAAAACATCTAGGCTTTTTTGTGTAACATTAACATTCAGATTAAACAAAGTGTGTCTCACAGTTTGGAGTTCAGAAGTCCTAGAGGAGTTCAGCTCAGAATCCAGATCATCCAGAAGCAGCATCTGCCCTCACCTTCATCAACGCCCGCAGACTGACAGCATGTGCAGCCTGAACAAACAGTGGATGCCTGTCGGACTGAAGAGGCTCCTGTGTGTCCCTGCTCTTTTGTACAATGTGAACGTCCCAGTCCTGTCTGATGGACTCCACACACACACACACACACACACACACACACCTACACACACACACACACACACACACACACACACACACACACACACACACACACACACACACACACACACTCACAAAGCTGCATGAAAAGCCCAGGCCTGTCAGGGATGATTTGGTCATTCAGCCACAGTAGAATGTGAAGAAGAAAGTGGCTCGGTGCAGCATGTTGCACGCTTGAAGGAACATGTGTGTTAATGCACTGCAGTGACTTATGTAACCCAAAAAAGACAAAATACTTCTTAATTACTGTTCAACATGGACCAAGTGGTGACACAGCAAAGAACAAAAACAAAGTGCTGTTGAATATTAACTTTTACTGGACATATAGTTATTTATTCTATTCAAATAATTTCGTGTTATAATTCGGTTACATAAGGATAAGGCCTCTCTTTTCATGTTATTCTATAGGTTACATAACATCAGATAGAAACATATAGATCTATTATATCATCACAGATCACAGTGTGATTATTTACAGATTATAGATGATTTATGTGCAGCAAAACTGAGAAAAATGGTTCACAATTACATATAAATTATTTACACTTGGAACTGCTTTCAACATTTACATTGGACAAAATAAATGTTAAAAGAGCTTTAACCCTGCAGTTGAAAATGTTTATTTTCTGACCTATACAATTAACTTATTAGTTAAATTAACTCAAAGACAAGGATTGACACTAGGCCCAAATGATCATGTATTTTACATGTGACATCTTAGTTGTAAATATTATTGGAGAAAAAAAAAGTGTGAATCAGTTTGTGTTCTACAAAGTTGTCTGCAGGTCTACTGGCACCTTAAATCAAGTGTGTTTTAAATCTACATTCATGGATTAAATGTTCTTACATTTCAACAGTTATTCTTTGTATCAGACACGTTGGACCACAAAGACCATTCAGTTTACAACAGTGTGTGTCTTTATGTGGGACCAGACTACAACATACTGATTGTACACATTTACTGACCTCATGTCTGCTGCACAAGTCAGAACAAAGATTAAAAATACCTCCTGTTTGTGTTTGATTAAAAACTCCAAACAGATGTGAATTATTTCAGAATATTCCTCCAGGTTCTTTGCTTGTTTGTTTGTCCTCAGTCTTTGACAGAAGCAGTGCTGAAGTATTCAGGGTCTTGCTGTGTTGTGGGTCCAAGGTCTCCCTGACTTGCAGACTTAAGGGGAACTCTGGCCAGAGTCAGCTTCACACCAGCTGGACCCTGAGCTCCTGTTCGCTCCACAGACATGACCTGGCCAATGAAATACTGAATAACAAACCAAAACACAATAAGCAATATTATTGGCATGTTTGTCTCGTTTTTGACACACAGTGCATATAATGTCATAGCCTTAGTCACTATAATTTCCATCAGTAGAGTCAAGGCTGCAGATTTGCATATGGAAGAGCTCAACAATATTTGTTTACCAATACTTGAAGAGGTCATTTGTATTATCTTATTTTTCTGAGAGCATAGTCTGTTAAAGTCTTACACACATACTCATACATATAGTACATAGGCCAGGAGTTACTACAACCACTGTTTACAACATCCATGTGCATGTTTCGTACATAATTATATATTATTATTATTATTATTATTATTATTATTATTATTATTATTATTATTATTATTATTATTATAAAAGCTAAATGCCTCTGTGTGCATGTCTTGGGAATCACATTTAATCTGGAAAGAGCTGACTGCTGCAGTTTGGCATACTGATGTATTTTTGATCAAGGAAGAGACTAGCGAAAATGACAAATTGATAGGACCAATATTTTGGGAGATATTAGTAATTTTGGAATACAATAGCCTTACAATCACATTGTTATGCCCAGAATGCTTTGGTGGTGACTGCTGGACAAATGTGATACAGCATGTATGAATACACAACAGCATAAAAACTACCACATCTAGAACCTGTGGGTCCCCACAGGTCAATGCACTAGTTACATTATATTGTAAATATGTATATAATATTTAAATCTAAATTTAAATAAATACTAAATAACAGATTTCTTATAAATGTGTGATGAATAAATGCAGAGAAAATATTTTCAGCCTGTCTTCTCTGCACTTTATTTTTGTATTTGCTAATGTCAACTGTGAAATTTCCTCATGGTGGGGTGAATAAAGTCTTATCTTAACTTATTCCACCACCAACAAAATGAGAAAAGAGATATCCAGATGTTTATCATCACCCACAGCATCAACAACAAGTAATAAACTCAAAAGTTCCCATTACCTAATGTTTCCAGGCTTCCCACTGTGCTAAATAATGAAACCATGTCAGTAAGAGGTCCACATAACATAAAATAGATGTACAGTATATGCTAAAGAGATAAGATTCAGTCTGAAAATCCCATGAAAATGTCACCATTAATGTATCACTATGTGCACAGGAAATGCAGCTGGAGGTTAGAGAAGTAGAGCAGACAGATAAAGATACATCTTTAGGGTTTGAATAAATATATCTATGTACTATTTTGAATCATTATTGTAATTATTCTATAATACTGTTTCAATAAACTTGAACTAATTCTAATTAATTTAATTACTGGTAAGAATATGCTCCTGTATAATGCAATGCATGAAAGTAAAAAAAAAAATTACTGCTTAAAATTACTGGAGGTTTTTTTCCCCCCAATAATTATTAGAAGATGTAATTCCTCCTTGCTACCAGTAGAGGGCAGTCAATGTAGTAATTCAAAGTTAACTGCAGGTTGATGTAAAAACTGCATCATTAACAAAATCTGTAACTTTGGATAAATGTTATGTGTTGTTGACAGACCTGTACAGGATGAAGTATGGTCTCGTCATGCTTTGGTCTCGATGATTCAATATATTTCTCTCTCTGTGCTTTAACTTCCTGTGGAAAAAAAAAAACAGGTAATGAAGTCGCTGGTGTTAAATTCTTTTCACATCAATTCTTTGCAGATAAAAGATATGATAAAAGAAGAGGATGCAAAAGACAAGCACCTTTAGAATATCATAGTTTGACGTCTTGGAAACATAATGGTCCCAGGACTTTGCTGTGAGCTCCTGTTGCCTCCATCGAGATTTAATCTGTGACACGAAGACACCAGAATCTGTCAGGCCTGAGTTCATTAAGAGAAGATCTGCTGCATCCAAATGTTCCACAGACAATTTACTAAATGAATCTGCTGATAGGTGTTTCTGCTGACTTTGTTCTCAACATTTAATGATGTTCAAACTTGGGCGGTAATTTACATGTAAAGGAAACATGTAATGAAATCACAGAACCAATAAGACAGTTATTGAGAAAAATATAAAATAAAATCATAGTTATTAACCAAAATGATGAAACAGTATGCATACATTTTTTGTTCTCATAAAAATATGTAGACTATAACATTATTTCTGTTCTTTCCATCTTTTCATTGTACAGAAGTGATTTCTTTTGGCAGTTTTTTAGACAAGTCTTGATAAGTTTGGATGCAACACCAACAACAGTTCATCAAGAATTTCTTTAGGTTATATCGGAGAGTATTTAATAAACATTTGACAGCATATAGTGTGGAGTATTGTTCCTTTCATTACCTTAAATCAACATTCTTAAGCTTATTGGTTTGGTTATTTACAACATGATTTATAAAATGTTACACTACTGTGTTCACCCTCAGTACCTCTGTGTAGAGCAGCTTCTCTTTGCCGATGTCTTCCTTCTCCTGTTGCTGCAGGATGCTGATCTGCTCCTCTATGACCCTCCTGGCTGTGTCCTCTGTGATCTTACAGATAGTTTCTAGAGACTCCTGATCAGGAGTGATGGGTTTTACTCCATCCAAGATCAACTCTTTACTGACCTCGTCCCATACCTCTCCGACCTACAGCACCATGACAGAAGGGGTGTTCACTTCCCTAACTTTTTTTTTTTTTTTTTTTTTTTTTACAGATTTTAACAGTTGCTTTATGAAACGTGTGGAAATGACAACATTATCTTCAGTTGACTCCTTTTATACAAGTTGTTGTTGCTGAAGATATGTTAAATAAGAAACTGCCACTAGAAACAATTTCATCTGTACCTTGAAGTCCAAGTATCTCCTGACGATGCTCAAAGTCACATAATCTTGTGTTGATAATCCAGGAAGATCCTGAAACCCTGAAATATGTACGTTTTCACAGTGATCCTTTTAACTAACCCACTTTTTGCATCATAAATATAAACACTAACACACAAGGCTATTTGACAGTCACTTTAAGGTTAATGTTTTCCTTAATGCTTAAGTCACATTGAGGTAACTGGCAACTTAATTTATCACACATAATGTAAATAATAGACCTTTGCATCATAAACCAGTTTAATTCCTTGGTCTGAAAAGAAGTTCTGATAGATATGAAACAGTTTAATAGTAAAAGGTTTGTAGATCCTCTAGTCCAAACCACATGATAACAAATAATGAATCAATCTTTACAACTTATTATATGCTTAAAAAAATGTATTATGTACAAGTTTTGTGATTCTTCCATTACTGCTTTACCAAGTTTGCAGAAGATGGAGAAAATCTTGGACCGCAGGTTCTCCAACATCTCCAGCACCGCTGCAGTTGGTACATTACCCGGTTGTGAAGACTGGATTTCCTCCTGTTGGTGATGACTGAGGATTGGCCTCTTAGGATCTTGGAGCACATTCAAAAACAAATATATATTTATTTATATAAGATTTAAAGGTAGCAGAACCTTGACCATGACTTGATTGCATTTTCACAAGTCTTACATACAGAGAGAAAATTAAACAAATGAGATCAAAACATTAAACTTATTCATTTATTCATTATGGAAAATCTTAAATATGTGTGGTAAGATTCTGTGAACCTCTAGGATGATCAGATCATTTTAACGGTTATGTCAGAGTCAGGTATTTCAGTAACTAGGATGAAAATCATATGTGAATCTGAGAGATCTGAGAGAAATCTTGATCTACAACTGTACAGTATATTAAATAAATATGTGATTTATTTATATCTATCTTGTAGTTATATACACACACACACACACACACACATCTGGAATATTTGTGTGTGTGTGTGTGTTTTCATTGATGTATTCGACAGGCAGAGTGTACATTAACAAACATTACTCTAAACGTGTTGGAGTTTTGTCCCAGGACAGAACTATATAGATCATTTATAAACAGGAAGAAAAAAATTATAATAATAATAAAAAAAACCAGAAGAATATAGATGTTAATAAAAACTAATACAAACTAAATTATACATGATACTACTTTAATATACACTGCTCCCCATGAAAGTGGAATAATGCTTTATGGAATAATGTTTTCAGACACATTCTTCTTTTTATTCTTATTTCTACACATCAGTAATCACCTTTGACTGGGGTCCCAGTTATACTTTACCTATCAAGAATAACTCACATTGTCACAGTCATTTCATGAGAAGAGTTGAACATATTTTGTTCCAACTTGATGTTATAAATATGGGCTAAATTAAAGCCACGCTGTGCCTCAATTTGATAATGCTCATATTGCTGCTGAGTTAGACTCTCTTTGAACATACTAGGCTGTCCTTTAATACTTTGTCTTGGCGCAAGATGAGCCTTTGAATTAAAAAATAATTATGTGTGTTATTTTAATTGGAAGAGTATATCATACCTTTATGTTATGGGAGTGATTTACCTCGTATCACTTGCTATGACCTCATTTAATGTGAAACCAAACAGATCTAAGAGGGGCCTGAAAAAGGTATAAAATATTAAGAGGAAAATTATGAGGTTAAACTTACCTGCGAGTCCTCCATAATGATTTCGGCTGACTTGCAGCTCCTCCTCCTCCTCCCTCCACATCTGCAGCAGCAGCCTGGGAGCCGTCTGACCGCCACTGTCCCTCCAGCTCAGCAGGTGAGACAGAGTGTTGGGGTTGTCACATAACTCCAGCAGCGTGGCCAGAATGACACTGTGCATGCATTTGGGACTGGACTAAGGCAGAAAGACAAACCTGAACTTCACATTTAAACGCACACACATAAATTAAAAGCACTACGAGAAAACTAAATATTAAAAGTAGGTACTTACACGAAGCAAGTCAAGAAGAAGAAATGCCCCCTCTTTGGCCAAAAAGTAATCCTCTGTTGTGTAGCAGCCCACGATGCAGGACCTGATCAGACACAAAACAAGTGTTCATATAACTGAGTGAGAACTGGTTGGTCTGTTGGTTTGTTATTTCACTCTGTCACTATGTATGATCCTGTCAGAACAGTGTGAAATTGTAACTCCATTGAGGTCTGAAGGTTCTATAATCACACACAAAGTAGGCTTTGGTATCTGTTTATTAAGAAGAAATGTCAAAAAAGGAAAAAACACAGGAACCTACTATTGTTTGCTTCTAACTATCTTGCACCAAATTTTATATCTGAAACCAAATGGAAATCAAGGAATTTTAACAATTGAGGTGCAATATGCTTTTTATGTGATAACAACCTGCCTCTCACAGACACATTAATGTATAAAGTTTTATATTGAAGTGAGTAGACTTAAATTTCACCAGGACTGAAATGGGGTTATATTACTTGAATAGTTAATCTATAAATGTGAGGTTTTGCTGAACTGACCATACACAGTCCACAGTGGAGAGGATGAGCTTGTTGTGTCCCACACTGGTGTAGAACTTCTCAGCACCTTTCTTCAGGAAGTGAACGGCCATCTCAACTCCCTCTGACCCAAACAGCTCCTGGGGCACAACACACAAGAAACATATGTGAAATACAAAAACAAAACAAACAAAAGACAACAATCCTTATGTGCACTGTGATGTTTAAGAAATTTACCATGAGTTACGGAAACCGGCAAGGGAAACTGAAAGTGAGTTCAATTTTTTGGTTTAATGTTCTGATTATGAGAATTTCAAGGATCTACTCCATCTAGTAATCTATCTAGTAGATCATGCAATGATGTCAGGAGACCCTTTTAGTGATTTTATCATGAAATGTGATGAAGAGATCCGACATGTCTCTGAGATCTTGTAAACTCATGAACATTGGACTTAAGAGACATAGAAATTCATCAAAAATACTTAATGTCACTTAAATGTAATATAAACGCTTCTTTTCTGGGTAGATGCTGTGAGTTTGTTGGAAAATGGGTGTAGATGGGAGATGTGTATTGTGTTGTTTAGTTGTTCCCTACTGAATCATCTGTCACTGTATTAGATGAAATATTATTCATATATGTTCTGTTTCAGGTTTTTATATAGCTTATATAATTTTGTCTTGTATATTTTTGCCATATATTTGACATGAGTTTGTTTTACAATTAAAGACCAGTGGTGTAACTGTGTAGCAGCTTAAGAATATTGCTAGTTAAAAGCAAATTCTGGCTGTTGTACAGAATGATCACACTCTAGTATCTCAGTTATACCTTTCTGTGCATTTCCGTCTCACATAGTGCTGAAAGGATCAGTTGAATGTCTGCCTTTATCTCCAAAGTGACATCATCCTCCTGGTCAGGACTTGCTTCCATCTGCATTAAAATCCCTAAGAAAGAAAATAATTTTCAATTTTAGTAAATTGTTAGAACTTTGCAGTGAAGAGTACATTTGAAGAAGTTTTGATGCCTTTTACCCAGAAGGTGGTTAATGGTTCCCTGATCACAGAGGTCCTGGTTGACTGACTCCTCACCCGAGGACGACACAGATCTCAGAACTCGGATACAGAGTCGCATCTGAGCCTTCTTACTGCCTCTACATCCAGTGGCGTGGAAGCTATTACCATGACCGAAGTAAGCATCTGGAGTAAAGAGAAAATGATAATAAGGATATTTAATGAAAGTAGAGTGATCCACCCACTGGGTCAACTGAGTTGTACTAAATCAAATTACTAGTATTAGACAGACAGTGAAAACGTTGCTGTTAATAATTTGGCATCACACAAACTCCAGCAAAAAATGTGTTTGTTTAATTTAAAGATAACTTCATCTGAAAAGAGTAGGGGGCTCCTTCATACACTTATTCTGCATTTAATACAAAAATTAAATAGATAATAAGTGCATGATGCTTTATAACTAAAGCAAAAAAATAAACAAAACTAGTGAAACACGAACATGAGTAAAAACTGAAATTTAAATCTTATTATTATATAATTATATTTCCAGTGTGACTATAGAGAGAATTTGCTGCGTCATAGCCTACATCATTTTTCTTCCCTGAATATATCAAAAATCAAAAATCTTTAAGGTTAATGCTAAAATCTGGTCTAATTAGCTTCTTTGAGACACATTCCAACAGACCAATACTGAGATCTGTCGTGGAAAGTCTTGAATCAAACCCACTGAGGATATAAATGGGAGATTATTTAAATGTTTTCTCAGATCTCTACAAGATAAATTAAGGGATTCTGGAAACTTAACTTTCTGCTGTTTGTTACTCCAAATACAGCAGGCTGAGAGGGGCATACTGTGGTCCAAAAACCCAAGAAGAAAGATTCTGAAATAAGTAATTAACTGAGAGAAGATACTCATTTTGATAATTTTGAGAAGCACATTTTCATATGTCAATTTCATCAGACCTCTGAGTAAAAAAATCTGAATATCTGATCCTATAATTGATAGATCTCTAATCCATATCTAATTCCTTTGGATTGAGTGAATGTAAATTGACTGAGAGACAAACAAAATCCTGACAACTGTTTCAAATTTCACCTGTTTTTCCTCATAGTCCACTGAGAAGACAAATGCTCAGTGTTGACTCAAAAACAGATGAAGATTGGTAATCTGACCTTTGACCTTTTACTCTTTAACCTCCCTCTCACCTTGCCCAACACACCAGTCCAGCAGGAGCAGCAGACATGCATTTCCCTGAAAGGACATGTAGTCGTCTAAGATGAGAGGAGCGATAGTAGACAGGGTGGCAAGTGCATGAAGCTGGAGCTCCTCCCGCTGGACGGAGGACCAGTGACGTAAACCGGATCGGACCCCAGAGGCAGGAGGTGGCTTTATGAGCATCAGAAGAACCAGCATAACATGCTCCTCTTTACAAAGCTAGAGGAAAAAAAGACAAAGATCATAATCTGACTGCATCAACTCAAATATTTACAACAGGTCACACTGAACAGGGACTGACCTGCAGAACAGCCGAGTCCTTTGACATTAACACCAACAGATTTAACAGCATCTTTTTCATGTTCAAGTCTTCATTATTATATGACAGTTTAAGGTTGCAGATCAAAGAGTTGCGACTTTTCACTGTAAAACAATAAGAAAATGTCAGTAATACACATACATAATACAAACATAACAATATTCTTTAAAATATAGGAAAAGAGTTGCCTCACACTCTGGATAAGTGACCAAAGCTATGAGCTGTTTGGCAAATAAACTCTCCTAAAATAAAAAAGAAAAAAGAAAAAAAAAAAAAAGAAGAAGTGTTAAAAGTATGATGCAACCTTTCACAGATTTTATTAACACGGTGGCCTGTTATGAGATGAAGGAATCAGATGCAGCTTGTTTCCATCATACAATTACTACATCATCTGCACTCACAATGAACAGTGAGTTGGAATTGCCAGCGATTAGAGTTGTGATGACGAGAAGATAATTCCTGAGCTGGAGGTCAATATGTCGGACACCATTCAGCAACTGGTGAAAAAAGGCCTCTTTCAGAGAACTGTGATGAAAACAAACACAGAGTAAAAGGCCTAATATTCATCCTTATGAAGTGACACCTTCTTAAAGCTTATTAGTTTGTAACATTTCTTTTAGGGACCCTTAGGTGTTCAGACTTTAGATCAGAGATTGCCCAAACATTTTGAGGTAATGTTGACTCAAGAATGCCACCAACCACTGTATTCATGAAAACTCATTCAGAATATTGCAACGATATACTGCGATTGACCATTGATAGGAATTTGACAAACCATAGGTGTTATTGCCTAAATGTATACAGCTACTATTTTTTCCTCCAGAAGGACAACTTCAGTCTAGCCTTGTACACATACTGGTGTTAGATGCTGTTAGACAAATGAAGGACTTAATTTTATGCAAACATTTTATGAATTACGGCAATTTCAAAAGTATATTTCCAATAAATAGACACTGTCCTTTTGTGCCACATTATCAAACATCTTTAGTCAACATACACGACACACTCCATGCTGCTGAGCTGAGCGGTGACTTCCTCCTTGCTTCCTCGCTCCAGAAGGTTCCAGAGGATTTCAGAAGAGCGAAACAAAATTTCACCTGAAGGATCAGGTTCGTTCATATGGAGACAAATCACCTCTGCTCCCCGAGCATTCAGTACTGAGGCACAATTCAAGTCTGCATTTGTTAAACAAAAAAAGTGATTAAAGAGATGTCATTAATGATTGAGACAACCCATTGACATCCATTGACATTGACACAAGGACACTTTAAATCAGTTTTCCTTGTTTGATTGTTATTAAGTAATGCATTGATTTATGCTCTTCAGGGCTGGCTACTTTATCTAATCAAGGAGGCCAGCTGTCGGGCTGACATATCTGACAAATCCACCCTTCAGTGGGTCCATAATAAAAACTGGGACTGACCAGAGGAGTTGGAGAGGATTTGAAGTGTTTGTAGGAGCTGCAGTTTGATGTTTGGCTGGTTTTCCACAGCGGCCATGGAGAGGAGCAGTGTTTGTGCCAGGTTACTGCGCTCCAACAGCTGCAGCCTGTAGCCTGGGGAGGTTGGCTGGACCTCTGTACAAACAGAGGCGTAAAAATGTCAAATTAATTATATAAAAAGGACAAAACAAAACTAGAAAAACTAATTTAATATGAAAGAGCAAAACATATGCTGGTTGTAATGGGCACAATCCAGGAACAAAAACATTCATATCTAAAGTTTTTGAACCTTTAAAAGTGAAGAGATGTAAGCTTATGCAGACATACATATACATACATATAAATGAACAGATAAAGTTATCAACATTAATATTGCTTTATAGTTGAATTGCCACAAAAGAAAGACAAGAACAATATTAACAACAACAACACAAAATTAAGGACTGGGAAAAGACAATAACAGAAAAGCAAAAGAACAGAAGTATAGGAGAGTCTCACTTAGTGAAAGTTTAGAAAATCTGTTGTCAGAGTGGAAAGGCCGAGGTTTTGGCTTGGTGTGATGCTCCATACCATCAAGCAGCTGTCTGGGAGCCACAGAGCTGTAGAAGGATTTCACACATTCAATGATGTGCAGTCTCACATCAGCATCTGACACCCTCATCAGACACCCTGAAACCACAAGCACAGCTGTTAGAGTAGCTTCTAAAAACAAAACCTGCTTCTGCTTATGAGCAAGAACCAAAGCCAAATTTGCAGCAGAGAGTCATCTTTTCAGCAAGACTTCAGAAAATGATATTTAAAGAAATTTGCAAAAATTTTAAATGTACATATATTCCACTTTTTTTGTTTCAAATAAATGAGCATGACCATGTATATCTGTGAATAAATAAGTTAACATTTTTTTTATAATTGAAACCGGACATTGCTTAATTGTTTAATTTACCGATATGAGAAAGGAAATGTGTGGCATCCTGCGCGTGTGTCAGTTCATCAGATGTCCTCTCTTTCAAGAAGGGAAGTCTGTGATAAAAACAGAATAAAACTATGAAAATGATTGAGTTGAAAAAAAAAAAAAAAAAACATGCTTCTGATAGAATTTAATTATTTCAGGCTCTTACCTACAAATTTTAAGTGCCTCACACAAAAGAGGCAGATAATCAGGCTGATCCTTCACTTTCTCTGCACAGTTGTTGAGTATTTTGGCTATGCCTGTCAGGTCCTTCAAGACCTTAATATAGTTCAGGAAGTTTGAATATTTTTGGTGTGTTTTCATACAGAGATAAATCCCCGAGAGGGAGAAGTGACTGGGCTAGGAGTCATCATGATAGCTGTGGTTGTTCCTGCAAAGGGAAAATGCTGACAGTCATAGCAATGCAGCTGTAAATTAGAGCCTTGGGAATTATGTTTGGCGCTGTGTTCAGGTTGCATGAGAGCAAATCTATTTCCATTACTGCACCAGGGGATAACAATGAAGACAATCTGACAATCTGTCCCAGTATGTGACAACAAAGAGGGGGGATAATCATGAACAAAGGATACAAAGCCATTTTGGTTTGTCTTAAATAACTTCTTCAACACAAAGAGGTGCCTCTCCTTCAGGTTAGCCTTAAGATAAAACAGATAATATAGTTCAGTTACATGTACAGTATCATATTTTCACACGTAATAGACACAACTATAAGACCGTTTGCATTCACACTTTAACTTACCGTCAAGGGATCTTCAAGAAGACGGATCACTTTATTAATGTCAAGACTTTTTGTACTAGTCTGCTGAAAAAAATATCCATTTAGGGAAAAGTTATAAAACGCTATTGCACTGAAACCATTCCACACCTGAACTCCACAGAACACCAACGGAAGGTGATAAAAAGCCACTACTGTTGAGCCAATAATGTTGAACTGCTTGCATTTTTGCAGCAATTGTAGCATACTGCAAAAAAAGGTATGTTTCTGCAAATAGATAGTCTGAAAAATACTTTTAGTATTATAAATTACATATTTGTAACATGGAAACATTTTGTTAGTAGGCTATTGTCTGACAAAACACATACCTGTAAATTGTAATAGTATACTATTTTCAAGAGCTGCAAATTGATCCCTGAAATAATAAAGGTATTAAAAACACATTTTGCTGTGTGGACCCCCAGGTAGGCTATATATATTTTTATCCAAGTGCAATATGGGTGCTGAACACACTGCAATGACAATACCTCACACAGGACCTATACTTAACATAAGTCATAGTGTTCAGCCAGGGTCAAAGTGCAATATATACTTAGCTCTACTGTTTCCTTTTGTTTTGTTTTTCTCGGTTGGTGACATGTCTGTTTTTATACTGTATATATATTTACTTAATATATATATTTACACTTCCTTTCTTCTTTAAACTTTGCACTACGCATCACCAGAGAGTTGTCACTTACAATTTCGTTGTACATATGTATAATGACAATAAAGGCATTCTATTCTATATATGATATGTGCATATTTAATGAGTGCAGAATTTACTTCATCTTCTCGCACAGATTTGCAGGTAGGTCATTTAGGGAAAAAAACAACTGATTGGTCATAGGTGTATTTACAAAGTCATTAAGAATACAAAAAAAGCCCAAAACAAAGCAAAAACAAAACAAAACAAACAAAAAAAAAAACATGCTCTTGCTTAATATTTTTTGAGTGATGTAGCTAATAGGCCTTACAGCTGATAAAGATAATAAATAACTAATAATAATAAAAGATGATTCCGTGAATTCGGGTAAAAAGTTCTTGGCATATGATCTCTTTTAAAGGCAATATATTATTATCACATACATAAATTCTTTAAACATATGAAGATATAAGTTTATAAGACATGAAATACAATATTTTTTTACTGTGTATATGTGAGGAAATCCCTAGCTACATTAAATAAACTTCCATGGGGAGAAACAGACTTTGTTTACCTCTTGAATGTGCTGCTTTTTGTCCAATCCTCTCGGTCTGATAAGAGGAATGTTCGGTTTTCTTCTTTGCACAAGTTTCCCTGAATCCATTTGCATCGGTAGTTAAATCAGTCCCTTTCTTTATCCAAAATTGTAAACTGTAAAATATCCTCTCTGGTATATTTGCTTATTAGTTAACGTTACACACAGGAATTAGTTACAGAAAACATCCGAGTTTCCAAGTGTGTCCAAGTTCAGTTTCTAATGACGGTTTTCCTCTAATTACTTTACATAACGACGAGGGAAACAAACGCTGTTTTGGAAGAGAGGAATTCCGATTAAAATAACAGAAAATTGACGTATAATGCTGTCGTTTATTATCTCTGCCCGTTTTATATTATGCGTGAAGTCTGACGGCGTACTTGTGTTGCTATGGTTACAGTTGGATTGTAGTACGGTGAGCAGCGGAAGTCAAAATTACGCATAAGCGAAACGCCCATTTCCTCTGAAAACAGGAAGTGGTATTTTGTGAACAGCAACGCATTGATTTTTCCCACAACAATAAAAGAGGGGGGACGCATACAGATTTTAAAAACCTTCACGAAAGCGCACACAAACCCTTTTCAATCCCGGTTTTAAAGATACGCCGTTGTCAGTCATGCTGTCGGACGCAGGTTAGTGTTCATAAGACGATTTTACTGCGGCTAAATGCTAAAGAGGATAGACTGACATGGTTTGGTTGGTTCAAATGCCTTGCAGTTGTAAATACCCTGTTATTTTTTGTGTTTACCTGCATTAAAATGTCACATTTCACTCGGGTAGCTGGTTTATTCTTAGTTCTGTTTACCTGATACACTCGAGGTTCGTGTTTTCTGTTATGTTTTATTAACATTCAGAGCCCTGTTTGTTCCAATAAAGGCCCCATTTGACTGAGCTCAGTCCGCAGTGATTAAGACATAATGTGGTGGTTTGTGTTTAGACTACCCTGGGAATGCCTCCGGTGCTCGGCGAGCTAAGAAGAGGAACTCAGGGGAGCCACCTGGAGACGGGCAGACCCTCCGTTCATCTGGACGGCAGATCAACGTCCGGGTGAAACGCACCAACAACCCTCCACCTGGACAGGTAAGTGCGTACACAACCTCTGTGTTATGCTGAATTCTACTCCCTGCCAAAAACTGTTCCCCTTTCCTAAGTCAGCCATGAAGAGGACAATGTGCACCATATTCACCCTGTCACAATTTGCTGAGAAATGCTCCCTGCTCACCCTTGTTCATTATTTTTTTTTCTCTTTTCTGACTGTAGAACAGGGGTGTCAAACTCATTTTAGTTCAGGGGCCACATTCAACTAAATTTGATCTGAAGTGGGCCAAACCAGTAAAATAATAACATAATAATATATAAATAATGTCAACTCCAAACCTTTCTTTATGTTTTACAGCGAAAAAAGTAAATTTACAATATGAAAAGGTTTACATCTACAAACTATCTTTTCAAAAGATGTGAATAACATGAACAAACGGAAAAAATAAGTGTAATTTTAACAATATTCTGCCTCAGTTAATCATTTACACATGTTCATTATAACTTACAGATCACAGTGGATCAACGAATACACAAAATATTTGGTAACAGGCAGAATCTTGTTAAAATTGTACTTACTTCTCTTAACACATTTCAGGTTATTCACTTTTTTTTTTTTTTTTTTGTGCAAAATTATACTTTGTTTTAGTGTAAATACATGAAAATAGTTACATTTACAAAGAGAAAAATTTGGAGTTGTCATTATTTATATGTTATGATAGTATTTGACTGGTCCTGCCCACTTGAGATTGAATTGGTCTGAATGTGGAACCTGAACTAAAAGGATTGTTAATATCTTAGTGTAATTTTTGCATTTCACAAATTCATCCCAAGGGCCAGACTGGACCCTTTGGCAGGCCAGATTTGGCCCCCGGACCGCATGTTTGACACCTGTGCTGTAGGTTATGGAATTAATTGTGAATTATTCAACCTCTTAACACCATCATAGCTGTGTAGCAGTTAAGTAATAAATAATATTGTATGATATTGCAGTTCTGTTTTTTATCTGTTTAATTATTAAAGAATGTGCAAATTGTAAGGTATATAAAACTTTTAAAAGTTAAATCTTAAATAGACAACACACAAAATATATGACAATAAAAACAGATACTGACGAAAACTGCATCACCCTCGGCTGGGGATGCAGTTTTCGGCAGGGAGCAGAATTCAGCACAACACTCTGCACTGGTGCAATGATATTAGCCACATCCACCCAAATACATACATAAGTGTCAGCTTCAGTTTGGGGATACATGTAGTTGAGTATTTCCTTTACCAAACACCAGACATGGAGAAGCTGCGTTCAGCTTCTATGCTCCACATGTCTGGAACAAACTTCCAGAAAGCCTCAGATCAGCTGAAACACTCAGGTTATTTAAATCCAGGTTAAAGACCCACCTGTTCTCAGCTGCATTTGAATAGAGTTTTTATTTATCAGTTCAGATCTGCACTGTTTCTTTTAATCTTAAAGTTTGTATCTGTTTATCTGTTTTATCTATGTATCTGGGCTTTTTGTTTTTTTTTCTCATGCCTGTACTTCTTATTGCTTCCCTGCTGTAATGCTTTTAATGTTTAATGTAAAGCACTTTGAATTGTCTTGTACATGAAATGTGTTATATAAATAAGCCTGCCTTGCCTTTACATGCAGCTCTACGTAAATAAAACTGAAAACTAAAATAAAATCACCCATGAAGTATTGTGTGGAAAAACTGTACAAGTGCCCAATAATCATATAAAGTTTATCTTTGGCATTTGTGTGTGTTTTGGTTTTTTATGCTCTTTAGGCCACGTACCCCACATATCAATTAACTTATCAAAAGTGACTAAATATCTAATCAGTTGTTTTCTCCAGCGGAACAAAAATACACATATTTTTCTATTTCTGCTGTTTGCTGTCTCCCTTTGTTTCCTTATTTTACTGTGTTTCTCGCTACATGCTGCATTATACTTCAATTGGGTTGTATTTAAGATGTTCTGTTAATAAAGGTAACTTGACTTTGATGATGATACTCTTTTGGACTCTAGAGCAAAAGAAAAGCTACAGACACAGAGGAGGAAGATGACCAGTCAGAGAAGAAATACAGGAAGTGTGAGAAGGCTGGATGCTCAGCTACGTACCCAGTTTGTTTTGCAAGTGCATCTGAAAGGTACTGGAGTGTAATATGACGTCAGAGCATACTTGAATCCTTATTGCTTGGATTTAATGTGACTAATGTATTTTTTACATGTCTTTATATTCAGGTGTGCTAAAAATGGATACACATCTCGATGGTATCACCTGTCATGCGGCGAGCATTTTTGCAATGAGTGTTTTGACCACTATTACAGAAGGTAAATTAAGTGCACACATTTTCTTCTCACATATTGTATAAAATCCTGCAGCTACATATTATTAATTTAAAAGATGTTCTAGTAATTGCGGAAATCTCATCAGACGTTTCTATTAAAAAAACATTTAAAAAATCAAGCTACAAGTTACAAGTAATGTTGCTTCAACGCTATGATGGGTTTTTTACTGTATCCAGTATCTTGGATATCTAACTGCATATTGCCACATAATATTTCGGATAAATGAATGTAAATGCAAACAGTTTGATTTCTCTCCCTATATCAGTCACAAAGATGGCTATGAGACCTTTGCTGCTTGGAAGAAAGTGTGGACAAGTAATGGGAAAAGTGAGCCGAGCCTTAAAGCTTTCATGGCAGACCAGCAGCTCCCATACTGGGTGAGTGTAGACAGTTTATCTTGTTCATTTTAAAGAGCTGAGTATGCCACATTTACAGCTATGGTTGAATAATGTTAACATTCTTCTTTCAGGTTCAGTGTACCAAACCAGATTGTAGGAAGTGGCGTCAGCTGACGAAAGAAATTCAACTCACTTCTTCACTTGCAGCAACGTATCGCTGTGGAATGAAGTTTAACAATATTAAGGTAAACAGAAGATAGAAAGTATGTTATTTTATTTAGTATGTGATATAAGACATTAAAAACAATTTGTTTTTCAATGACAGACTGAAGGACCGGACCAGTGCTCCCAACCTGAGGACCTGGTAAGAGGCTTTTCATGTGCATTTGAGCAGCTTTAATATTTTAGTTCAAACATTGGTCAGTCTTGCCTGAGTGATGTCCAACAGCAGAAGTTTATTTTAATGTCTCTTCTACTGGAGAACTGATTAAAGTGCTTTCAATCTTGAACTGTTTCCATTCCCACAGAGAGTGGTTGAGGTGACTGACAGCTGGTGGCATTCGATGCTGATTTTGCCACCTTTGTTTAAAGAAAGTCCAGCCAGCCCTTTCCTTGCTGCTTACTACCCAGACTGTGTAGGAATGAGTCCGTCAGGCTCTCCCAGCAACATGTCTCTGAATGAGCTGAGGGCAGATCACTGCAGAGCTGTACAGCCACAAAGTAAGTCTGAAGGACAAACAGCAGCCAGTCTTTACTGTACTGTGATAGACAGATAATTATATATAGAGATGTGGTTCCATGTGGAAAAAATGAGCCTTTATCATGCTGACCTCCTGTCCTCTCTCAAATAATAATTGGGACAAATGAATAACTGCAGCACAAGCTGTTTCAGCTCAGCATTTATTCAGTTGGATTTTGCGTTTTGTTCAGTTCCAGGTCTTTGTCCGTATTTCCAACCCTTCTACCAGCCTAACGAGTGTGGTAAAGCTCTTTGTGTGCGACCGGATATGATGGAACTGGATGAGCTTTATGAATTTCCTGAATTTTCCCGCGATCCTACCATGTATCTGGCTTTGCGCAACCTTATTCTGGCCTCCTGGCACAGGAACTGCAAGGTATGTAGATATCAAAGACCAACAGAACATTATTTTACAAAGTGAAAATACTTAACTGATTTTTATAAAACTGTTAAAACATCTTTTCTCATTAAAGGAGGTGCTGACTTCTCAGAAATGTGCTCTTCATATCATCGTTCGAGGGTTGGTGCGTGTGCGCTGTGTACAGGAGATGGATCGGGTTCTCCACTTCATGACCAGGAAGGGTCTGATCAACACAGGTGTGCTGATGGTCAAACGGCCTCTGCTGCCTGAAAGATATCGCTCTGTAAGTGACTTTATCATCAGCAGATCATGAAACAATTACGCAACTACAGAACACATAGTTTTCATTATAGTTGTTCTTGTGCAACGACCTTCCCTCAAGCTCACATCCCATCATTTGTTTTTGCAGAAGAATGTCATCATCATTGGTGCAGGGGCATCAGGGCTGGCTGCTGCACGGCAACTGCAAAACTTTGGCACTCAGGTAACTTATAACTGTCTCATCAGGGCTCCTGTTAGACATATTATCTGATGTTTTTTTACCATTGGTGTCAGAATCTTCGATTTATATTAAACATTTTTATTGTTTGCAGGTCGTGGTGCTTGAGGCGAGGGAGAGAATCGGAGGTCGAGTGTGGGATGATACTCGTCTGGGCGTCACTGTGGGTCAAGGAGCCCAGATTGTCAATGGCTGTGTAAACAACCCCATCGCCCTGATGTGTGAACAGGTAAATAATTGAAAAAATAAATCATAAGCAAAAAAAAACTCTTTTTAAAGTAAGTAATAAAATGAATCAATGTGTCAGTTAAAGTACATTGTTGTGTGGCATCTTCTTATGTAACTCTGGGAGTTACATTGTCTTTTGTTGTTTCTGGTATAGATGAGCATCAAGATGCACAAACTGGGAGAGCGCTGTGACCTCTTTCAGGAGGGGGGGCAGGTCACTGACCCTGCCTTTGACAAGCGCATGGACTTCCACTTTAATGCCATCCTTGATGTGGTGTCAGAGTGGAGGAAGGACAAGTCACAGAACCAGGACACACCACTGGGAGGTGCGTTGTTAATCTCATCTACTTACTCTAATAAAGCCACTGAAACCAGACGCATAGATGTTTTTTATAAAAGAAAAACAGAAAAAAATCTGTGTTGATGGAAAGGATGGTTGTAGGTAAATGCTGTTTTTCTATGTATGTTTTAGAGGTGTTGAGAATTCATACCATAGGCTGCCTAAACCCTTAAAGGCCTAGAACTATTTTTGTGGTGGTAAATTTTCCTCCACATTTAACCTTTCCTAAGTGATGTACCACCATTTATTACAATATTATTTTGTGTATGTTGTATTTTCAGTGAAAACCAGATATTTTCCTATATTTACTTTACTCACATGATGTTCATAGTATAAATTCAAAGGTTATTATATCAAAACAAAGTGAATCTAAAATCACTGTCGTTTGTCAAACTACATGGGTTTTATTAGTGAATCAGTGTTGCAAAAGATGATGTGTTGATGATTCATGTGCTTACTATGGATCCTCTGAATGTCCAAATGGGTCATATCTGGTGACAATGAAAAGCTGAGAAACTGCATTTCACCTGAAATACGTACATGTTTCGATAGGATTAGTTATTCAGAAGGTATTAAACATATATTAGTAGATGCTGTTGTGTTGCTGGTGACGGTTTAGATCCTTGTTAACATACTTTTTACACACTAGAATCAAATCATCACTGCACAGTATTGTTGTACTGAAAATGTACTAAAATCACAAGAGAAACTGAGTGATAAGCCCAATTAAAGATGAAAAATCTGACTTTATTTATGTGTGTTTATCTCTGCAGAAAAAGTCCAGGAAGTTAAAAAGAACTTTCTTCAGGAGTCTGGTATCCAGTTCAGTGAGTTGGAAGAGAAAGTGCTTCAGTTTCATCTCAGCAACTTGGAATATGCCTGTGGAAGCACATTAGACCAGGTCTGAAAGCATGCAAGGGGATTTTTGAGTTTTATTAAGAGACTTCTGGAGATTCACTCTAAATATGATGTGAAGTTGCTGAAAAGCCCCTGCACCATGAGAAAAATGTAAATGATACTGAAGCAACATGTCTCCTTTCTGCTGATTTCTGTTTTTGTAGGTGTCAGCTAGATCCTGGGATCACAATGAGTTTTTTGCACAGTTCTCAGGAGACCATACTTTACTCACTAAGGGCTACTCTGTTCTACTTCACAAACTGGCTGAGGGACTTGATATCCGCACAAAATGTCAGGTGTGTATTTCAAATGTTTCTTTCCAGTTTCTGCCTTGTTTTTTCTTTTTTTTTTTTACTAGTATTCTAGTAAATTGAACACTCCATAAAATAACGTCACTGTGAAGCTGAAAGTGAACATTCAAATTCTCTTTTGTTTCAGGTTCAGTCCATTGATTACTCAGGGGATCTTGTTAAAGTAACCTCTTCTAATGGGTCACAGTGGACAGCACAGAAGGTATGTGTCGATAGTCTAAAAAAGTTTTACAGTCCTTATCACACTAATAGTTTTACCCCTTTTTCTTCTGAGCTTTCATTTGTACATTGTAGGCTTTAGTTTGCTTTACATGCCTTTTTACTGTTGTATTTTTTTTGTTTTCATTTCATATTTCTCCCATTACTAATTCTTTCTGATAGTATTGATCACATTACTGAGCTCTTTAGTATTTTGTGTCCCAAAAAGAAGAATAAAATCACATAAAGGATCTTCAGTTGTCAGCTCTACTGTATGCTAAACAATCTGTATTCGTCATATCAGTATTTTGTGCACTGCTGATTAACATAGTGGAATGCTGATTCATTTTACCTGAATGTCCTCTCCTTATTTCTAGGTTCTTGTTACGGTCCCACTGACTTTACTACAGAAGAACATGATTCAGTTTAACCCTCCTCTTCCTGAAAGGAAATTGAAAGCGATTCACAGTCTTGGAGCAGGGATCATTGAAAAGGTAACAGAGCTAAAAGGAGAGATGTTAGGATGTGTAATCTACAGAGAAAAAGTTGAAAAGTGTTGTATCGGTGAGTTCTTCTACTTAGACATGTAAATATGTTTTTTAAATGTTTCTGTAGATCGCTCTTCAGTTCCCACACAGATTCTGGGATGGTAAAATCCAAGGAGCAGACTACTTTGGCCACATCCCTCCATCTCCTGATAAGAGGGGCATGTTCAGTGTTTTTTACGACATGGATCCACAGGTTCGGTTCTTTCTTGATTCTTATAAACATGTTACAAACACAAAAAACTGGTACAAACTAAAACAGGGAGCATTGTTACTCTTCTTGCACCAAATTGACATTTTTCCTTTTCCTTGAATTCCTTGACGTTCATTTTCTTCATCGATGTCAAATCCTTGCTTTAGTTTTTAGGTTAATGGGTGAATTATTTTATCAATACATTTTCTTTATGATATACAGTCATCGTGAACATCTTTTGACTTGAAAGGATTAAGACTTTAAGGAAGAAGATGTGTTTAATTTCTATGTTACAGCACAAAGTATAAAGTATATGAAGTATATGATCAGGGGGTTTTTATAATTTAACATCCCTTTCAAGGATTTAACAAAATGATCCAGAAATGTTTAGATTTACAACATATTCCGTATGTCCAAAAAAATTGTCATTCAAATGGATTTTAATGCTTTATGGACTAATTTACTACTGCTATGACTTTGATTGTTTGTGTCTGGATACTCCCTACTACTATTTTAAGTATATATAATGAATTCATTGCTTAATTAATTTCCCACAGGAGATAAAGTTGTATCTTATGTCACCATTATTGTTCATAACCATTTACGTAGGGGTACAGCACACAAAGTTTCCCCCATTCTCCCCTTTATCTATTGTATATTCTTATACAATGCCACTGACTGAAAGAGCTCTTCAAAACTGGCTGGAGGAGGATGTACTTATGGTTTGATTATCCTTGACGGACAATGAGGCACAATCAGGGTCAAAGCCAAATGTATGACTTGTTTACAGTTTGACCTGACATTATTTTTGTGTGTTTGTGTTTGCATAGGGGAAGCAGGCGGTCCTCATGTCGGTTATCACTGGTGATGCTGTACCTGCTGTTCGGGAAATGGAGGATAAGGAGGTGGTCGACGAGTGCATGAAGGTTCTGCGAGAGCTTTTCAAAGAACAGGTACTGCAGCCTGGCACCTGGCAAAAGACAGGGTTTTTTTTATAAGCTGCTGACGTAGTATTTATTAATAGTAACTTAAAATTAATGCACAACAACAAGTCATTCTGATGTCCTATCTGTGTTATTATTGTTATTATTAAATATGTTTAAAATGATCCTTCAGTTGTGGAACTCTAATATCCTCTTTTGAAGCTCATCTTTAGACTCACTTTTCTTGTTTTAACTTTTTTGTAAATTCATGCATAATTTTTATTTAAACTCAGAGATATATTGAGGATGCAACCTCATTTACAATATAGCCGAGAGAAACCTAAATATTTGAAACATACAACGGACATATCAGAAATACTAAAATGTAAAAGTAACAAAGACAAATTAAAAACGGAGAAGTCTGTTTAAAAACAGGAGCAGCTGGAGGTAAAATAAGATGGAATTATGGATTTAAAACAGAAATATTTGAAACATTCAATGCATATATCAGAAGTACCAAAAAGTAAAAGTGACAAAGATGAACTAAAAGCAAGGACATCTGCTTAAAAACAGGAACAGCTGGAGGTAAAATAAGAAGTGATTTAAGGATTTAAATTGTCCTAATAAGTGTGGTAAGTTTCAGATGCTTTTGGAGAGTGTTCCTGGTTTCAGGTGCACAGTAAGAAAAACTGGAATTTCCCAGTTGAGTACGCACTGAAGGAACCTGCAGTTTGAGCGAGTGTGATATTGACTTGATTTAAAAGATACTAAAAAAATAAATATAAGATGGTAAAAGACCAGTGAGGGCTTTAAAAACAAATAAAATCCAATGTGATTGTATTAGTAGATATGTTTTTATATTTTCAGATTATTATTTCTAAACACATTGGCATGGCAACTGACAATGAATGCAATTTTGTCAAATACATTTGATTGTAGTTTTTATTTAATTCAGCTACAAGAGACGGCTATGAAACACAATTTCCCTGATGTGATTCTTGGTGGAGATCTATCCTCTTTGTCTCCCCTCTTCTTTTTCTACTTGGTTTTCTTGTAAATTCTCTCAGCAGACTCTGGTAAAAGACCCCAAGGAATACAACCTTATGACAACAGCAATTTAGGGCAACTGTAGACTCAGCGTCTAGACTTTTTGGAGCATTTTTTGTCTTTATTTTAGAAGTGAGCTGCAGTGAGATGTGAGAGAAAAACCTGTGGAAAGGGAAGTGAAATAATACACTGTGGTTGAGCCAGAAAAGTTGTTATTTAAAACTGTTATGTAAATATGATGTGTTTCTATGTATGTTAACAGGAGGTTCCAGACCCGGTGAATTTCTTTGTCACACATTGGAGCAAAGACTCATGGTCCCAGATGTCGTACAGCTTTGTGAAGACTGGAGGCAGCGGGGAGGCCTACGACATCCTTGCAGAAGATGTGCAGGGAAAAGTCTTCTTTGCTGGCGAGGTAACTGACTTTATCAATAATCATGATAAGTGTCCATTAAGTTGTGTTTTTACCACTTATCAAAGCAAGACATTTCCAGCAAATCACTCAAGTCTGATTTGTATGTTATTCCAAATTAAATGTTGTTGATGATGCTTCACCTTGAGCATGTTTTGATCATACCTAGATCTGTTTGTAAAAGACAATATCAAGGGCCAGTGTTTGTGTCGTCTTTTTTTTTTTTTTTTTAATTTTTAATGACAGCAATGTTTTTTCAGTTGTTCCTAAATGGAAAAGAGGAAAGAAATGCTGCATGGACATGGGCCCTTACATGTAGGACTGTTAACTAATAGTTATTTTATTTATTTCATTACTGGCTGATTAGGTTTTGGATCAACTAATCATTTCGCCATTAAAATATGAGATGAGGAATTGGGCCTAAATAAAGAAAAAAAACTAGTTACTGTCAGTTAAGACTTAAAAAATGTATAATCTTTTGATTTGATATATTTAGTTATGGATAAGTCTGTGACATAGCCCTATAAGGTGTGTTTACCTGTTTGAGACGTTCAAACAAATGTTTACTTTGATTCAAGGGAGGTTTTTAACTCTCAAAGGTCAAAGTCAAGGTTGGCCTTACACAATATATTAATGTATTGTATCGTATTGTATTGTGTATGATATAAGGAGACCTTTTGTTGTTTTTCTAAATTCTTCTTTTTCACTATCATTATTTTTTCAGGGAGTTTCCAATCAGTTGAACTAAAGGTTTAAGGCTGAATTTATTTATTTTTTATTTTACCTTTATTTAACCAGGAAAACCTCATTGAGATTAAAAATCTCTTTTTCAAGAGTGTCCTGGCCAAGACGGGCAGCAGTACATTAAATGGTTACAGACACAGACTTCTGTACATAAAACGAATACATAAAAGCACATAGACAAGTCAAACCTTCCAAAGTCAACTTTGCAAAAAGTGCTCATGAAATGTAGACAAAGTGCGTCAGATAAAACATCTGCAGCCAGATGTCTCTCTAAGTCATACAACATCCTCTTAAAAGTGTCCAACGAAACCAGATCCTTAAGTTTCAGGTCTTTTTGTAGTTCATTCCAGGTGAACGGGGCCGCATACCTGAAGGCCTTTTTCCCCTGTTCAGTTCTAACTTTAGGAGCAGACAAAAGGAAAAGATCCTTAGAATGCAGATTATAAGCGTCTGTGGTTCTCTGACTGATGTAAGTCAGAAGGTAGGATGGGAGAAGACCTCGGATAGACTTATAAATTAAAATACGCCAGTGACTCGGTCTGCGAGCCGACAAAGAAGACCATCCTACAAGATCATAAAGCAGACAATGATGGGTAAGAGATTTAAAATTGGTGATGAACCTCAGAGCTCCATGATACACAGTGTCCAGTGACCGTAAACTATGGGTGGAGGCATGCATGTAAAAGACATCACCATAGTCCAACACAGACAGAAATGTACTTGAAACGAGTCTCCTTCTTGATTCAAAAGACAGACATGTCTTTTAAATCAACATTCAGAACATTCAAAAGAATGTTTTTTTTCCCCTTGTGGCTGAATCTGTGATTTATGATGTTGACTCTATTATAAAAAACAGTGTTTGATGAAAACACCTTCAGATGAAACACGTCACATACTTTTTTCTTTCATGTTTCTACATTACAGGCCACAAACAGACACTTCCCTCAGACTGTGACCGGCGCCTACCTGAGTGGCGTCAGAGAGGCGAGCAAGATGGCTGCTATGTAAACTCAGAGAGCACCAAAACACACCAGCATAGACAAACCCGTTGCCTAGAGCAAAAGAGCATGGGACTGTTAATCAACCTGGCAACCTCGCTTCAATTCTCATGATGTTTCCCTGTACTGTGACGTGAGTGAATAGTAAGATGTTATGTGTCACTTTCCCACAGCGGGGTCAGGTAGGGGTCACCAGGGCTTTGCTCTACATCAGAGGTGTCAAACTCCGGTCCTCGAGGGCTGGTATCCTGCATGTTTTAAATCTTTCCCTCTTCCAGCACACCTGGTTCAATTAATGATCAGCTCATCATCATGCTCTGCAGAAGCCTGATAATGATGTAATGGCTTCTAGGTGTGATGGAAGAGGGAAATATCTAAAACATGCAGGATACCAGCCCTTGAGGACCAGAGTTTGACACCCCTGCTCTACATATTCAAAATGGGAGAAAAAATGTGATGACTTATACCACAATTCAACTTCAAATACTGTCTATTGGAGGCTTGAATCACAAATTCCCTGTGAAGCTCTACCAGAATCCACTGTGCTGGAAAGGAGGATGATGTTACTTTAATTTCTGAGTTTAATGAGTGATATTTTTTAGCACTTCTGTGATCAAATGGTCAGAAAATTTCAGTTTTTTGAAAGATGAGATTGCAGTTGACATTGGTAACCTCTCTCTGTTAATCATGATAAACATTTCATCTCCAAGATCATGTTTCAAGGCATTTTATCTACTTAAAAACACTTTCATAAAGAATTACCTACCAATGTTTTCCGCAGCTCTAATGGATGTGATTCATATTGTATGTGATTGTGTTGGTACAAATGGTGACATGATGGGATGATGTACGAGTATCGTAGAAGTAGTATGTGACATTTGATCTAGAACAGGTTTTTGACTGAAAATCGTAAAAAAAAAAAAGAATAGATTGTTGATGTGTATGTCTACTCAAATTACTATGAGATATGTTCAGACCAGACTGTCCCCGTACTTTCTCAGGGATGTGATCAGAATAAAAACAGAAATTAATGAAGCTAAATCATTTGACTAGATCTGTAAGATGCTTGCATATATAAACACACTAAATGCACACTCCAAAACATAAATGAGGAAAAACAACAAATTTCCTTTGGTTTGGGGTTTGGCAATGGCACAATAATTTCTTCAGTTTGTTTGAATTATGTTGATAATTAAGCTTTACATGTAGATTTTCATATCTTTGTCTGGATCATGTCCTAATTGTCAGACATTACTGTGCTTGAGTATTTATCTGGTATGTGTGTAATAAACTGAGCTATCGACTGCCAAATGGAAAAGTATCTGTTTCTCCTTGATTTAGTCCTCTACTCAGATCCACAAAGATTTTCAGTCTAGTTATTGCAAAGTTACAAAATATATTAAATCCAATACAATTGTTTTTTATACTAATTGTGAGTGATGTTAATAATTAGGTTAGTAAATGCACCACTGTCTTGAAAACAGTGTTATCATTTCCAACTGAAAAAATAAGTTTACCTTAGTTTTAGTTAAAAGCTTTAGATGTTGAGTTTTAGTGTATAAACTTCAAATCAGTTTATCAGTTATTTAGTGTAAGTACTGTTAGTTGTTGTTTATTAAAGTTTAGACAATTTAAGTTTGAAAAAATGTGTTTGCTTTACGCAAGTTTTAGATTATAGGTGCTTTTGTTTTTTATTTAAAGGCTAATTATCAGTTTGACTAAAACCTATTAACCAAAAACTGCTTTCTATGCTTCAGAAAATTCAGTTTAGCTTTATTTTTATCTGCTAATTTATACTTTTTGGGTTTAGTCTAAATGTTTCAGGTTAATTTCAAGTGAGTTAAGTTGTTAAAGTGATTTCTCTCATGAATATTATAGTATAGTTACATAGTAGTACACATTTTAGTCCCGAGGTTTCAGTTCTATTTTAAGATCTTATAGTTCAGTTTTTGATAACAAGTGCTAGTTTATAAAAGTTTCAAATTAGTTTTAGTTGAGAAGTTCTAGTTGAGTTTTAAATTACAAATGTTCAATTACATATTTTTATTCATACGTTTCAGCTGAGTTTGTGATTTTAAGTGTTAGTGTGTAGATTTTAGTTTAGTTTTAGTCTGAAAGTTTGAAGTTAGATTACAAATGTTAGAATATATAATTTTTCAGTGCAGAGGTTTCAGGTATATTTTAATCAAGAAATTCCAGTTTGGTTTTAAATTACACAGTTTGTTAAGTTTAATTAGTCTTAGTCTAGTGCCAGGTAAGTTTTATACTACAAGTTTAAGGGTTAGTTTTAGTTTCAGTTTAGTTAACAGGTTTACTTGGTTCTAGTTGAACTTACCTGGTATCAGTTTAGTAAATACGATTTAGTTTTTAAGTTTAGTTTTAATTCGGTTGCTAGGTAATTTTTCACAGGACAACGTCATCTACAGTCGCCGGTCGCTTCCTCCTAAAAAAAAAAAAGAAAAAAAGAAAAAGCGGACAAAAGCAAAACAAACGTGATCTAGGACTATTGTACATTAACTGCCAGCGAGACGAAGATTTCAACAGTTTAAGATACGCCTTGGTCTTGTATCTCTAGTTACCTTTGGGCCTGAGTTTTAATCCGCAACGAAGTTAAAAAAAAATACCGCGAATTTGACAGAGGAGGGTTAGCTAACATTCCAGCAGAGCCAGTGCGTTTTAGATGAGGAACTGAACCTTTTATCTACAAAATGAGCTGCAGCACAGCCAAACTACCCACCGACGTGACGAATGACTCTTCAGGTGTGTCATTCAATTACGTTATTTTAATATTAGTGGGAGTCGTAAGGGTTTTTTGTATTGCGTTTTAGCTAATAGCTAGCTTACAACTTTGATACAAGCCTTACTGTATATCACTGCTAATTAATGTGTACAGTAGTTCAGTTTATATCGTCCCAGATGTGGTCATGGATTTTTTACAATGATGTTAAACTGTTTATCATTACAAAAAGATAAATAAATTGTAGTACTATAGCACCTCTGACAGTAGTAAAATTGTGTAAATGTGGGGAAAGTAAGATCTGAGGTACATGCACTCTTGAGGCTTTTAAGCTTTTTCCAGAAAGTATGAATGCATGACATGTTCCTGTTTGGACTGCAGCAATTTTATGAGATATGTAACTGCTAATAAACAATATAATTCTGTGGTAAAATATTTACATTCATATGTACATTTTATTAAAAGGTTTTAGCTGCATTTTATGGTCTTCTTTGCCCATAAGTATAAATTTAAAGTTTGTTTCTAGTTCACATTTAAACACACATCAAGCAGACCAAGGCAAAAGAGTACTGAAATATAGAGTAATAAAAGTAAAAACTGTACTAAAAAGTCAGAAGGAGAAAAATACTTACTTTAATGTAAAATAGAAAAGGATCAAATATGTAGTGAATAAGATATCTAGCCTTGAAACATTCAATATTAACTGAAGGAGCAACAACTGCAAAAGAAAAATCACTGTTCACTCAGTCAAAAATTCAGTGTTCAGCTATGGTGTAACTAAAATATTCCTTGATTAGGCAGCAGTTGGTGTATTGTTTGTAATAAAGTTGTAATTAGCCTACATTGTATGAGGTACAGACATGGAATGAACATCTTGTTGGCATAAGATGTCCACAAATTATGTGTTATGTTTGCACTGATTTCTCCATTTATCTCATCAACATACATATTTATAGTTAGGATAAAGACAAGAAGATGAACCCAAAAACTAACTGAGTTCATGTGTTGTCCTCACTTAGGTAAAACCAATAGGCAGTGAGTCATTGCCTCTTTTGCTAGTGAGCTGCTTTTATTTAAAAATTTAGAGCCTTTATTGTTAATGTGGGTGTGACGGAAATTGTTGTATAAAAATGTAGCTCAGACTGCACCTGTGAAAGTTATGTCACTCTCTGCATCATGTGTTGCATTTGCTACTGGCAATGGAAAACTTAATGAAATCATAACATTCAGAGAATAAACAGGAGCTTAAGTGTGTCAAAAAATAAAGGTAAACGTCTGAACATTTATCTTCCTGTGTTTCCGTCTCATCAGGTAAGGATTGCTCTGGCTCTGAAGATGACGTCCCACTCTCAAAACTCGCGACGAAGGAGTGCAGCAAGGAAAAGTCACGTCAAAACAACATGACATCCAAAAGAGACAGTGATACAGAAAAAGACAAGAGTGGTGAGGACAGTGGGTAAAACAATCAACATCCTGTCATGCTTGCAGTGTTCCTGAAAAATGTCTGAAAAAGTCACGTAACTAAGTAGAATTATGAAACCTCCTAGAATGAAAATTTTAGGGATGCAAACTTACTTTTTAACAAAATTGGCCATTTTAGATCCAAATAGGTCATAGTGGTTTTACATCTTTGTTATACATTCTGGAATATTGTCTGTAGTTAAATTTACAAAACAAGAGATGAGATCTAAACCCAGAAGAAAAAAGGTGAACATGGAGTCAAACCATTTTAACCGATATGTTGCCACTGGAAGCCAAATGTTCAAAGTTGGGAGTCTGATTTATTTATTTTGTGGGGGAGTGTTTCTGTCTCTGGCGACACCTCAGATGATGTACTGCTGGTAAAAAAGAAAAAAGCCTTTGCACCATTGAAGACACTAGAGAAAAGGGATAAAGGACCAAGCAGATCAAATGACATAGGAAAGAAAGTGGGTACTGTACTGTATGATGTATTTATAGTGGCTAATTGTTAATTGATCGGCGTTGAGACTGCTTCATTTATTAAACTTTTAATGGCCTTTGCCAAGCACATTTATAGAATAGAATAGAATGCCTTTTATTGTCATTGTATGGAATGTGCAACAAGATTGGAGAGCTTCTCCTTTTTCAGTGCAAACAGATGTTTATATATAAAAGTCAATATTTATGCTCAGTACGCAATTTGATGGATTAGCTGGTATAGTGGGATTTGTGTGATGTTTATAAATTATGTTTAACATCTCATGAGCTTTCACAAAGCCATAGTGTAACTTTAATGCCTCTCATCAGAATTCAGTTTATATCTGGGAGTTGAATCACTGCCGTTGGGCAAATAAGTGAAATCAGAACATTCACAAGATAAAAACAGCCACCAAAATATAGGTAAAAATTTAATATATGATAGTTTGATCAAGCCAAACCTGACACTGGCATTTATCCCTGTGTGTCTGTCTGATCAGGTAAAGGTAGCTCCAACTCTGATGATGACGATGAAGTTCCACTCTCAAAGCTTGTGACGAAGCCGGACGGGGAAAATCGCAACACTAAATCAAAAAAGGACAACTGCAGTGAGGACTTTAGATAAATAAATAAATTTGTCTAACACTTGAACTAAAATATTCCCACTGAAAGATAAATTTGCTGACTGTCATTTTCTACTGTTTCAGCCTCTGATGACTCCTCAGATGACGAGCCACTGATTAAAAAGAAAAGACCAGAGAAAAAAGATAAAACTCCACTCAGATCTAATGGTGTAAAGAAGAAAGAAGGTGATCATATTATTGTTTGTTATCAGCCACATTTAAGCTGCATTTGTTGAAATTCTGCTTTGAGTGGATCATTTTGATTTTTTTATGTAACTGTCAAACATTCTCAAAATGTAGACCTTCTTTTGGACAAGAGCTGTTGGTTTTGTCTCAGCCAAATCCATTTCCTCTTCAAAATGGCTCCAGTCTGTGTCACATTCACTCTCCTTCTGTTTGTGTGGCATGGATTTGTTCTGTGTGCACAAAAGCAAAGCATCATTCAAATGACAAAAATACTGCACTAAAAGCTATGAGTTGTGAACAGAAGTCCCAAATCATACCTAATGAGTTATTTTATTACAAATGAGAGGTTAATATTAAGTGGTGTGAAAAAAATGCAGCCCAGGCAACATCAGGTTCAAGGTTTTGTAGCTTTTTTACCAAATTATTCCTGAGTGATCTGTTGCCAGTCTGTTGTCAGTAATGGCAAAATGAATTAAATCAGAACATTCAGAAGAGATAAAGTGGTTTAGGGGAAAATTTAAAATATATTATAGTTTCATCAAACCAAACCTGACACTAGTATTTATCCTTCTGTGTCTTTGTGTGTTCAGATAAAGATGACTCCTCTGATGAGGATGTTCCAATGTCAAAGCTTAGGAAGAAGCCAAACAAGAAAAACAACTCAGCACTGAAACGCGACAATAAATCAAAACAGGACAAAAGCAGTGAGGAATACACTTTACCAAACCACCTTAACTAAAACATTCTCACTGAAAACCAAAAGTTTATGTGCTGATATTTATTGTCCTCTGTTTTAGCCTCTGATGACTCCTCTGATGATGAGCCGCTGACAAAAAAGAAAACAGCTTCTGCACCATCTAAGAAAACAGGGAAAAAGGATAGCATAAAAAAGAAAGCAGGTGGTTATATCACTGTATGTTATCAGCAACAGTTTAGCTGAATTTTTACTATGTTTGGAACATATTGGTTTAATTTATGGGTTTTTACCATAGATTCAGATGTGGACTCAGACTATGAGCCTCGGAATAAGATCCCCAAAGTGTCCACCAAAGCTGCAAAAAAGTCTCCAAGGAAGTTTGTTAAAAGAAACAAGAAAGGTACAGTTATGACCCTTCACCTGTAATTAGGGCTGCACGATTTTGGCCAAAAATAAAATCTAAATTTTTTTTCCTCTAAAAACTCAATTTTCAATTTTGATTTTTGGGTAACAGAAGTTGGCGTGTCGTTTCCATGAGCAGCACGCAAAGCAAGGTACTGCTTCATACCTCAAATCTGTGATGGTATCACAGAATCCCTGAAAATTCTGTGATGGGCCCACAGAAGTGATACCAATGTAAGTCAGTGACAGACATCAGTTGTGCGTGCATGTGTGTGTGGACCACGTAAGATGAGTGATCCCCATGCAGTTTTATTTGAAATGGGGGATCCATGTGTGGACCACGGCTTACATTGGTATCACTACTGCAGGCCCATCACAGATTTAAGGTCCGTGGTCATTATACAGACTTCTGTGAAAGACCGTTCTCACAGTTAGGAGGAGGAGCCTACAGTAGCCTGGAGATGCGTGGCCCAGAGACACGAGAGAGATGAAATCGATTTGACGATTTCCATTTTTTAAAAATCGTTGTAATTTAAAAATTTGATTTAAAATCGATGAATCGTGCAGCCCTACCTGCAATTTACCAGTAACAGGCATTGTCTATAGCAGAGTCCTGACTTTTTATTTCTACACAGAGACACTGGATGACGATGACAGCTCTGACGATGAACCTCTCAGTGAAGTGGCCAAGAAGATCAAGTCCAGACCTGAGCGAAGGACATCTCGTACCCCAGTTAAAAAGGAGACACAAACTTTAAAATCCAAAAGAAATGCAGCGAGGAAACAGGGTGGGTCTTGGTGGTGCAGTGTTAATGTTTATGTAATATTAGCCCTGATCGTTTGACAAAAACGCCGCTCAGTTTTTAGTCATTTTACTCATTTAAACTGTTTTAGTTTTAGTCTATTTGGTGTAGACAAAATATTGCAATAATTGTCTAAAATTACTGTTTACTGTGAATCAAAAGTATAAAATTATCATGAAAAATGAAGTGTTATTTTTCTACATTTCAGCATTAGACACAAGTATATATAAATATTGGGAAACTTTCAGAAATTTTCTGTGAGACACAGAGCATCCTCCATTATTATAACAGACATCTGCTGCATGTGACCCAGACCTTGGTTGAGATCAATGCATGAGAATAAATTATACTTCTGACAGATTTGGATATTTCTCTCTTTACCCAGATTGCCTAGAATAAAAGCAGTTAATGCTTAGTTATACCTTCTGTCCATCTTTGCACTGTCAATGAAGTTCTTTGCTGTGACATTGTTTTTCACCATGTGTAAAATGGTTTAACATATGCTGTGGCCATGTAAAAAGTGTTTGTTCATGTCTTTTGTGAGAGTTGGCAGTTCTGCTCAGTGTGTTTACATGCATGACTTTTGAGATCACCATCAAATACCACTTTTCTTGATTAACCATCAGTCTGTCACCTTTCTGCCAGACATTAATACTGTGCAGGTTATGAGACATGACCAGTGTATAGATTCAGCGCCTTTGACATGATCCAATCTGATCCAAATTCCATCATCCATTCATTCTTACAATGTCATCCTGTCTTTATTTGATTTTTGGTAACACAATTTAGATTTATTTAGTCTTGTTCTGTTTTTGTATGACAAAAACTATCAACAGAAATACTTGTCAACAGTATTAACACTGAAATTATGTAAATTCATCTAAAGTACTTTTCTGGTGGAAAAAGGCACTTGTTTTCTATTAAAGAATAATAAAGCAGTTTAAAATCTGTGTTGCAGTTAAATATGCAGAGTCCTCCAGTGACAGTGATGAACCTCTAGCAACACTAAAAAGGAGAAAGGCCCCAGAAGGACGAAAATCCTCAGCAACCAAAGGAAAGTCTGCATCAAAATTACAAAAAGGTACACAAATAATGGACTGGCCAGTACTTTAATGAAGCCAGAGTGGTTCAGATACTAATGTGTTGAATTTTTAAGCTTCATCCTCAGATAACAGCTCTGATGAAGATGTTCCCTTGTCAAAACTTGTCAACAAGCAGAGGAAACCAGCCAAGAAAAACACAAGGAAGAGAGCATCAGTACAGAGGGCTTCAAAAAAGACACAAGGTACCACAACTGTAATTATGTGATTGTTTTTGATTTAGCCCTAAACCAGTTAAAAAACAAAAGATATTTTTAACCACTACTGCCTTCAATGTTGTCCTTCAGCACTGTCAGATGGAAGCTCTGATGATGTTGATGATGATGATGAACCTTTGATTAGTCTGGTGAAGAAGGTGAACAAAACAGTAAAACGCAAAACGAAGGCTTCATCTCCAAAGAAGAGGGCCACCGTTTCCAAAAAGTCCGTCAAAACCATTGAATCAGGTAAAGTGCATGCTCACAGATCAGATATTTACTTTAAACGGTATTAACCCATGAAGACCCAAACATCCACTGGTGACCAAAACCATCTCCTGATCTAAACTGCTTAATACCTGTTGATCCACTAATATTATCAATCCATGTAAATAATTGGTGTAAAATACAGTTTGTCATCTTTTCATGGTCATCAGATATGATCCATTTGGACGTTCAGAGGCTCCGTAGTTACCATGGATACACCGTCATCTTCTACAACATTGTTTCACTAGTAAAACCCATGGAGTTGGATCAATGACAGTGGATGGAAACACTGGGTTTATGTTCAGTTAATGATAGATTTTGTTTGAATAGTCACTTTTTCTTCAGTTTTCTGTTTTTGATATAATAACCCTCAACTTTAATTTGAGATTTTATGAACATATACATGATCATTAAATTAAATGTAGAAAAATACAAAATTTTTGCTGAAGAAATGCAAAATAAAGAGGACAATATTACAATAAATAGTGATAAATCACTTAAAGGGGTAATTGAGAGGAAATGAATTTGTGAACTGCCGCAAAAGTAGCACTAGGTCTTTATGGGTTAAAGAGTATATAACATAACACTAGTTAAGTCGATTTTCTGTCTTTCAGGGTCATCAAGCAACTGTTCGGATGATGAACCATTAATGAAGGCAGATAAACACCCACAAGTGACGAAAATCATGAGAATAATCCTTGAAAGATGTGATGTAGAAGGTCTGTTTAAAAAAAAAATCAGATCATGGAAATGGTGTCAAACATCTGAATTAAGAACATTATTCTTTTTTTCTTCAGAAGCACAAACACAGGAGGCTGAAGACCCACGAAAAGACAAGTCAGAGTCCTCGGAGGAAGAGGAATAAGACGATAAATCACAAAGTGTGAAGGAATGTTTAGTTTTTTCTGTAACTTTTCATCGAGGGCTCAAAGCTTCAAAAAAAAAAAAATATTGATAATGAAATGCCCTAAAATAACAGGAGAGATTCTTCCTTAAAATCACATTTAAATGTTAGTATAAAGTTAAAGGGTTTCTTTTATACCAAGAACATGACTTTTAAGTTAAGGTGATAAAATTTTATTCCCATTTTTAAGTTTGGGACCACATTTTACAGATTAATGTCCATGTATGATGTTGTTTTACTCCTTGTGTCTATTGTTTACATTGATGGTTTTCATAAATTTTAAAGTGAATGATTTAATGTTCATAGATGTTGTTCACATTTAGGCTTTGTAAGTTAAATGTTCTCTTGCATGCAGCAGTGAAACATCTATTGGATTAAACTGCTTTCTTTATCAAAGCCATTGTGTATTTCAGTTCTTATGCTTATCAGTATTGCCAGTAAAGAAAAAATGAAATGTGTACTGACATGACCAGGAAGGTATATGATTAACACAATGTAAGATCAGCTACACATTCAAACTGAGTGAAGTTTTTTTTTTTTCCTTTTAGTTCTGAAGGTCACTCAACTATAAGAATTTAGTCATTGTAAGCAGCAGTATACATCACAACAACCTCTCAAATAGAGGTTACATTGGTTACATTATGGACAATCTTATTGGACCACAATCAACTTGAGGGTGATATTTGTGATTTTTGAAAAATATAGAAATAACTAAAACTTGTATGTAATTTTTGGAAACAAATTTAGGTTTCACTTGAACTATTATGTTTTTTGAATATGGTCTATGCTATGTAAAATGACATGATCATCAGGATGTTCATTTTGTCACCTAAGACAAATTTGAATGATTATTTTGGTGATTATGCAATTGTTTTCAGATCTGTTAGAAACTATTTGTAATTTAAAACTAATGTCTGCGTCTTCATAGGCCTGAAGACTAAAAAGAGGCAGATAGTGTGCATTTTACACCAAAACATTTATCCAATAATTTAAGTTACTTGCAGATTAACGCTATTAATATAAAGTAAAAGTGAACAAATACACAATATATTTCAGAGATTAACCTGCCAATAGTGTAAGTAATTAAACCGATCATTACTGTTCATTTGTGAATGAAGAAATTAATGTATCGATAGTTCTACTCTATGACTTACTTTATGTTTTCAGTCAGTATTTTACACTTTCTGTTGAGTAAAAAAAAAATCTCAGTACCTCCTCCACCCGTTTCACTAAATAAATAACTAGAGCTGTGTGATACTAATCGGTTAATTTTAAAGAAGTACCGTAATAACGTAATAAATAAAGTATCTAATAGCTTTTTGCAGGTCAGCGTGGATAGAAACGTCGTATCCATAGTGACAGCACGTATCCATGGTGACAGGCGGGGAAGTTTCTTAACTCTTCTTCGTGGTTTTCCGTAGTCAACCGCAACTTCCGCCGGTCGCAGCCCAACATCAATGCGGAGTTCAGTCCTCCAGCACCGCCAACATCACTCCGATCTGCAGCTGTGCCATCGGTAGTTTACAAGTTAGAGCAGGGAAACCCAGCGTAGAGAAAAGAAGCCCGTAAGTTGACTTGTCAACTTCACAGTTTATCGAAAAGTGAGGCTTTGACTAAAAGCAGCCTGGGTTAGCTAACTGTTAGCTAGCATGCTGCTGTCTCATAACATCAGACAGCTCCTCTTGGAATAATTTGGTCTCGTCATGTCCGAATTAAGATGTCGGAAAACAGAGACTTTGGAGGAAGATAAAGAAGGACATAAACTCCAAAATGAACCAGAGGGCGTGCAGACAGAACGTAAGTTTGACAAATTTAAGCTAAGTGAAATAATAATGTAACTGGTTAACTTCCTGTTCAGTCATTCAGCAAGTTAACTTTTCCAGAGTCATGTGTGATGTACAGTGGTCGTTGGCAGAGATAATAAAAGCCTGGGTTTGTGTCTGTAACTGAATAGCTGCGGATGAGCCGGTGACCGCAAAGGACACCGAGGAGACACCTGACCACAAGGACAAAGATGGAGATGCTGATCCCAAACAGGAAGAGTCAAACGGACCAGAGACGGCTGTAGAAAAATGGAAGAGATACTCCACTGGTGGGTTTATTTATACTCTGACACATTTGATCTTTATCATACCAACATTTTTAACATATCAGGACAAGTGACTAGAGTCCCCAAAGGTAATAAAACAAACAACTTAACAAAAATCTTAACTTGTTTCCTTTCAAACATTATTAGTTATTTCATTGCTTGTCACTATTCTGGTCGAAAGAGTCAGTCTTCAGTTAGAAAAAAACAGAAAACACCCAGAAGTTCATTATCACACGATGATTGAAATAGTAATAATTGAAATAGTTGTAACATTAAGCTCAAATATATATATGTGTGTGTGTGTGTGTGTGTATATATATATATATATATATATATATATATATATATATATATATATATATATACACACACACATACATACATACATATATATACATATACATATATATATATATATATATATATATATATATATATATATATATGATAAACATGATGTTGCAGTATTTGAAATGTTAATTATGAGTAGTACATAATTGTGAATAAAAAGTAATCATTGGCCATTTGAAGACATTGTTCTGTAGTCAAGTTTCTTCAGTTATCACTCAATTTTTCATCAACGGTACATTAAATAAACCTTAAAATGTTTGATGGTTTTTGTAATATGTAATGCTGCTGTGTTCCTCATCCTCAGCGAGTTTTCTGCAGCGGCTGGTGAAGGTGATCTGTGGATGTCTGGCAGCAGTCGCTTGCGGAATGCTTTATGCTGTGTATCTCGCTATGTATCATGACAGGAAATACTGGTTTTCAGTTAGACAGGTGGGGGAATATTTGGCCGTTATATTTTCTCTTTACAGTGTTCTAAAATTAACTGTAGTGTATGTTTTGTGTCTCAGGAAATGGAGCGAGAAATCACCTTTCAAGCAGGCAGTGGGCTCTATTATTACTACTACAAGCACATGCTGTCAGCTTCATCTTTTCAAAGAGGTACAGGTGATCCAATTGTGTCGGATGCTACTAAATAAAGAATAATTATTGCTCCAGATAGGACAGTGATGTGAATTTTTATTTTTTCATCCTTTAAGTAACTCCGTTGTCATGTGCCATGTTTTTTTTTGTATTTTTCAGGGTTTTATGAGCTGACAATTGATAACAAGACTGTGTCAGGTCAGACCATCAACGCAGTGGAGCGTCTGTCTCTGTATCCAGAGCTGATCACAAGCTTCATATACAGAGTTACAGGCAGCCAGGTTGGGCATTTATTTTTTTTTGCATGATGTTTTAAGTTAGGCCTGAGCAATAAAAAGAACACCATATTGTAACACAATGTACCTCAATATAGGCATAATAAATGTTCAATTGAATTTCACTTTTCAGATAGAGCCTAGAAGCCTTATGTAGAAAATACATGTGCCGGTCAGCTCACTTAGTATCACCATTTTTTTTTTTTTTTTTTTTAATGGACTCTAACATGATGTTGTGTTTGGTTTTTGGTGCTGACGTCCCTAACGTTATTAAGTTTTGGCTGTATTTGCCCCTGTGCTTTTAGGATTTTGTGGAGCCGATCTATTTCTATGTTGGAGCGGTGTTCGGTCTGCAGGCTGTTTATGTCACCGCTCTGTTTGTGTGTAGTTGGGTGATGAGTGGGTCCTGGGTGGCCGGCATGCTGGCTGTGGCCTGGTATGTCATAATCAGGTGAGAGGAATTGAGTCAACTTTACTGGGATATAAGATTTATCTGACTGCAGCTTCATGTTTTACATATCTAAGATAAAACAACCAAATCCCTTCTATTTCTGCATTACAGTGACAGTTCTATTTCTCTGTTTTGTTTTTTTTTTCTTTCCCTTATAGACCAGATACAACCAAAGTTGACCACGCTATTCCTCTGCGGGAAAACTGGGCTCTGCCGTACTTCTCCTGTCAGGTGGCAGCTTTGACTGGATTCCTCAGTAACAACATTAGCTCAGCTACTGAGGTGAGATTCCCTCACAAATGTCCTTGGTTTCAATTCCTTGTTTTTGAGGGTATTTTTGTAATAAATACCTGGGTTTCTACCTTTGTTTGTTGTCTTCTCCCCACTGTTCTGCAAAAAAGGCACAAAATACCTGAAAAGTACTTATTTAGACTTTTTCATCAAGAGACAGATGTGAATGAAATTAGTATAGTAGTTATAAATCTTTCTTTGACAGATTTTATCACTGTTCATTTCTACAGTACAGACATCAGGGGACAATCAAAACTCAATTTTAGTCCTCATTACTTTATTGTCTGCAAATAAAGTTATAATATCAAAGTGGATGCCTGTTGCGGTTTGACACTTAAAGAATCATAAAAACAAAGTAAAATACATGTACTAACCTAACTACCTCAATGGTCAACGTGATGGCAACATAAGACGATTTCATAAGATCAGTCTGTCACGCCAATTCTTATGGCATTTGGCGTGCCATACATACGCATTCTCATCCTTTCCTGTGTTATTCAACGCCATTTGATTGCGTACGCCAAGATCTCTGGTTTACATATCCATAACTGCTAACCCTAAACCTAACCGCTAATCACGCTAATCGCGTTAATCACTAACCCTAACTCCTAACCCTAAATCTAACTGCCAATCGCGCTAACCCTAATCCCTAACCTTAACCATAAATGTAACCCTAACCGCTAACCCTAAACCCAACCCCAAAAGCCAATCGCTAACCGTAACCCTAAAACCTAACCCTAACCGTTGATTGTGCTAATCGCTAACCGTAACCCTAACTGCTAATCGCGCTAATCGCTATTGCTAACCCTAAACCTAACCCTAATCGCTAATCACGCTAATTGCTAACCGTAACCCTAAACCTAACTCTAACTGCTAATCGTGCTAACGTTAATCACTATCGCTAACCCTAAACCTAACCGTAATCCTAAACCTAACCCTAACCACTAATTGCTATTGCTAACCTTAAACCTAACCCTAATTGCTAACCCTAACCGTAGGGCTTGACTAATCCGAATGACAAATGGCATGGAATAACAAATGACCACTAGGGTTAGGGTTAGAGGTTACAGGTTAGGGGTTAGGGTTATGTCATTCGCTATTCTATGCCATTTGTCATTCAGATTAGGAAGGCCCCTAACTGTAACCCTAAACCTAACCCATAACCCTAAACCTAACCCCTAACAGTAACGTTAATCGCGCTAATCCCTAACCCTAACCCTAAACCTAATGGCTAAACCTAACCTTAACCACTAATCATACTAACCATCAATCCCTAACCGCTAACCCTATATGCGCTAACTGCTACTCGCTAACCCTAAACCTAATACTAACCCCTAAACCTAACTGCTAATTGCTAACCCTAACCGTAACCCTAGCCATCAACCCTAACCCTTACTGCTAATCGCGTCTTATTTTGCACGGCGTGAACATACACGCAGAAAGCTTATAATGTGTACAGATAACACACCAATTAAAAGTGGCGTGTTTTCTTTATGCAGTTCATATCACGTTGCATGTGACATACAACACGATTTCATGAGATGAGTGTGCAACAGTGTTCTTTTTTCTATAGCTCAGACACCAAGATGCTGCGCTAAATCTTACCATATTTCAGAAAACCCTGTGAATAATCTAGATTTCTATAAGACTTTTCCTGCTGCGTTTTGTCACTTGCTGCCCTTTAGTCCACACCATGCCGTACAGTTTCTTATCTAACAAATAGGAACTGTTTTAGATGGACATGACTGTTCTCTCACTATTATTAACAATAGAGTTTGGATTGAGTTGAATTTCAATCCATTAATCAGTTATGTTCCCCCGTAGATGTTTTGCTACCTTACCATGAGCGCCGCTACCTTCACCTTCCTGTTGGTCTGGGAACACAGTCACTATGTGCTCTTCATCCAGGGCCTCTGTCTTTTCCTGTTGGACTTCTTTGATCTGGTGCCACCACGTAAGGTAATGATACAGCAGTTTTTGTGTCAGGTTCTGAGCAGCAAAGAATGCAAAGAAAAGTATTTGTTTTAAAGAAGAGCTTTCTGAGTTCAACATGTATATTGAGGGCACCTTTCAAATAAAGGAAAATACTGGTAATATTTGAGCTGCAATGGACTCCCAGTATTCAAGAACAGGATTTGATTGTGTATCACTCTATTTTTAGATGCCGGCTACATCGCATTTGACCTCTTCCCTCATTTTCTGTCTCATTTTTCATGTCGTTCGATGAACAGATGGCTGACATTCACAAAGTGTACCTGAGCTCTTTGCTTCTCGCATACTTGTTCCAGTTTCAGAACCCAAATCTGCTCAGCTCGCCTCTGCTCAGTCTGCTGATCGGTTCAGTGCTGGCGAGGTATTTCCAGGTAGAGTTAGAAGGCTGTTAAGTTGTATTAACTTGTTTTTTCTCTCAAGAGTCAAAGTTTAATATAAAGTTTTTTCATCATAGTTTATGTTACAATGATAGTTTGCATTGATGTTAAAGGATAAAACCATCTTAAGTCTTTTTTTTCTCTTTTAGCAAAAAATGAAGATGGGTCCCCTTGTGGCAAGAATCTTGAAGCTCTTCTTACATTTCCATCTGGTTTTTACCACGGCAATCACCTTCGCTTATTTGGTTCAGGTTAAGGCTTATTCTGGCAATTTCTACCAATCCTTTTATAGATAAAGATAAGCAGATGAGACCAGTCAGAGGCAGTTGAATGACTGTGTTATAACCAGTGTTTTTCATTCACAGAAACTTCTACCTGGAAGTGAAAGTGACTTCATATTGAAGTTCCTTGAAGTCAAATTTGGCTTCAACACAACAACGTAAGTTGCAAAAATAGAGTAAAGGTCACACAAGCTTATTATTTTTTTCACTGATTATTTTGCTTTTTTTAATGTTGATGGTGATTATTTAAACAAGGTGTATCAGTATGATGTAACATCTAATACCAGTATTCACTTTTCATCTGTGTTAGTGACTTTATCACCAACTTCCTCCTGTGCCAAGAGAGTTTCCAGACACCCAGTCAGGACTTATTTCTGCGACTGACCCAGGCCTCAGTCCTGCCTTTCTACTTCCTGGTTCTCACCGTCTGCCTGCTGTCCACTCTGGAGACCATTTACAGAAGACTCAGGTTTGAGACTTGAACATGTCTTTAGTGAAAGGTTTTTAATTGTTGATTCCTGAGTAGAAAAGGAAGAATACTAATCACTTATATGCACTTTTTTTAAAGCCTAGTTTTACTCCTTATACCCTTATAAGGCAAAGTTCATACAGTTGTGTTGTATGTGTACAAATTACAGAGGTGGAAAACAGTTTTTAGACACCCCATACATTTGTGATATATTATATTAAGAATCACTCTGAAATCATTGAACTCTGCCAAGTATTGTTCCATTCTCCAAACCCACATGTTCCCTTCTGCACATGCTCTGTTTCATTGAAGTCAAAACTGGATGTTTCAGCAGATAATGAAACACATGACCTGTTGAAACTGGCAAGAAATTAAGTTTTGTTATTTTTTCCTTGTTAGCAATAAAAAAAAAAATCATTTGTTTGTGTCTGATGCAGACACACCTTTTGAAACACAAAAACTTTTTTCCGCAGATATTTCAGGATAATATTTGAGATTGTGTAAATTTTTAAGGGTGTTCAAAAGCCTACTTCCACTACTGTAGAACCAGTGAACGTATTGAAATGATGATCTCTTATGGTTTCTTTTATGTTGTGTTGAGTTCCAATGCACCATAAAACTTTTTCACATGGATCCTCTTTAAGCTGCAGACTAGGTGTCAAATTTTTCATCATCTTCCAGCGGTCAGCCAATGAAAACCAAAGTCAAACTTGAAGATGGACGAATAGGAGAGCAGCCGGAGGTCGTCTATCATGTTTTTCACACTTTGCTTTTTGGAGGCCTGGTACTGGTGTTTGATGGGTATGTTCATTAGTGTAGAAGTGTCTCGTTTCATATTTTCTGCAGCATTTTTAATCTGTTCATCATTCTTTTGCTCTCTCCTCGTGCAGGATGAAGTATTTATGGACCCCGTATGTCTGCATGTTCACAGCGTTCGGTGTGTGTTCTCCAGAGCTGTGGATGACTGTGTTCAAGTGGATCAAGCTGAAATCCCTCCATCCTGTAGTGCTGGTGAGAGGCCTTTAACCTTCATTCACCATACCAAATCTCCTGGGTCCTGCTCCTGCACTGTATGTTACAAAAGTCAGCTTCAGTGTGGTGGGATATGTGCCATGTCATACAATGTTGTCAAGTTCTGTTATTTCAGTAACATATAGGAGCACAGAAGCTGAATCAGTAAGCACTGTCTATGTAATTTTGCCTTTAAATCAACAGGCTCTGACTCTGAGTACGTCTGTTCCAACCATCATTGGTTTCAGTTTGTGGAGAGAGGTGAGATTTCCAGACTTCTTATCTTCTAAAGCTGACCTTAAAGTAAAATCTTATCTCCTGTATGCCGCTTTCCTCTGTTTTGCAGTATTGCCCTCGTGTCTTAGCAGAGTTGGCTGAAATGCAGGAGTTTTATGATCCTGATACAGTCGAGCTGATCAGCTGGATCAAGTGAGTCAGTTCTTACAGTTGATGTGTGGTATTTTTTTTTTTAACAAAATATCAACAGTGTCCTATCCGAGTGTTAAGTCTGGTGTCACTGTGCTATAAAACTTACCTCCTGGTCCAAACCCCCAATTCCTTTCAGGGCCTGCATGCTTGTTATCTATACCATCTTTTGTCAGAGTTCAGAAGCGGCTAAATTCATTTATCTAAATCAAATATAGTGATTAATGTAATTTTCCATAGTCAGTGTTATGTTTACACTACATTATATTTTAAGTGTCTTAATACTGTTTCAGCTCCCAGTCCGTTTGCAGCAGTGCGTCACTTCATTTCATGCTCTGCTGTGTGTGTGGGCATTAATTGTTACATTATTTACCTTCCCTTAAACCAGATAGCCCAGATAAAGGGTGACAAGCCAAACATGAATATATGTAACACCACATAAAAGCCTTATTCTTTATCAGGGGAATCAACTAAAATCAAGTTTGACGGATGCATTTGAAACTGACGTATGTTTTCTAACAAGCTGCATTAATTAGCACCAACTTCATCAACATTTTTCTCCTTTGATTAAGATTTGTAAATTTACTCATGGACTTCATCCACTTCCTCTGCTCTTCATCATCGCATGTAATGCGCTCTACCACTTTACATGCTGGATGTGTTTAATGATTAAATACAGAGGAAGAAACAGAATTGGACTGGGAAGTAGTGTTTGTTTTGTGTCATTTAACACCTTCTCTCTTTGTCCAGGAATGAGGCTCCGAAGGCAGCTGTGTTTGCAGGCAGCCCTCAGCTCTTAGGAACAGTGAAGCTGTGCTCAGGTTCAGTTGTGACCAGTTTACCGCTTTATTCAGACATCAGCCTGTTGAAGAAAAGTGAAGATGTGAGTGAAATTAAAGATGCAACAATTTTAGAAATGATTTGTAGTATTGACATATCAGGAAATAACATCAGATATTTACATGCCCATATGCATATTTTATATTTATTATATATCTTTTGTATATATTTTATTATTTATGCGAAGCACAGTTTGCACAGGGGTGCTTATTGCAATTTAATTTCACTGTGGGTGTACCTGTACATCCATGTGACAAATAAAAATCGTGAATCTTGATTACTTGTGTTATAATAGAGGTGTTTTTGGAAAAATCACTGATATTTGTAATATGTGAGATCAGATGATGTTCCTCCAGTTTAATTGTTGGATGTATTGTGATTCTAGTCCAGATGATCTGAGCAAATATGTCTTTTTTTTTCTCCCTGTTATAGCCGTACCAGGTGTATGCCATGCGATCTGCAGAGGAAGTCTACAAGATTCTGACAAGTCAGAAGACAAACTATGTGATCATCGAAGATGCCATTTGCAACGAGCTGAGTCTCAATCGGGGTTGTCGGATAAAAGACCTCCTCGACATCTCCAATGGACATGTGAGTTTAGACACTTAGACATTTCGGTCTTGAACATATTAAAACTTGCAGTTTCACATTATTACTTCAATTTCAAAAATTAAATGAATTTCATATGTATTTACAGTGTGTATTTCCATTAAATGTACAGTGTTGTGTCTCTTATGTTGCATATTAATTTTATTACCTTAAAACATAAACAAGGAGGTTATGTTTTAGTCAACATCTGTTGGCAGGATTATGCAAAAAGATAGGACAAAATTTGGATTCAAATGATGGGGTAGAACTTCTTTGACATTCTGCATACTTTATTAGTGTCCAATGTCCAGCGAGTCTTAAATACAAGTTCTGGTGGCATTGCATTGTTATTGACAAAGAATAGACAGAAGTAAGAGCAATAAAATGAGGAGGAATGGAAGATAAGAGCAATATCTGTAAGGGAATTGAGATCCTAACATTGACAAAACAAGCTAAATCCTATAAAAAAGAAACACAAATAGTATAAATAGATATGTACAACAAATATATTACAGTATTGTTAGTTTTTGGTGAATAAGACAGCTATTGGACAGTGAAATTATTATGATATATATATTTTTTTACGTTTATTTAACCAGGAACTCCCATTGAGATTAGAAATCTTTTTGCAAGGGAGAACTGGCCAAGGTAGCAGCCATACAACGTCCAAAACTTAAAAATAATTAGTGAAAACAAGAGACTGATTTAATTAATCTTGGCTTTTTAAAAAAACTATACTTTGAAAGAGTCTTTCCTGTTATTGTTGTTTCTTTTGTCCCATCAGGTGGTTTATGACAAAGGGGAGATACACTCGCTCTCCAAACATGGGAGATTCTGCCACGAGATAAAAATGAACTACTCGCCCTACACAAACTACTTCACTCGAGTTTTCTGGAACCGCTCGTACCACGTCTACAAAGTGAACTCTGTCATTTCCTTTCAGTACTGACAGCGGCTAAGCCTTCACCATAAATGCCACGATTCCAACATAGCGTCAGGTTTTTGCTCAGAAACACGTCTGGTCACTGTTACACATCCTGGTGAACCTGCAGGGATCAACTGAGCACATTTTACTGAGCTTCAGTATAGTCTCCACATTATGTGTTTATGATACCATAAACGGACACTAATGAAAACAATCTATGCCATATTAATCACTGTACTGTCATTTTTAAGCCATGCTTTACTGTTAATGTGAAGGGGAGGATGATATGTGATGTCGACACAGACCTTGGTCATTTTCTATTTTTTTTTTTTTTTTTATTGTATATGTTATTTTGTAATAGTTTATGCCAGCATTGTGGGACACAAATTGTCTCATATTTGTATTATTAGATTTGAATAGTGCTTTTTTTTTTTAACCGCTTAAATCTTTTAGTATTTAACTCGTAAAGGAAATGATGTCCAAGACCACAGAGCATAAAAAAAGAATATTAACGAAGTTGGTTCACATATAATACTAGCATCATAATGTTCAGTATCTTCTCCTGAAATTATTTGGTAATTCTGTTCCTATCAGGAGATATTAATATATTGATATTTGAAGAAATATTTGAAGTGTCCTCTTGGAATCATGACCAGTAAAAGATTACAACATTACAATCTATTAAAAAATAGATTTTTGTTTATCTAATAGCCAGACATGTATAAATGGCTTTGTGTTAAAAAAGCTTTTTATTTATGACCTTAAAATGCAGTTTTTTGGAAAATGATTATGCTGGAAACAATTTTTTAAGGAGAAGGGTTGGATGAAGCCATTTATTGTCACATAACTGTGTTGCCTCTTTACAGTATCATCTCAAAATGTAGCGGTTACCTTTTTTTTATTTTTTATTTTAGTACATTCTGCCTTTGTTTTTGCTTACAAAAAGATAATTAAAGTAAGGAAAGAAGATGTACTGTACCACCTTTTGGGTTTTTAACACTGAATGCAGTTGAAGCTCACTACTTTTTTTTTTTTTTTTTAATTTGTGTTTGTGAAAGGGAAGAACCGTGCAGTTGTTTCATTCTGTATCTGAGATTAGGTGTGATATTTGCAGACAAAGAAAGATTTACTGGGTTTTTTTTGTGTCCCATGTGATCTGCTTTTCCCCATTTATACCATGGTTTTGCTACGAGACTGTTCAGAATCTTATCGCGGTGGTACCTGGTTTGGTTTGAGCTTTCTTAAATCAAGTCGAATTTAATCAGTGAACTACCCAGAACAGTCTGAAGAAAGTGTGAACTTTTACACTGACTAATTCATATCTCTTTCAGCCTTAAAGAGTAGCCGACGTTGGTTCTGAAGTTGCTCATTTTGTTGCTTTGTCTTCGTCTGGATGCCTTATGTTGGAAGGTGTGATTAAAAACCCTTCGCTGCTCACTTTTACCTGCTGTATGTCTGAACTTCCTGTTTGGTACCTGAAGTATTCAGTGGTAATTCCTCCAGGTGCTATCATCTAAGTCTATATGTCTGTCTGCAAACAGTCATGGATTCATTAATAGACTTGAGTGAGCGCCGGTGGAAAATTAAAGTGTGTATGAGTTAATAAATAAAATATTGATCTCTTTATGGTGTTGCCACTTTGTGTAAAGATTTACTGACATGGTTTTTGCAAACAACATGCAACTGTAAACATTTTTATCTACATGTAACCCCCACAGTAAACAATATTTACAATTTAAAAGAAAACAGAAATAAAACTTTCAGAAAAAATATGAAAATAAAACCTTATAAGACTTTTATTTCTTTGTGTTACACATTGCATTTTGCATGTTTATACTCTGGGGTTTTATATATTTTGATGATTTTAATTTGTACTTTCAGGATGTTGATGGGCAAAATTTTAAGCTCTTCTATTCTCATAACCCACACAATAATCACAATTAGATTAGATGAGATAAAAATTTATTGATCTCGTGGGCAGTGCCCTCTGGGAAATTAAGATTCCAGTACCAACACAACACTATATGTATACATATAAGAGGAATTAGAAGATAAAAGGAAAACAAAATAACAATAACTATAAAAACAGGCAAATGGGCATTAGGAATACTCACAGAAATAAATAATTGTACTAACAAATACTATTACTACTACTACTAATAATAATAATAATGATAATAATATTAATCAGTAAGAATGATTACAGTATCGTTCATTTTATTAAAATGATGTGACACATCTCTGGTTAAAACAAATAAACAGACCAATAATGACGGGCTACTTTTCTCCTGTCTTTGCAATTTCTATCATGACATTTTCATTTCTCTCTCTCTCTCTCTCTCTCTCTCTCTCTCTCTCTCTCTATCTATCTATCTATCTATCTATCTATCTATCTATCTATCTATCTATCTATCTATCTATCTATATATATATATATATATATATATATATATATATATATATATATATATGAAATCATTAAACATCCATATAGAGGTTTACATGTTTAACATTTTCATTTATTTCAAGTATAATCTTTTAATTTTACCCACATTGAACACCAATTCTGTATTTTTTAGTCATTGTAGATGAGTTCAAGAGTTTTTTTGTTTTTTTTTCTTTTAATCAAATTTGTATATTTTAAGTTTTGATCTATTTGCCGCTCTCTCATACGTCCACGCATTAACCACTTTGTGCAACAAGAGTATAAAAATGCGCAAATGTTACGCATCCTGTGTCTTCGTTGCGATTGAAGCGGAAGCGGAATTACGGAGGAGCCGATGTCGAGTCACAGAATGAAATATGTGAGACTTAAGCACTCTGTGTAGCTGTCCCTGTTATTTCATATTTTCTTGCATTTAGCCTGTCTCTGTCTGGTTGTTCTTTTCTGCCTAAAGGTAAGATAATTCGTCCGTTAGTGTGAGACTGTAACGCTCAGACAGTTGGCAAGAAAATTAGCAAAACATCGTTAGTATCAGACACAACAGTGAATGGTACAAAGGGTGCGTTTGATTTAGCACTGAAGGCAGCCCGTGTGAGTGCGGTTCACTCATTTCTGCTGAAGACGTTTGAAACCCCGCTCATGTGGGACAGCGTGTACAACAAATTCAACCTCCACTAAGTCCTCTTGGAAAAACAAACTGTCAATGATAAATAGAAAATAAGATGATTTTTGTAAATAGTATCGTTAGGTTAATATTTGTTTACGTTGGGTGTTTAATACACAACACATATCTATTAGTTATATAAAAAAAAACTACATAACTAAAACACAAACTGTGCCTTTTTTATTGTATGATATTTGCAACAATACACGTCACCAAGGTACCATTATTTCACCATTAATGCAGACATTTATTTACATTTATATACAACATTTATTTTGAAGCACTATGACTGCCACAATTTACCTTGAAGGTAAATCTCTAGGTTTTAACCATAGATATGTCACTGGCCATCCAAAAATTGTCGAATTGTATGAATAATGTAGTAAAAATATTACATTTCTATTAATATCGGTGGAGTTTCAGTGAAGCAGATGAAAAACAGATTGAGCAAAGTTAAAGAAAAGTTTGATAGTGTACTAAAAATGTTATACTAAATCATACACCTCAGTGGCTTGTTTTAAAAATGTACATGAAATAAAAGACTGTATTCATAAAAATTAGGTGGAATTATGATGCATGTTTTATTAAAAAAAAAAAAAAAAAGTTTTAAGCCTAAAATCCAGATTTAATCATATTTTTAAAGATTAGTAATTAACTAAAAACAAAAATCATTAACTTTTATAATTTTGTTTAGTTATAACACATCATACTCTTTAAACACTCCTTTGACCATTGATCTTTTACATAATTTAATGTGTAATACTTATTCTTACAATGCACAGATGGAAGCGATAGTATTCTTCATTTAGTGTCTTGCTTCTGAACACTATTATTTCTAAAAAAAAAAAAAAAACTACTTCTACATCCTTCACCAGGGGAGGATGAGTGTGGAGGCAGCCGACCGGGTAGCTGCAGTGGTTAGCAGCTGGCCTGGTACACCTCTGCAGACATCCTGGTTTGAGTTTCTCCTGGATGGCAGCCTGTTGGAGAAACACCTACAAAAGTCTAATCCTGGTCGGTATATCTGCATTAACATCCCTGTAGTTGCATGCTGATGTTAACGTATTTAGTTTGTTTTGTTTTGTCATAAGGTCATTTATTCTCCATTGTGTCCCGTTCCAAATTAAGTTTATTTACTAAGTAAAATGTTTAAGATATAAATTGTAGCTGTAATTATTCTTGTCTCCAGGGTCATAAGTATTTCTTTAAATGATCAAAGGTTGGATGTTTTTAATGGATCCTAAGGGAAACGTAAGTTGTTCATGCTGTTGTGTATATACTATATTTTGTTCTCCATAGATCCCACACCAGTGCAGCTGATAATCCAGTTCCTGGAGCAGGCGTCGAAGCCTTCAGTGAATGAACAGAATCAAGTGCAGCCTCCAGCAGACAATCGCAGGAACCGTACTCTGAAGCTGCTGGCATTGAAAGTAGCTGCTCATATGAAATGGGACCTGGATGTACTCGAGAAAGGGTTGGCATGTGTTAAAATTTTACCAAGAGTGTGTATAATGTGTGTCTGTGTCATAATTTCTCATAATATCTCACTTACATTGAGATTTATGACTTCCTGTAATGTTAACTTTTAATTTATGTAAATGTATGCAGTAAAAAAATCTGAAGTTCCCAAGCATGTCATAGTTCTTACCCTGTCTTCATTATATATATATATATATATATATATATATATATATATATATATATATATATATATATATATATATATATATATATATATATATGTATATATATATATATATATGTATGTATGTATATGTATATAAATCGATAATTAATGTTGTAATGATCTGCCTCTTTCTCTGTCAGATTGACTATTCCAGTGTTGAACATGTTACTGAACGAGCTCCTGTGTGTGAGTAAAGTGCCTCCAGGAGTGAAACATGTGGACCTGGATCTATCCACGCTGCCTCCCACCACTGCAATGGGTGTCATCATTTACAACCGCTGGTGAGTGAAGACTACAAAACACACAAACGTCACATCAGCTGAGTAAAGTCTTTAAAGCATCATAACTAAAGGCAATAATAATACATTTAGTGCTTCTTCTCTACAATGGACACGATATGTTGGAAATGGATTGGTTCACATACATAGAAACTTCATTCATATTAGAGAGATTTGTTAATGAAAGAAGGAAAAACTCAAACACAAAAAATAACTAAGCATGTTCACTGTGTTTAAAGGGCCATCAGAACCATTGTCCTCAGCAGCTTTCCAGAGAAACAGACCAAACCAGGACCTCATCAGATGAACATGTGAGTTCTGCATGCAACCTCCATTAAAAGACTGACTTCATGATAACCTGCTTGTACTTCTAATTCACATAAGCATGTCCAAATAAAGTTTAAGTGCATGGTTTAATGGTAATACAGACATCAATGATTTTTTTTTCCTCTTTTAGGTTGAGTATTGTGCAGCAGGAGAAGGAAATGACTGAAAACATCCTTACTGTGGTGAGTTTAATTGCTTTTTATGGAAAGAGTTTTTTTCCTCTATGCTGATAAACTGAGATTATAAACTGCTGTGTATCTTTCTCTTATCCTTCTTCTCTCAGCTTAAAGAGCAGGCAGCAGATTCCATCAGTGTCCTGGAAGGAGCTCTGCAGCTGAAGAAAGATTTCTACGTTCACACTTTGAGGACTTTGGATTTACTGGCTGCTGATGCTGCAGCCAATGGAGAGACAGAGTCGTCCACCGCAGGACTTTGCATCAGCGCTGACGAGCTGCACTGTCAGGTTGGGGGATGTTTACATCTGTGGTCCACAATCTTTTTAGTAGTAAAATTCACTTTCAAATGACTCTTTATTCTAAAATTGTGTTTTACAGGTACATTATGATTTAGGAGGTATTTTCTTCCAGCAAGGCTGCACAGACCAGCCTGCTCATGAGAAAGCCAGAGATCACTTCAGACAGACGAAGGAGCTGCTAAAGAAGGTAGTTTTTGTGATTTATGGTGGACTTTAAGACTTCACTTGTCGTTATCTCATGAATACACAGAGATTATTTTAGGTGAAGCTTTCAGCCACAAAGAAAGTTTATGGATCTTTGTTTTTGCTGAATGTTTGTCAGCTGGATTCGACTATCCATGTTCACCTGGATGAGAAGCGTCTGGCTGGTTACTGGAACGCCTGCAAAGCTTTGACTGGAGACTGTGACCCCTCTGACTCCCAGACGTTACCCTACGACCAGATCAACAGCCTGATCAGGGCGTGCAACTACCAGGTAAGAGAATGAGAAAAACTCATTAAACTTTCATTCTTTCAGTAAATCTGAACCATTATGTCCTAGAGAGGGTCGTGGGGGTGCTGGAGCCCATCTTAGCTACCTATGGGGGAAGGTTGGGTACACCCTGGACTTGTCACCAGTTCATCGCAGGGCTGACATATAGACATGAATCACACACACATTTTCGCTATGGGTAATTTAGCTTAACCAACTGACATATTGACAAACTGGAGGGCCCAGAGAGAACCCACGCAGACACAGGGAGAACATGCAAACTCCACAGAGAAAGGTCCTCCCAGGGAATCGAACCCAGGACCTTCTTGCTGCCTAAACCCTATTGAATACATAATGATTCACGTGGAAGTTTAGAGTGGGGGGGGGACTGTTTCCAGATTTCAGCTTGTCAGATACAAATATATGACATAGAAAGCAAGTGGCAAATTAATCAAAATAATACGAGGTTATTAGATGAGAATAGAGGTTAATGATTCAGTAAATGTGTTACAGGATGTACATAATCTGTCATTTAAAATCTGATGTACATATGCATCATTTTCTCTTCTAGGCTGTGATTGAAGCCTTCATTAAAGATAATGTGTCTCGCAGTCTGCCAAACCACTTTAGACGTTCTGTTCTCAGGGAGTTCCTCTACAAAGTCCAACAAGGGTGAGACCACAACTCCACCAAAATCAAAACTCTAATTTAACAAGCATACTGAGAACTGATGTAATAAGTGGGATAATGCATTCTTTCTTCTGTTCATCACTGCTCCTCACTGTCTTCCACAAACTCTTTATCTGTGCAGGGAATCAGGCCTGGATGAGGTCTGCCATAAGATTTGTGTTTGCAACGCCATTCGAGATGCTCTGGAAGGAGAAATCCTCAGTGTGCGTTTCCAGCAGCTGCTGCTGAAACCCAGTAAACGCATAGTGGATTTCATTTTAGAGGTACTCACTTTGTCACATAATTTTAATAAGATTAGTTTTATGAGGTTTTGCATGTTTTTTTTTTTAAATGTCAAGTTCCATGAGGTTTGGGGAGTATGATATGAGGGTGATCTCATAATATTAAATTACAAGTATTCCTATGCATTTAAAAGCTATTGTTTTTTTGACCTGCAGGTCTGCACACGATCACTGGAAAAAGACTGTCCTCCAGAGACATCCAGAAGAAACATGGCCAATTTCATGAAGTATGTGGCATGTAGTAGAGTTATTTTATTCACAAATAACCAATACAAACTTACTCTGCTGATTGTTGTGCCATAGTATCTTCATATTCTACTTGGACTTTTCATTGATCCATGTTAAAATGACATAAAATCACTAACATCCACTAATGTTTTTGTGTCACTTGCAAAAGTGTAAACATTTGCGATGTTTACATTAATGCAACTTCATACTTCTACTTCACTACAACTCAGAGGCAGATATCCTATATTTGTCTGACAGCTTAGTTACTTCTCACATTACAGGTGTTTATCATTTTCTACTTACGATTGTCAAGAACTTGCAGAACTCTTTCTTGTTGTGGAATATTTTCAGTGTAAGATTAGTGCTTTTACTTAAAGGGTGAAAATTCATCCTCCATCATTCAGTATAAATTTATCCTCTAAACACTTTTTTTCCTGCAGGACTCTGTGTGAGAGCTTAGAGGAGCTGTCTCTGGTCTTCATGGTGTCATCTCATAAACTCTTCATGGAGCTCCTGAAGGAGGAGGAGAGGAAGGTTCTGGTGGAGCAGATGAGGAAGAGATCAGCCACAATCAACCTCAGCGCCAAACCTCTGCCATCCTTCTATGACATTCCAGGTTCAGCTCTGCATTTCTTTTGTAAATGACATTCAAACTTGTCCTGTTTAGGGCTCAGTGTTGTTAGTGTCAGTCTTCTTAAGCTTGTGTTCCTCCACAGCTTCAGCTAGTGTGAACATTGGACAGCTGGAGCAGCAGCTCATCCTCTCACTGGAGCCACGCAGGATCAGGCAGATCCTCATTGAGCTCCACGGCATGGCTGAAAGGCCCTTCTGGAGGGTCAACAGCAAGGTCAGATGCCAAAAAAATAACCTTAAAAAATTCATTTCCTAGAGGGGTAACATGTAATTTTGTTTTTAGTACTATGCAATAATTTAGGATAATAGGAATTTAGATGTAGATATTTATTATTAAACATACAAGAAAAGGGACCGTAATGAAATCCTGTGTGTTTGTGCAGTGGGAGGTTCCTTCTGATTACATCAACGTGATCCTCAGTATTAAAGACAACCTGACCAAGGACCTGGTCTATATCCTCATGGCCAAAGGTCTCCACTGCATATCAATAAAGGTGACGGGACATTTTTAGTCCTAACTCATGTAAACATACATTTAAATGCAACTACAAAGCATTTCAGCTGACTAATCACATAACGGTGTTAAGCCGAGTGCAACATGTTCAATAATTTGATGATTTTCTGTTGTCTCAGGACTTTGGTCATGCGCGGCAGCTCTTCTCCGCCTGTTTGGAGCTTGTTACTGAGTTTTCACCTAAGTTGAGGCAGGTGATGCTGAATGAGATGCTGCTGCTCGAGGTCAGGGCTCATGAAACTATGGCAGCTGAGGGCAGCAAAGAAAGACCACCCCCTGACCTGGTCAGCAGGGTCCGAGGTTACCTGGAGATGAGAATTCATGGTCAGTGTGTACAAAGTCATTATTTGGTCTGCACCAAACTGTATAAGAACATATCTAACTTTGAACTGTACATGATATATGGCAGATATTCTGTTTTTAATTGTGGATCAGCAGTCTTAAAAGGGGACTCTGTGGTTTGTATTCCTCCAGATCTGCCTCTGCGTCAGGTGGTTGGTGAGGAATGCGTCGCCTTCATGTTGAACTGGAGAGAGAATGACTACCTGACTCTGCAGGTGCCGCCATCTTTGGTCATGAACAACCCGTACATCAAGGTAAAATCTATAAAAAAAAAAAAAACAGAAATAGGCTTAGACACTGTATATACAGGATCTGAACACTACATTGATCAAGTGTAAACATGCGTCTTGTGTTTCCGTCAGCTCGGTCAGCTTCTGGCTTCCACATGCAAAGAGCTCCCAGGTCCTAAAGAGAGCAGACGCACGGCCAAAGAGCTGTGGGACGTGGTGGTTCAGATCTGCAGTGTGTCCATTCAGCACAAGAGGAACAACGATGGCCGAGTGGGCCTCATTAAACAGAGGGAGTCCTCCATGGGCATCCTGCACAGGTATCTGCTACAACTCTTATACAGAACACAAAACTACTTTTACATGTCTTAAACAATATTAATATGCTGTTTATTTTATTCTGTCCTGCTTAGGAGCAAATTTATCACTTTCATCAAGAAACTTAGAGTAAGTATAGACTAAAAACAAACAAGGCTGTAGAAATAGGAGTAAATTTTTCAAATAAGATGTTATGGTTTTATTTTGCAACAGGAGCCACTGGTGCTGACAACACTCATCTCCCTTTTTGTGAGACTCCACAGTATTGTCCGGGTATGTCCCACATGTAAAGGGTTATATACTGAATTTTTTTTTTTTTTTTTGACCTCATAACACACTGTAGGTTGTGTGATAGTTGAACTGTCTGTGTTAAATTGACCTGCTGACTGATCCAAATGTTTACTTTTTGTGCAGGATGATATTGTAAATGAGGTGACAGCAGAACACCTCTCCATCTGGCCATCTTCTCTGCCAAAGTAAGAATAAATATAGTAAAAACAACTACGGTTTCCTACACATTAAATCAGTCTTTTAGCATTAATGTCATCATGTGTTGATCAGTATACAGGCAGTGGATGTTGAAGCTGTGGCTGTGACGGTTAAAGAGCTGGTATCCTACGCCCTCACCCTGAACCCCAATAATCAGTCCTGGCTCATCACACAGGCCGACATTTACTTTGGTAAGAAAACTATGCATACTTCAGAGGTTCAAGTAGCTATGAATGTTCTGTTAAGGGCAGAGCTGCTAAACCACCTCCATGAACTTAGCAACAGGGTCAAACATACGACCCACGGGCCAAAACAGGCCCTCCAAAGAGGTTGTAAATGTAAACGTTTTTATACTGTAATTTTACATTCTTGCACTGAAAGACAAATCTGGAGCTGTCATCATTTATAAGTTATTATTTTGCCATTTGTGGTCAAATTGGGCTGTATGTTGCCCCTGAATTTGACATCCTTGACTAAGGACAGTGACAGAATTTCAAGTTTTAGGTCAATGGTTACATTTTGATCAGTGTTTGGAAGATTAATCTTTACTTCTACATGTATTTAATCATGATTTTACATGATTGAAGTACAGTTAAATTACTTGTAGGGTGTTTAAAGTACAGTAACTTCTTCCTTTTCATTACTTTTCTAACTTTCTTCCATCTTGTGCCACTCTAATTAAAATTATATTTTTAACAGAGGAACTAATGAGGTGTAACTAAAAAAGCTTTTAGGTATTGTGAACATTCCTGCTGTTATTGGAACACCGTCAGCATTACAAATGGGAGACAAAAACACAAATGTCAACATATTTTATGGTTCCTTTCATCTGATACAAATAAAGGATGTATTTTTTTTTTTAGTAGAGAATTCCCATTTTTTATTACCATTACATCACTGCCTTTTTTCGTTATTTTTCTTGTCTGTAGTCACAAACCAGTACTCTGCTGCCCTGAACCTGTACCTTCAGGCTGGAGCTGTGTGCTCCGACTTCTTCACCAAAGCTGTACCACCTGACGTCTACACAGACCAGGTACATCACACAAATGAAAAGCTTTACAGATGAAACAAAAACGTCACATTCTCAGTTCAGATAATGTATAGTAAGAAAATGTCAATTATACAGGGTTTTATAACATTTTCTGAATTACAACCTATGTGCATTGTGGACTTCAACTGAATTTAATATACATCACTGATGAATGAATAATTATTTTTACTGCAAATATGCTGGCTCTTGCTTCTCCCTTTTTTGTTCAGTAAGTTTTGGACTGTTGTAAATGTAAAAATTACTTATGCTGCTGAGAAACTATGAAAAGTTTTGGACTATATAATCAGTTGAGAAAAATAAATGAATTGTGAAAACATCCCTTAACTTACTTTCCTACAGTGAATAAGTTATTTTTATTTGCAGGTGCTGAAGAGGATGATCAAGTGCTGTTCGATGATGAACTGTCACACACAGGTCAGAGGTTAAACCAGACATTTCACTGATTTCAATGAACCCGATTCGAATAATAGCTGTACCTGCTGAATGGAGACCTGTCACATTTTATAGTTCAACACTAGTGAGGATTAAACAGAGGATATCTTTCCGTACCTTGTCTGTTTTATAGATTTATCATATTAGTGGTTTTTTTTAAGTTAAAAGCCTATTTTATCTTTTATAGGTTGCCGTTCTCTGCCAGTTTTTGAGAGAAGTCGACTATATGACTGCGTTTAAAGCTCTTCAGGAACAGAACAGGTACTTTACAACATAAAAGAGTCTAATACCTACAACCATCAGAACTGACGTACGACACATTAAATTTGTCCTTTTATTACTACAGTCACGATGCCATGGACTCTTTCTACGATTACATCTGGGATGTCACCATTCTGGAATATCTGACCCGTATCCTTTAAGATCATTGATTAGAGGGAAAACAAAGACCTGTGAGGATTGGGTTTTCTATCACTGTTACTGTAACAGTCTTTGACTCATTGTTCAGATATTCACCACAAACGGGGCGAGACTGAGAAGAGACAAATAGCTGTGAGTAATTCAAACAGTAAAAAGTGCTTTGACAGGTTTTCTAGCGCTTCTGTTAGTCTTTAAAAAGTGAATTTCAGGCCTTAAAATGTCTCATATGATTTGTTTTTAAATGATTTTTGAAGTTTATAAATTTCGACTGACGTAACACTTACCCTTTTTAAATGTGTCAATAGAAAAATGTATATTGATTTGCAACAAAACACCAACATTCAACAAATATCCACTAATGCAAACTGTGCACCTCACATTGCGGCTAACATGGTGTCTGTTCACATCAAAAGCTCCTTATAGACGTAATAGAGTTCAAGTGTTTTGTCAGAGTTAGTTTCAACTATTACAAGTTCATTAAAATCTAGGTTGAGAACAGTACATCCAGTATGATGGTTATTGTTAATTATTGCAGATTCCATTTGATGCTTCTTGTCAAGTCTGTTCTAATTTTTGGCGATGTTCTCTACTTGAAAGAACTTTTCTTTACTTGATGTTTTCCCTGAACTTCAAAGAACCAGTCATTCAATAGTCCTTTTGCTTGTTATTGAAGTAGCAGGTAGATTTAACATATTTTTCAATTATGTTTGGTGTCTCTAGTATGTTTAGGTGAAAAACCTCAAAAAACAAATACAGAGATAATTAGTCAAACATTTCTTCAGCACTTCGACCTTTTACAAAAGTTATGTTTTTAAAAACAAACTTTTTCTTAGAAATTAATTTAAAACAACCAATTACATCCAATATAGTATTTATCTTGTCAGTTTTAACCAACCGGATATTTTTGAAACAGATTTAACAATTTTAACATTTTTTAAACAAAAATCCCATTTTAAATAATAAATGCTTAACTTGTTAATACATTTTAAACCAAGGTGTTTTTAAACAATATACAGAACTTCAATTTAATCAAATGCTTTTAACCATTTCATCTTTCCTTATTTATATTTTAATTAATTTATATTTCATAATTTGTTTTAACCAGTTAACTTAGTGTTTGAAAAATACATTTTTAGTAAATCTTCAAATTAAATACATCCATCAAAATGAATGAATAATTATTATAGTACTTAAAAGGCTAGTAAACAATAAACAACTTTGCAATTCATGCACAAACAGAAAGCACATTAAACTTAATGTTCATTAAAGTCCAAATATCCCAAGTGCTCTTGAAAACTGCAAGTGAACAAAGGAGGTTTCAGACAGATGCAGTTATTTTGCTAGGTGCTTACCAGCTGTCCATCCGAAGTTGTAAAGAGGGACGCCACAGTTCAGTCACAAATCTTGAGGAAAACTTATTTACTGAAGCTGCAATGTGAACACTGCCATTGTTTCTCCACATTGACTGCAAACTGCTCTGCTTAGACTGAGTCGGACAGGATGCTCATCAGGAGATTGGTTTCACCTGTGCACTCCACCTGGTCTGTCCCCTCATTAGTGGGGGGGGCAGCTCACATGCAGTTTAACGGAACACTTCTAGTCAGAATGTCTGTGGGGTTTGGACTAACAGTTGAAAAAGTTATACATGCATCACTGGTACAGAACATTATTCTGACATGTTTTAACCCTGCCCTTTTTGCATAATTCTGTGTTTATTTTAAGTGGGTTTTTTTTTCCTGAAATTCTCCAATACACCAACACAAATTCCTCAGGTGAAAATATTTGGCATTAAAGTTGATTCTGAAGCGGTTGTTGATAAGGATCTGGCAAAATCTATTGAATACTCGTGTTTAATGTCTCATTTCTGGCCTTTCAGGTTAAAGCGATCGGTCAGACAGAGCTGAACACCAGTAACCCTGAGGAGGTGCTACAACTGGCTGCACAGAAGAGGAAAAAGAGATTCCTGCAGGCCATGGCCAAACTGTACTTCTAATAAATGAACCACTGTCAGACTGTAGTTTGTGGAAATGTACATTTTATTTTTTAGTTGAAAATAAACACTTTTATAAATACATGGAATCATTTGTACAATTGTAATCATTAAAAAAAAACTGTTCTATGGCCTGAGTGACATTAAGTGTATATCACTTATGGTCCAGTGTGAGTCTGATTGACAGGTGAGACTCACAGTTCCTGTCATGTTTTTCCCTCCTCCCTGGCCATTCAGTATTTGTAGGATTTTAACCCTGTCCACTCTGTCATCCTGTTACTCTGTGCAGGATTTTTTTAATGGAGACAAACTGGCTCACCTCCACTGTTTGGTATGAGACTAAAAAGAAAACGCCATAAAACGACAAACAATCTGAACATAGAATTTATCTTAATCTTTCAGGTTCACTGCCTCTGTATTCAGTATAGATTAAAACTCTTTAAAATATTACACGTGTATGAATTAAAGAGTTAAACAGTTTCTACAGTGAGTCAAACACTTAAATTATGACAAAATACTCATAATCTGTGTGTCTTCTGGGTGAATCCTGACACAGCTGAGTGTTTCTGAAGTCGTTGCAGGTCATTGGGGCGACCTGCCCGTTTCTGACCTCAAAGATGGAGGTAAGACTGAAGAATGAGGCGTCATATTTCTTTCAGGGATCAAGAGTTTTGTGACAGGCGTGTTAATAGCAATTGAATGATTGTACTTGCTATATGAAGAAAAATACATTCATTACACTGGTAGAAATTCAAGAAAAACTAACCAATTAGTTATTGATCATAATGTGATGAACACACCTATATAAACTGGTGAACGGTAAAGGTTTTGTGTATGTGTTCAGGTCTGTCAGGAGTCACTGAGGCTCATCTAAACTGGGTGACTCCATTTGCAAAGGCTGCATGCTTTTGAGGAACCAAAACTCCCAACTTTGTCAGGATCCACCCACCAGACAGACACAACCAAGTAGTTTAGAGTAGTTGGGGTGTTAACATCCACACTTTTAAACTCAAGGGCCAGTTAAATTGTCCATGTGAGTGGAGACTGTGTTTATTCACAAAATTCTCAATAAGGGATTTAACCAGGAGGGCGCTGACAGCTGTTCAGTCTTTGCAGACCCACGGTGTAGGAGTGCAAATAGTCATGTAGAGTACAGTTTTCAAACTATTTAACCTGATGGGGGGTCACAGAGTAGAGGAATATTTCTCAGTGGCAAAGCAGACTTAACACTAGTTATATTCCACTACTGTTTCAAAAAAGGAGAAACTATTGTCCACAGGAGACCAGTATCTGAGACTCCACTCACCCAACATGCTCTTCATACTGGTGTCATCTGATGGGAACAACAGCCTCAGGGATAGTTCATCCTCAGGCCATGAAACCAGTGGCACCAGCAGAGCATAATGAGGGGGTGAGAAAGGACCAGCTATCTCAAAAAAGGGGAAAAAAATCCTCAGCTTCCTTTCTCAAACCAGAACACACAGGTAACCAAATGGAGATATTAGGCGTTTCTCAATATCAAGTTCACTGAGTTCAGTCTTGGTATGAATGGTCTAAGAGAATGGACTTAGAATGCAAGTCTCAAGTTGACAGTAGCACATCAGGGAAGCAGCGAGCTATTCAAGATATTTGACAGCCAAGTCTACATGAGTCACCGACAAGCGCATTCCCTTTAAATCCTAAGTCTAAAATAGTACACCTGGACTTTTTTTTTTCTTACTTTGACAATAAAAAGATTAGAAAATATGCTGTAAGTCCTTTTGCCCATTTTTTCAGAACACTTGGACCTTTCAAAATCTAGCAGTGACTTACAATTTACTGCATGTTATAATACTGAAATAACAGCTTAAAATGAAAGAAAACCACAAAAATGAAATTGGATTTGAGTTTTAGTAGATAAAAAACACCAAAATTAAACATGAATAACAGATTTTGAATGTTAAATGTGAACTTTGAAAAGTATAAAAACAATGTACATAAAAAAAAAATTGTGAATCTTTGTCTCTTGTTGTGCACAAACAAGGCAAAAATGCAAACAATGTACAGGCGTTTTTTACCCCACAGGGCAACTGTCCTTCCTCTACTGCAGAGAGTGGCCTTGGTGGTGCTGCCAGAAACAGTTCCTGTCTGGCTGCAGACACAGGCCCACATCACAGGCCTCACACATCCATGCAGTGCTCCTATGGCAGAGTCTGCAGCGCCGTCGCCCCTGACCGGCTTTGTGAGCCTCAGTATGTTCGCTTCTGGTGGGGACAGGTAGGTGTTTCTGACCTGGGGGTATCTGAGGGACATTTTTCAACTTAACACCAAGGAGGTGTGCAGTGAGTTGCTCCTGGAATCGCTGACGGGTCATGGGGTTTTGTTGCATGCTGTCACAGCGATCTGTGTGGATGATGAAGGAGTTTGTCGCAGCGATGTCAACCAGATGCTGAAAAATAGTGACGGTCCATCTCATAGTTTTCCGGGGAACTGAATGTGTACCGATCATCTGGTCAGAGGTGTCCACTCCCCCCATGTACTTATTGTACTCTGTGACTGATGTTGGTCTGAGGAGGGAGATCTTTTGTTCTGCCCCGTCACCTGACACATAGTGGTCCACTATGTCCCCACTGAACACAGAGTGCACAGTTGAACACAATGAGACTTCTCTCACATCCATCCACTTGACGAACAGAAGCTCCCTGTCCCTGATCCACCGGATACTGCCTCGTGGGGATGTTTTGGTGAGGGCATTTTCTTGAGTGGTGGGGGTACCATCTCTTCCCTGCCTGTATGAGAAGAACATTACTTTCATTACTGTTATTTCGAAGTACTTGCATAAACTGAAACAAATTTTTTCTCTACATTTGACCCATCCCATCTATGATACATATCACTACTGTAGGAGCAGTGGGCAGCCACTGCACATTACCTGTATGTCCCACAAGCTCCGAATCCCTGCTGCCTCAGGTGTCGAAAGAGGATGGGATTGGTGAAGAAATTGTTTGTATAGATAATATATCCAGATCCCAGGGAGTCTTTGTCGACTAGTGTCGCTACAATGTCAAACGAGAGCCCTTTTCCTGAAGCTCTGTTGGGCTTGTAGAGTATGAAGTCAATGATGTAGCCATTGACGTCAGCCAGAACAAAAAACTTCAGCCCCCACTTTGTTGGCTTGCCCTTCAGATACTGTTTGATGCCGAACCTGGCCTTGGTCCTAACCATCCTCTCATCCACTGCAAGATGCTGTCTTGGATGATAGATGGATTTGCAGTTCATGCAAATCATTTCCATGAGCGGTCTGACCAAATGGAACTGGTCATAATCCTCTGAGCCCTTTTTCTTATCATTTTCTTCACATTCTTCTGGGTCACTCATTTGAAGATTAGATAAGATGGACATGAACCGGTTTCGGACCATGACGGTAGCAGGGAATGCCACATGGAAAATAGATTCTCGACGCCAAAAGTCACTCATCCTGGGGAGATCCAGCACCGACATGTACAGCAGCATGCCAACAAACTTCTGCATTTCACCTGGAGTCACTTCACTCCAGTCAAACTTCTTTCCCCTCTCCAGGTTTTTGGCTGCATTCTTGTTGGTGTTTTCACATAGGAGTTTGAAAACTGCAGCGCTGAAAAAGTGTGAAAAAATTTCACCTGGTGATGGGCTTCCCATGTTGAGTGGCGGCTGAACACCCGGGGCACGTTTGGGGTTGAATGTCAGTGATTGTGGGACTCCATCATCAGGCTCTGCCTCCGTCCTCCATCTCTGATGTGGAGAGCGGCTTCGGTCTCTGCCCACATCACCAGTCACATCACCATGGGTTCTCCCTCTATACCACTGAATGTGACCTCTGGCGGACACATGAATATAATAACATACAGAGAATAATGTGTTACACAAACAAGACTAGGTAACGTTGGATTATCGAAAAAAAAAAGTCATCGAACATGTACATATGTTCATCGGCTAAAATTTACTTAGGGGGTCAAATGAGTGGCCATTTTTGTTAAAAAAAAAAAAAAGTTGTAAGAAATGCATAGAACTGTGTTGAAATAATGCTAATACATTTGTGCACAGACTACTGATATTATTTGACAGTGGAAGCTATATTTTCAGAAATATTGGATTTTGAATAGCATGTGTATGTGAAAACTTTTGCTGGTGGACGGACGTGACATTACCCATGATGCTCTGGTCAGTACCAGTACTTTATTAGTAACAAACTTATATACTTACTATTGCTAATTCTCCTCTTATTCATAAATGTTAGTATTGTGGATCTAAAACAATAACAGCTGACACAAAAACACAAAATGTGGCAGTGGACGGATGTGACATGGTTGTTACAGATCCCATCATACTGATGCTCGGCAGTCATGTCACTGTTTCCACAAATGATCCCTGTGCAAAAACTAGGATCAGAATTATTTATTGTATAGTTTATCATCATACTAAAGAGTAAATAACAATATAGAATTGTTATTTCTTTATAAAAGTGCTTATTATTAGAAAACTGTTGATTTAAAAAGTGACGTGTGACATTCTTAATGTATGTATTGGTGTAACATAAGCAGGATGGATCAGCACCATACTCCATATTGAACCTGTAAAAATAAAACATGTGATATGTAGGATAGAATCGTGTAAGAAAAATTGGGGAATCTAAAAGAATAGAATATTTGTTTTTCAGGTAAATTCAGTTCAAATATAACTTGGCCATTTGTGACATGAAAATATAGCATTAATTGTGATGAAACTGGACATTTTTGAGCTGAAAACATAGTTCATATGACCATCAACATGTTGCAACAGAACTGAAATCCTGTAAATTTGCATAACTTGTATTTACCAACACAAAGTTCCTTTAAGGATTCACTTATATTGATATCTTATGCACAAAGACATAAATAAGACCTCTAAGCAAATTTTAGCCGATATTTTGTACAGCATCAAGCACACTTTTACACACAAAAAGTACAACATACACATATTCTACAGCCAGAGGCGAATTTACCTACAGGCACCCCATTTGAAAAAATAAAAACAAAAAAAGGGGCATTAAACATTAATAATATTAATTTTGCTCCGGCTTCCGGGAGGGCCACCTGGAGAACCCCCGGAGGCTCCGCCCCTGGAGCCCACCCCTCTCCTGGGGTGGGGGCTCACCTGTGTTCAGTCATGGAGGGGCTGTTGGGTTTCTGCCTGAACGGCACAGACTCTGTTCTCTTCTAAGAAAAAAACCTTCGCAACATAAGCATAGATTTCCACATAGAATAAAGTCAAAGGAGTAAACAGTGGGCAGATGACAGCAGAGCTCTGCCCTGGTGCACAGTCTGCTCTGGTGCATGAACTCAGCTCACTTTACCTTTCTGCATCAGACATTTCTTCACCACTCATTTCTTCAAATCCGTTCGTTTCATCCGTAAACTTTGAGGGTGGTCCTCTAACTCTGGATGACCGTCTAGCAGACATTTTCCAACATGAACTTCAGTCCTCTGTCTGTACTGGTGTTACCTGTGAGTCCAGAGCATGTGTCCAAAACAACCACAGCGGACTGGCGTGAAAACAACCAACTAGTTTCTTCATTTGCTTTTAATGGAGGTTGGCAGCTAACTGAAAGATGCATTTACCGCCACCTACTGGACTGGAGTGTGGACAGCAGATTAAAAAAAGAACATATATAACCAGCAGCTATAACATACTATGTTATGGAAGTAAATCTGTGTCATCAGATTTTGAATTATAAAAGACACTGAATTTCTAGCTCTGATTTTTTTGCACTGAAATTAAGCATCTGAATTTTTTAAATTCTAAATTTAAGAACATAGTTGAATTCAGAGACAAACAATTCAGATACTTAATTTCAGTGCAAAAAAAAAAAATTCAGATACTTAATTTCAGTGTAAAAAAAAACGTAGACACTTAATTTTAGTGCAAAAACAAAAAATTCAAATACTTAATTTCAATACAAAAAAAATTCAGATACTTAATTTCAATGCAAAAAAATTCAGGTATTTAATTTCAATGCAAAAAAAAATTCAGATACGTAATTTCAATGCAAAAAAAAAAAAAAATTCAGATACTTCTTTTCAGCGCAAAAAAAAAAATTTAGACACTTAATTTCAAAGCAAAAAAAAATTCAGATACTTAATTTCAATGCAAAAAAAATTCAGATATGTAATTTCAATGCAAAAAAAATTCAGATATGTAATTTCAATGCAAAAAAAATTCATACACTTAATTTCAATGCAAAAAAAAAAAAAAAAAAAAAAAAAAAATTCAGATACTTCATTTCAGTGCAAAAAAATGAAGATACTTCATTTCAGTGCAAAAAAAATTCAGTGCTACAAATTCAGTGTCTTTTATAGTTCAAAATCTGATGACACAGATTTACTTCCATACTATGTACACTATAGCATACTGAGGCTACCTATAATCTACCCATTAATCCTGCTGCATTTATAAAGGAAGTAATGATTTTCCACGGCTTTGGTGATGAGCACCTAGAACAGGGGTGTCAATCTCATTTTAGTTCAGGGGCCACATTCAGCCTAATATGATCTAAAGTGGGCTGGACCAGTAAAATAATATAAATAAGAGGATAAGAACTTATAAATAATGTCAACTCCAAAGTTTTTTTCTATGTTTTTGAGTGAAAAAAGTAAAATTTTGTTATGAAAATGTTTACATCTATGTACCATACTTGAACATAACATGAACAAATATCAACAACCTGAAAATTTGTAAGAAAAATACATGCAATTTTAACAATATTACACCTTAGTTTATCATTTATACATAATAACCTATAAATAATGACTGTAAGTTTTTGTCTTTGTTTGATTACAATAAAAACATTAAATTATGAGCATATTTACATTTACAAACTATCCAAATAAAAAAATGTAAAAAAAAAAAAAAAAAAGAAAGAAAAAAAGAAAGAAAGAAAGAATGAAGTGCAATTTTAACAATATTATGCCTTAGTTTATCATTTACACATGTGCATCAGAACTTACAGATCACAGTGGATCTACAAATACCCAAAACATTTAGTAACAGGCAGAACATTGGCACAGTTCCACATACTTCTATTATTTCAGGTTTTTCCAATTTTTTTAAAAGGCTAGTCTATAAATGTAAACATTTTTGTGTAATTTTGCTTTTCTTATACTAAAATAAAGAAGAAATTATGTGGTTTTCATTATTTACAGATTATTATGACAGTATTTTACTGGTCTGACCCACTTTAGATTGAATTGACCTAAAATGATTTTAACATCCTTAAAATCCTCTGTGTAATTTTTGCATTTCACAAATTCATCCCAGGGGCTGGACTGGACCCTTTGGCGGGCTGGTTTTGGGCCCCGTGCCACATGTTTGACACCTGTGACCTAGAAGGTTTGCCAACATAACATTTTGCCTCTAGTCTCGAAACCAAGCAGTTAAATCACCCCTTTCATGCTCATATTTACTACAGTGGATCAGAACATGCTCAGTGGTTTCTGGGTTATGACAGTGGGTGCATAAACTAGCACAGTGTTTGTTAATTTTAAACAGTGAGTACGAACCAGTTTGTATTAGAATGCGTCCTTTAATGAGAGGGGTCTGGGCAAATACTGGCTCATCTGGAGGGGTACCAGGCCTTTGTTTGCATGAGGTTTCTATTAGAGTCAGGCCTTTATTCTCTTTGTTTCATCCATAGAAAAGCATTTTGCACATATAAAAGACAATAGTTTTAATTAAAAACTGAAAATAAGCACAACTCCCCCTTTTCATAGGTGAGACTGTTTATTGATGAACCGTTTCAAACTCATTTACAGAAGCAGATGTTAAACAGGAGGTGATGGGTGAACTGACAGTCCAGAGTTTACATGTATTCATCAAACATGGAGACAAAAGGCCTAAACCAGTTGCGGACCTCCTCCATCTTCTCGTCCAGTGCGGAGCGCAGGTTTTCAGTGGTCTGCTCCATACGTTCCTTCAGGTCTTCTGCTGTGGTCTGAATCTTGACCTTCATGTCATCTATCTGAGACTTCAGCAGATCATTCAGGGTGGTCATCTTGGCCTGGGCGTTGTCACGGACCTGAGAGAAATAAGGGTCGATGCGTGTCCTCACGTCCTCCATGTTGCTTGAGGTGCGCGTCTGGAGCTCCTCCATGTACTCAGATACATGCCTGGAAAAGAACGTTTAAAGAAAGCACAATGTTTACTTGGACATGAGGATTTCCACTTGACACTGATTAATTTACATTTTACTTTTGTCCATCTATGTATGAGGATGAGTTTAAGTAGCTTCAATTGTTATTATTTAACATTTCGGCTAAAATTTACTTAGGGGGTCAAATGAGTGGCCATTTTTGTCAAAAAAAAAAAAAAAAAAAAAAAAAAAACGTTGTAAGAAATGCATAGAACTGTGTTGAAATAATGCTAATACATTTGTGCACAGACTACTGATATTATTTGACAGTGGAAGCTGTATTTTCAGAAATATTGGATTTTGAATAGCATGTGTATGTGAAAACTTTTACTGGTGGACAGACGTGACATTACCCATGATGCTCTGGTCAGTACCAGTACTTTATTAGTAATAAACTTATAGACTTACTATTGCTAATTCTCCTCTTATTCATAAATGTTAGTATTGTGGATCTAAAACAATAACAGCTGACACAAAAACACAAAATGTGGCAGTGGACGGATGTGACATGGTTGTTACAGATCCCATCATACTGATGCTCAGCAGCCATGTCACTGTTTACACTAATGATCCCTGTGCAAAAACTAGGATCAGAATTATTTATTGTATAGTTTATCATCATACTAAAGAGTAAATAACAATATAGAATTGTTATTTCTTTATAAAAATGCTTATTATTAGAAAACTGTTGATTTAAAAAGTGATGTGTGACATTCTTAATGTATGTATTGACGTAACATAAGCAGGATGGATCAGCACCATACTCTAGATTGAACCTGTAAAAATAAAACATGTGATATGTAGGATAGAATCGTGTAAGAAAAATTGGGGAATCTAAAAGAATAGAATATTTGTTTTTCAGGTAAATTCAGTTCAAATATAACTTGGCCATTTGTGACATGAAAATATAGCATTAATTGTGATGAAATTAGACATTTTTGAGCTGAAAACATAGTTCATATGACCATCAACAAGTTGCAACAGAACTGAAATCCTGTAAATTTGCATAACTTGCATTTATCAACACAAAGTTTCTTTGGGGATTCACTTATATTGATATCTTATGCACAAAGACATAAATAAGACCTCTAAGCAAATTTTAGCCGATTTACATACATATATTTGACAGGGACAATACATAAGGGGCATTGCCATATTTGGAACTGTGCAAAAGTCTGAGGCCACCTTCAGCTTTTTGTTTTTGTAGGGTGGAAATGAACATACAAATTCATTTTTCAGGCAATTTTCTTCAAATAAAACAAGAAAATACAGAAAACATACACACAATATTAAAAGCACAGAAGTTCATTTGAAATAAATGGCTCTATAAGCTAAAGTCTGTATTTAGTCTGACCTGTGTTCCCATAAAGTAAAGCAGTCAAAAGTATAAGAAATAGTGACATATGCAGAATTAAACCTGGTATAAATTAATGCTGTAAATCTCATATTGTCTAAACAAAAGAGTTAAAGACATCATTTCTGTCTGTAGAAGCTGTTTTTTTCTGACACCACTGTTTCTATGCTGTAGGTTTTTCCTGTAAATACTGAGAATAACATATGCGTGTTCATTATAACTTTGCTAAAACAAGAAACCTAAACAGTTGCCTCAGATTATTGGTCAGTGCTGTAAAAAAAAAAATTCAGCTGATTCCGCATATATAGGACTTGTAGTCAAAGCTAATTTATAGACCCTGTCCCTGCCTGAGCTTTGAATTAATAACACTAATGCTGTTGCAAAAAAATATGGCAAATCCATACACTTTGTTACAGATCAGGAAGCAAAAATCGTATGAGTTAAGATATTAAAAATTGCCAAAACAAATGCCAACAGAATAATAAGAAGTAAATCACATTTAAGATCAATACTGGTATATGATCAAATTTTGCACTAATATTGAAAACTACAAAATAAGTGACATTTATATTTCTGATGGTAGAGGACTGACAAGGTATTTTACATTTTGCTGGTTTATTGTTTCCATTGGATGCTCATTTACAGCTATATTTTAGAATAATTTCTGTGAATATTTCTTGTATACATACTTATAGAACAACTTCATAAAAGAGTAATTTGTAAAAGTCTCAAAACTTAGTTTGTGCTTATTTTATGGGCCTTCAGTCCAATATTTTATGGCCTGTTTATTACATCTGTACATAAAATTTATCTTGGCTTCTTATAAATCAATGTCGACAGTTTTATGACTGAAAATATTTCGCAGCACGTAAAAGTTCTGCATTCAAAACATTTGTCATGTAAATTTAAGTCAATAATATTACCAGCTAAATATACTATATTTTATAAATTCAACAAAAATCTACTTTTGTTGCTGTGCTTTTTTTATAGTCGTGATTTTTATGAAAAGAAAAATGTACAAAATAATTGAAAGCAACTAAATATAGCAGATTTTCAAGCTTCTATCAATAATTAGTCATACAATCCATCAAGTTAAAAAAATAGATATAAACATCTTTTAATATGTGGTAAGTACAGTAGAAGTAGAAAAGGTGCTAAAAATGTAAAACTCAAATAAAACAGATATATGTCCTCAGATTAAAGTACTTGTTTACATCCAGAAAATGGTAAATTGATCCATAAACTAATGCACTAATGATGTAATTGAATATAAAACACATAAATCTGCAGTAATTAGTTTAAATAGTTGAAAAAAAGATTCAAACTCATCAGAATCTGACTTCAAAAACTACTGTTACGTGTAAAACGAACAACAAGCAAACTATTCCTTAAGTCTTGATGTTTTCAAAATATTTGTAATCGCTAATGAATAGCAATAAGTTTTACCTCAGTTATCATTTGTTTTGTAAAAAGTAAAAGAAATATAATGTTTAAAGCTGTTGTTGCGTTAAAAACAGATAAAAACTGCTGAAAACATTAAATTATTTCTCTTCCTTAAATGAAACTCCTTTATTTTCTGATGAAAGCCCTGGAGATTCTAATAAAACTAATTAAAAATACATTCAGTCTCTGTAATTTCCTTGATGAACTGCTTACTGGACAGAGTTTCCCATCAGCCTCCTGTGAATCTGCCTTCAGCTCCGGTCCAGTTTTTCTCACCTTTTGATCTCCTCTGTGTCCTTGTTGAGGCGTTTCTTCATCTTGCGGGTGTAGGAGTGGACCCTGGTTCTGACGTCATCTGCGTTCTGCTCCATCATGGTCTGCAGCTCCACCACGTACTTATCCAGTTGCTCCTTGGCGTCGGTCATGTGATTGCGGAGTTTGTCGCTCAGTTTCTGCATGTCCCTTCCAAAATTCTGTGCAGCCTCATTAGTGTAAGGAGCCAGTTTGGTCTGCAGGTCGTCAGTGTACATGTTCAGCTCAGACATACTGTCGAGGATCAGGGTTCTGATGAAGACAAAACACAACCGTTTGAGGATTTATTTCATATCCAAAGAGGGTCAAGACTGTGAACAGACCAAATAAGGACACAAATATTCTCACCATGACTCAAGACAGACTCATTTGCTTTGTTTCCAAATACATTTTTCTCTACATTTAACCTTTCATATGTGATGTATCACCATTTATTATAATTTTATCCTCTGCATTTTACATTTCTCAGTGAAAAACAGGCATTTTTTCCCCTACGTTTGATTTACTGATCATCATGTTCATTAAAGCTCAAAGTAAATTCAAAAGTTATTTTTACCAAAACAGAGAAAACTGTAGAAATAGTGACTTTTTCAGCAAAACATATCATTAACTGAACATGAAAGCAATCCCCTATAATCACTATAATTTGTCAAACTGCTTACAGTTGCAGAAAAAATTATTAGACCATCAAAAGCCATCAAAAACAATGGTTATACAATCAAGTATTAACTCCTGTGGGAATCATGTGACTAAAACAGACAGAAAAGAAAACATAGAATGCCTAAAAGCACTGTTTTTGTCAGTACAGTGCCATAGATATTGATGTAAGAACTGAAGTGGTTTTGGTTATTATCAAGAAAACCATGGAAAATGGATAGATATCAGCTCTGAAATTAAACTATTATGAGCTGTTTTTGTTGTTTTCATTATATTTGTCCAAACAAATGTACATTTAGTTGTACCAGGCATTAAAATGAACAAGAAATTGAAGAAAACAAGGGGTGGTCTGTTATTTTTTTTTCCGCGACTGTAGGTTTTATTGGTGAATTAATGTTACAGAATATGACAATGTTTCTATGTTCACTACAAAATGTATTCATTCATTTATACCCTTGCAAAACACACTGATAGATAAACCTCTTTTTTAAAGTTGCTGAGGTACATAAAATAAATATAGACACAAATTGAGCGACAAAAAATATATCAGATCCCAAATTTACCAGTACAAAACAGTGCTAAAAGTAATAATAATAGTAACAATTGATGATGAAATTTAATCAAATAATATACTACTTTTTGTAGCTCTAAATATTTTGGCTTGAAAGGGCATTTTTTTCATTTAGTGATGCTGTGTTAAACTGTTACATGGGTCTAAAGAGTACAAACTATTAACACTGATAAACCACCACAGGCCTCTGTCGGCACCTCTCTACATGTCTCACTTCACTGAAACATGCTGATTCACCTCCTCACTCTCAGACGACTGAACTGACTGTTGTTTCACACCCAGGACACCATCTGTTTATGCAGTTGTGTTAAGATAAACACACATTATATAGCAAGAAATTAGCAGAGAAATATATGTCCTCGCTATCAAAAACAAAAAGAGAAAAAAAAAAAACACAAATCAGTGCTAAGTGTGACCTTCATTTACATGTATTACATGCTTAACTTACTTGGTACCTTAAGGTATATTATATCACATTTCCTTTATATCCTTTAGACTTGGACTGTCTTATTTATACTCTGCTTAAATGATCTAATATAGCTTCTACATCAGAGGTCTCAAACATGCGGCCAAATCTGGCCTGCCAACGGGTCCAGTCTGGCCCCTGGGATGAATTTGTGAAATGTAAAAATTACACAGAAGATATTAAACATTTTAGTTCAGGTTCCATATACTGACCAATTTAATCTCAAGTGGGTCGGATCAGTAAAATACTATCATAATAACCTATAAATACTCACAACTCAACATTTTTCTCCTAGTAAATGTAACATTTTCATGTCATTTTACTGTATTTACACTAAAACAAACAACCATTTCACAAAAACATGAAAAACCTGGACAAATATAAACATTTTGAAATGTCTGAAGTGCAAGTTTACCAATATTCTGCCTGTTATTAAATGTTTTGTGTAATTGTGGATCCACTGTGATCTGTAAGTTGTAATTTACATGGGTACATGATAAACTGTGACATAATATTGTTAAAATGGCACTTATTTTTCTTAGAGATTTCAGTTTGTTCATATTATTCACATTGTTTTAAAAGATAAATGGCAGATGTAAACATTTTCATCACGTAATTTTACTTTTTTCACTCTAAAACATAAAGGAAAATTTGGAGTTGACATTATTTATATATTATTATGTTATTATTTCGCTGGTCCAGCCCACTTCAGATCAAATTTGGCTTAATGTGGCCCCTGAACTAAAATGAGTTGACACCCCTGTTCTACAGTATTCATATTTTTCTTCTGAATAAATTCTGTATATTCCAGTTGTATCTTGATACAGACACTGAAACTTAGCCTGAGACTTATGCACAGTATTGTAAATAAATATGACTGTATGAACTCACTCCAGTTCTCTGCTGATCTGAGAGGCTCTGATGTCCTTCATCATCTCATCGGCTCTCAAGGTCACATCTGTGAAATACTCCTGAAACTTTTCGACAGTGTCTTCCCAGTCGACCTCTGGCAAACTTCTGGCATGGCAGCCTGTGGAGAAAACAAATTGTGCTCAAAAATGTAACTTCATCTAAAAAGAACGCCATAATAAGCCTTTTTATCAAAGCATGAAGTTAAGGATGAACTCACCTGACAGGACTGCCAGCGCAAGGATTACTGCAACGACCCGCATGATGATCCGAAGAGATGAAAACCTGGAAATTAAAGGTTGAAATCATTCCCAAGTTAAATACTCAGGAGTGTTACAAACCAAATGTGGTTAAATTACAATCTAAGACACAAAATCAAACATAAAAATATCAGTAAAGAAAACAGAAGATTTAATAAAAGTCCAATATGGTGAAGATCTGATGAAAACTCACCTGAGGCGGTCCTGGGTTGTGAGTCTGTGAGACTGACTCGGCTGATAACTCTGTATTTATACAGATTATGTGACAATGATGTGATCAATAAATGTCAGGAGGATTGCTGACCTCTGATCGAAGTCCTCTGCATGAACTGTACTGTTGTCACCTTTTATTGAGTGTCTTTTGGGCTCCACGTCGCAGAATGAAAGTACACACACACGTCAGTAATTACAAACATTAAAAGATGTCCCATCACTGTGTTTTTAGTGTGGATTGTTAATTAAAGACATATATATGAGGGCTTCTCTGTCAAACAATCATTTACAGTTTTGGTGAGTTTTACATTTTATTCCAAAGTTCAAAACGACTCTTCTAAAAAAATCATTTGTAGACATGTTGATAGCACATCATCATCAAAAGGCCAAAAGTCAGTCTGGTTTTATATGACTGTCTACTTTAATCTGGCTCATGGTCTGTTTTATCAGCTGCTGCCTACTTTTAAACACATATAAGATGGGACTCCTTCCAAAAAATGACAAAGAAAACAGAGCTCTAGAGATTGTATTAACTTGACTCAACACTGCTGAAGCCACACTTAAGTAAAAGTATCTAGGCATTAGCTAAATAACAGTAGACACTGTATCAATGTTGCACTGTTGTATATGATGTTTTCTATTAATTTTACTATTGCATTTATGTGTATGTTACACAGCCATGCATTTGTATTTTAAAATATACAAAAATGACTATAAAGTAGAATTGGAGTATTTAGAAGAAAGAGTTCTGACATTATATTAACCCCCAAGACCTACTGTCCACATTTGTGGACAAGAGTTTCACAACTTTATACAAAAAAAAGAAAAGAAAAGAAAACTGTCCACCACAAAGGACATTCCATAAAAATTTTAAAGACTGCATCTGAAAAAACTGTTGCATCATGATGTTTCCAATATAGGCCCTTATCTAATAAAAACAAAAAAGCTTGTACTTTGCTGACACTTCCTGGGTCTTAGGAGGTTAAAGCTGTCAGTGCATAAATGTGAACTGAACTTATTCATAGCCCTGAGCTGTTACTGTGAATGTATGCGACCACTAGAGGGAGTAGTGAGTCATGGTGTTGAAGACTACTGCTAAAGTATAGTTGAGGACGAGAATGACTTAGAAACAACTTTCAGGGTCAAAGAAAGAGATAAAGTCATAAAAGTTGCCAGTGAAAAAATAAAGTTCTTGATGATCAAGGAGTTTAAAGAAGTAAAATTAAAGAAAGTGTCAAGACAAAATGACTAAATGAAAAAAGATATGTATACATGCATTTCTTTTGAAAATATTAACTGGCTCCACAGACCTTCTCTTAACTTTTGATTGATACTAGGGCTCTAATTTTGAAAGTCTTTGTGGTCCTGAAATATCTCAGCTTTTGTTGCATCTTGAAAACTATTATACTAGGATACAGGCATACTGTATGTTGTGACCATATTGAAAAGTTAAATGACTCGATAACACTGCTCCAATTGTATCTTTTCTATTTGAGACTTTTATTTTGAAAGTCTGGATCAACCATTTCAGGGCATGAACTTAGCAAACATGCTTTTATTTTTAAAATATGCCCTTTCCTCAGGTGTCTCAATGCATGTTTGTTTTTAATAGTGTTTGCATATTTGCTGTATAATACTGTACATATATCACTACAAAGCCTGTGAAATGTGTGCGTGTGGTCATGCATTTCAGAAAATATATGAATATTGTAGAAGCTAAATGGGTTCATCTGGACAGAGAAAAGAATAAAAGACTGTGAAAGCATCTGGGTCTGTAGTGAACATGGAAATACTGTCATCTTCTGCAACATTGACTCACCAATAAAACCCATGTAATTTGACAAAGGACAGTAGTTGTAGACACTTGTGATTATTTTAAGTCAATGATATATTTTTCAGTTTTCTCTACTGTGATATTATAACCTTTGAATTTAATCTGAGACCAAAATGTAGAAGATAATATAATAAATACTGATAAATCACTTAGGAAAAGTTCAATGTAGTGAAAATAATCATAACAACAATAGTTTTCAAGGGTAAAGCTATTTATTATTGTTTTAAAACACTTTAAAATTGTAAACAGTTACACTGAAGACAAAACACTGATACTGTTCAGAGGGTTGCAAACACAAAAACATAAAAAAAAAATGAGGTATTGCACTTTTTATCTAGCCCTTGACTGCTGCTTCAATCCAGCAGAGTTCACAGCTGCAAAATAAAAACATGGAAAAGTAAATGTCTGTTTACTGGATCATCTTGGAGAAGGACTTCCACAGAGTGTCCAGCTGCTGCTTCAGGTTTTGGGCATCAGAGTCCAGCTTGGCCCTCAGCTCCTCTCCATAAGGAGCCAGACTCTGCTGGATCTCCTGGCTCTTCTGGTTGAACTGGGTCTCAAAATTCATGGCCAGGGGGATCATGCTCCTCTGAAACTCCTCCAGACTCTGGTCCATCTTCTGCTTCATCTCCTCGGTGTAGGGGACCATCTGGGCCTGCAGCTCGCTCATTTTCAGATCCATCTGCGTCTTCAGCTCCTGGCTCTTCTGCATCAGGATGGTCTTCAGGGCCTCGGGGTCCATGGACTCGGCATAGGGGGTCACTTCTTTCTTCATCTCCTCCACCTGTTGCTGGATCTTGGTCATGAGTTCCTCGGCGTAGGGCTGCACGCTGGAGCTCAGAGTGGTCAGGTCGTTCTGCAGACGGGTCTTCAGCTGCTCGGACTCCTGGGTAAAACGATCCATGAGGTCCTGAGTCAGAGGAGCCACCTGAGTCCGCCAAGTCTCTGAGAACTTACTGATGGCCTCGGTGCTCTGAGAGATGAGGGAACTGCATAGACAGGACGACATTTACTTTAAAAATATGCCTCATCACATCAGTTGTCAGTCTGTATTTAGTAAAGTGTGGTGAAATGGGTTATTTTCCTCTGTTCTTCTTTTGATTGTAATCATTTTCATTTAAAGTCATTTTAATTTGTGTTAAATGCAGAAGATGTACAGTGAGTTTGTAAATATGCAGTTTTTTAAGGTTGTTGAGGGACACAAACTGCCTCAAGTCCATTAGAATAGGTCAAAATAAATGCAATAAATGTCATTATGTCTGAAAAAAGGATTACTTTATTAAACCAACAAACCTGATGTTGGCCTATGACTTTTGCGTAATATTATATATAATGTGGAATGTAGAGTAAATAAACGAACAAACCTTCTGGAACCTCTGCCATCCTAATTTATAACCTGATGATCTAACCAAATTCACTTTTGATTTAACATTTACATAACGTATGTTTTTCTTTCTTTAGTCAAAATGTATGTAAATAGAAAGAACAACTAAAGAAGAAAAATCACAATGCATATGTGTAGGTGCAGAGTCTGAAATTACAGGTTGGAGGAAAGAAAGAAAGAAAGAAAGAAAGAAAGAAAGAAAGAAAGAAAGAAAGAAAGAAAGAAAGAAAGAAAGAAAGAAAGAAAGAAAGAAAGAGAGAAAGAAGGAAAGAAAGAAAGAAAGTGGGAAAAACTCCAACTTCTCTTACTTCACTTCCTTTCCCAGCTCAGACTGTCTGATCTGTTGCAGGGAGCTATCGGCCGTCATGGTTGCCTTGGCAACGTAGTCCCAGAATGCCTCCTTCATCATGTCGACCTGGTGGCTTGGTTGGTTTGGCCTCACAATGTGGGCATTACATCCTGCTGAGAAAACCAAAAATGTATCACATCTTTTCCATTAATCTGTATTTTTTTTTTTTTTTTTTACTTCTTTTCCACTTTGAAGTGATTTGTCATATTTGAAAGTTTCTTACCAATGAAAACAGCGAGGACGAGAACCATGAGGACCTTCATGACTGACACCTGAAAACAGAGTACATGTACATTTACACCTTCTGTTATTTTTTCCCTGGTTGATCTCTCACCCTGCAGAGGAGACTCACTTGTGAGGCCTTGGAGGATTCCTCTGTGAGCAGCTGGATACTGTGAGTGAGCTGTGGACAGGTCACATGAGTTTATATATGCAGCCGAGTCGTCTGGAGGAGTAAAGTCCATCAGTTACTGCTGTGCTGTCACCGCCGCTTCCACATCACCTCTGATGTCAACACTGTCTGATGAAACCTGGTGGTCATTCTCAACCAGCTTTGAGCCACAGTTATTGGGACATTCCAGAGTTGGGGGACATTTTCTGTCCCACCCATAAAATTCCAAATAATCCATACACTAAATACAAACACATGCACTTGTGTAAATTATACTTGTCCCGAGACAAAAAGTGAGAAAATATGTTCCGAAACATTATTAAAAATACCAAATATCGTTGTACCTGCTCCATTTAAATTTTCCTCTGCTAATAAAGACATGATTGCATTTACATCTTTATTGGCCAGGAGGCTTAGATTGTTAAAGTGGAAATCCTCATCTCCACCAACCTTCTCAAAATGATCAAGGAAGTACTTTATTTTCTCAAAAAAGAAAAAATTCGTTTGACGTTAGCTGGAGCCTCGAACACTTTTGAAAAGACATGGACTCCTTTTCTGATCTATATTAATAGTGTAATCTGTCATGTTTCTCTTGACTGAGTATTTTGTTATACTTTTTTCCCCCCTAACATTTAAAGTGGGAATTTGGTACTTTTATTTTGTATTTATTTACTGTTTATTTATTTGTTTATTTTTATCTTTCCTGTGATTTGGAGGGGATGTGTGCCGGGGGGGGGGGGGGGGGGGGGGGTGGGCTGTTCCACTTGTTGTTTGTCTGTGTGTTGGACTTTTGTATCATATGACGAAACTATATTCTGTTTTTTTATATGTTAAAAAATAACAAAAACCAGTAAACAGAACGTTAAAAAAAACAACAACTAAATAGATCTCTACCATCCCCCTGAAATGTCATTTTTCTCTTGTCCCACCTTCTTGATTACAAATTTGCATGTCACATCCAATCATTTTTAGTCCAATGGTCAAAGGTCTGATGGACTTTTGGGATCAGTTGCCGTCCGTCTGTAAACAATTTTTCAAGAAGCATCTTCTCCAAAACACTCAGCCACAGTCAATTGAAATTCATAGTAGAGGTTCCTTGGGGCAAGGTCTAAGTTTGTTAAAAGAATTGAGAAATACTGATTTTTGAATTTTTTAATGAATTTTTGACATTTTAAAAATCCCTGTTGGCTTATAATGGAACAAATTTCAAAGTGCTATAACTTCCAAACAGTTGAAGATATTGATATAATTACTATTGGTAATAGATAGAAAGTCACATATGGACTTTCATTTGGTGTCATGACCTTTGACCTTGAGTGACCTTGAAAGGTCAAACGAATGTCAATTTATGTCTTAAATTATGTCGTTGGACTACAGCAACCTTTTTTGAACCACGCCCCACTAACAGCATCATGAGCCCCCCTGTGTTCGAGGGGGGTGAGGGGGGTACAATGTGCTGGACGATATGCAACCACCCCCTGGTCCCACAAATTTTTCTAAGTGATTTATAAAGTTGTATTGTGATGTACAACAGACAACAGTAGGCACTAATACACCTGCACGCACACACGCACGACAATATCACTTGCGACCCCCCTCCATGTGCTTGCGCCCCCCGGGAGAGTGTTTGCGCCCCCTGCCACCCCCTGATTGAGAACCACTGGACAACAAAACCCTTGGTCCTATTTTTATATATTGTTTTTGTCTTCTAGATGTAATAAGACATGTAATAAAAACAAATATCAGGTTTTTTTTCAATGTAAAAGTAAGATAAAGCATACCAGTACTAGATTATATAGCTAACGATTAACTAAAATAATAAAACAAACTAAATAAACTGGTTAATTATTATTGAAAGAACACTTCATTATTACATAAAGCCTTTAAAACACTGATTTAATGTGGTTTTAACTGAACTGAACTTAGTGTATACCACTGAGACGACATGAATGTAGGTTATTCACATGTAATGTGTAAATAAGGTTGTGACACAGACACTTCTACACTCAGAGTAAAAGAGCAGATAAGATAACAGAGCCTCATGTTACAGTTTCTATAGTTTCGACCAATTCACTCGAGACGCAGCAGGTAAACACACTCGCACTGATGCACAAACCCTGAAACAGTCTTTATTCTACAGGTCAGTGAAGTGTGAGCAGGACTTTGATCGCTTTGTGCCACCTGATGTGCAGACGATCTGAGCTGAACGTTGTTTCTCATTCACTGACTGTTGAGTCGATAAGATCAGGAGCTAAAGTCTGCGTCTCAGGAGGGAAACGCTGATAACCCTGTTGTTTTCAAGTGACGCACACAAGGTTTAGACCTTTCGACAAATTAGAGGTGACACACAGGGAATGAACCCTCAAAGACCTAAACAGCCACTGGTGATCAACAGCAAATACTGAGATTAAAACGTGTAATAACTGTTGAATTAATAATCCTATCAATACATAGAAATAATTCAGGTAAAAGGCAGTTTATCAGCTTTTCAACAGCATCAGATGTGACCCATTTGGACGTTCAGAGGCTCTGTAGTGAACATGAAAACACTATCATCTGCAACATTAAAGAAAAAAAAATGCAAATAGGTTTAAAAACAATAGAAAGAAAAAAAGAGAAAAAAAAGGAAAAGAAAATACATAAAAGTAAGCCAAATTAGAAAGAAAAAGATAAATGGATGATAAGGGAATGATATGTAAGGTAATAAAAAAATGACAAGAAAAGTAGGGCCAGAAAATGAAAAACAAATGAAAGAATGAACAGTTAATATTGATTATATTGATACAATATGAACAAAATACTTCTTCAAATAAAGAAAACTAACGTAACAGAAACCAAATAGACTCACAAGATAAATATAAAAAAAACAAATGATGAAGATAAATGTGCAGAAATACAATAATAAAAGTAATCACAATTATATTACTCACTGTTAAGTCAGTACTGGGTTAAAACCAAGAACCTGAGTGATGCTCAAAGGTAGATGTTTAATTAAAGCAACGAGGTTGATATATCAAAAATCTATTTAAATGGAATAAAACTACTAATAAGTGTAAAATCACATGAGATTTGGAGAAAAGCAAAGAAAACAGTCATTTTTTAGCATTATATATGAAAATGTGCATGTTTAATTTTATCCCAGAATAAAGTTGAGGTTATGAGGTAACTCAAGTTTATCTGTCTATCAGCTGTGTTAATGTACTTTGTACAGAAAACCAGGCAACCTGCTGTAATTATATGTAATTATTATTATTACTGGATGTAAAGGTGTCTTTATTGCTTTATTGTCTTTACTCAATCATTCATTTAAAACAGGGGTGTCAAACTCATTTTAGTTCAGGGGCCACATTCAGCCCAATTTAATCTCAAGTGGGCCGGACCAGTAAAATAATAACAGGGAAAAAAGTAAAATTATATTATGATCAGGTTTACATCTACAAAGTTACCTTAAAAATCTGAATAACATGAACAATTTGAATTGTCTGAAGAAAAACAAGTGCAATTTTCACAATATTCTGTCTCGGTTTATCAGTTTATCATTTACACATGTGCGTTACAATCACACAAAACATTTAGTAATATTCAGAATACTGGCAAAATTGCATTTACTTTTCTAAGACATTTCCATTTGTTCAGGTTATTCACATTTTTTGTAAAAGTATAGTTTGATAATGTAAACATTTTCATGTAATTTTACTTTTATACACCAAAAAAAAAACAAAGAGAAAATGTGGGGTTGTCATTATTTATTGGTTATAAAGATAATATTTTACTGGTCTGATCCACTTGAAATCTAATTGGACTGTATAAGGAACCTGAATTAAAATGATTTTTACACCACTGATTGTTTATATCGTCAGCGCAATTTGTGCATTTCACAAATTCATCCTGCGGGCTGGATTGGACCCTTTGGCGGCCGCATTTGGCCCCTGGGCCGCATGTTTGACACCTGTGATTTAAAACTTTCAAAAACTAAAGTCACTGAACACATACTTTGTGGTAACTCAGTATTAAACGAACCATACAGAAGTTTGTGGTGTTTTAAAATTATCTGGTTTCCTTTACATCAGCTTTGTCAACTGTTTTGTTTAGATTACATCCATATTATCAGTATCAACTGTTTATTCATTCATTCATTTATTTGTTCATTATTTTCTGGTAGATTGAAGGAAAACCCTGATGTAGTGTCTGTTCCAGGACGGTGATACCTCTGGTGGTGTGACATGGTCAGATGAATGTGAACTGCAGCCTCTGACCTGGACCTGGTCTAATGTGATCTCTTTAAACTTATGATGCACCTTTGTATGTTCACCATGGTTCAGGTCAACACCCACAGGAGATTCTAGACTCCATTACTCCATGCTCTCGATCCATTGCATCAAAACACTTAATGAGGAACATTTTGAGCTCCGGACCCAAAAAATCAGTTTAATGTCTCCTCAGGACCCAAATTGACATAATATCTACAGTTTTAAACAACAATGCACAGTCAAAACAACATAGAATAAAAGCATCTGTCAATCACATTCTAAGAGAACAACATAATTTCTAACTTGTGAGTAAATCAGCAACTCCACCAACAAGTAGAGATATTTCAGAATTACATGTTTGAATATATATTTTATCTCTTTAAAAAGTTGTTGATAATTAGGACTTTCCGTTGACTTTGTTACTGTTTATTTTGTGGAATATTTTTACTATTTATTCGTTTATTTATTTAAGAGTAAGTGTGAACTGAGGAACGTGGGGATGATGTGATGATGAAGATGAGCAAGATCAGAAAGATTAAAAACTGGAATAATAATAATAAGGATGGGCTGCATATAAGGCCTTTACAGTTTAGTTTCCTTCTTCTTACATGATTATTTTGTTGTTTTATCTTCATTTTTGTCTACATCTCCTATGACTGAGGCCTCTCTTAAACATTTCACATTACTCTGATGAGCATTCACAGTCTTCCAGAAATATTCTTTTTTTTTTTAAAAATTGTTATATGTTTTGCATATGTTTGTGCCCTGACCTTAAATGAGGGGAAAAACAGCTTTAATAGAAGGCTGTTTGTCTGTCCAGTAGAGTTCAAAGACTCTGACTCCTTAAGAAGATAGTTTATGTTATTTATATAGCCATGTAAAAGTATGATAAATTAATCCGAAAGACATACACCTTGAATAAATTAAAAGAAACATAACTAACAAGTGGTGCCAGGTATAACAAACCCGGCCCCTCGCACGTATTGTAGCTTATTTTGGCATCGATCCAGCTGATGTCAGCATATCAACTACCTCTATATATGTGCCAAGTTTAAAGTAAATTGAAACTAAATTGATGTGTTTATAGACATGTGAAATCTCGCCCATTATAAGTAAATGGGAGAAGAAAAAAAGTGGTAAAAAATTCATTAAAAATTTAAACTTTGACCTACTTTTCCCAAAATGTAATGACATCTATTCTGAGTCACTGGCAATCTACAAACCCAATCTGGTATGAATTCAACTAATAGGTTTGCTACTACAGACATTTAAAATTTTGCCCATTATAAGCGAATAGGGAAAAAAAAGATGTTAAAAATTCATAAAAAATGTAAACTTTAAACAATTTTTCCCAAAATGTAATGAAATCTATTCTGGATCACTGGCAATCTATAAACCCAATTTGGTATGAATTCAACCAATAGTTTTGCTGCTAGAGTGTTAATAAACTAAAAAACAAAGAAAGAAATAAAACCAACCAAAAACAATACCCCTTGCCTCCCCTTTGGGGGCCAGGGTAATAATTTCCCTTCCTAAACTTCTGGTCTTTTAATTAGAAATTTTCCAAAGCACCTCTCTCTGTTTCTGTTCAGTTACTGCACACAAACTTCAGTGTAGTTTTAGATTACAGATGGAATTAAACTGAATCTAATATAGTATAGTTAGTCCGTATAGTTGTTGCTGTATATGAGTCTATTTCAGTGCAACAGGTTACAAAGCAATCAGAAAGCAAAAATGGGAAGTACCATGCACAATGTCTTAAATTATGACGTGGAGTGACAGCAGTGACAAGAATGTGTCCAGCGAGGCAACAGTGGAGGGACTTTGTCCTTCATTTCAGCTATAAAAGTTTGTGAGACGCCTTCAGGATGACACACAGTCAGACGAGGAGGCGAGAAGAGTCGAGCTGCCACTGCACGGTAAAAGCTTTTATTCAGTCTATCAGCAGATTCAGGCTATGAAATGTGAATTTGTTTTTGTAAAACTGGACTCTCTTTCTTCCCAACAGAGTCAGATTCCATCATGAAGGTCCTTGCGGTTCTTGCACTTTGTGTTTTCACTGGTGAGTCATGTTTAGACTTTCGTAATTAAACTCTCATGCAGCAGCAGCAGGTTCTGAATCTGATGTTTTGTTCACAGTTTGCAACGCCAACGTTGTGTGGCATGAGCAGCCCAAGACCCAGCTGGACTTGGTCAAAGATGCTTTTTGGGACTACGTTGCCAAGGCGACCCTCACTGCTGAAGACTCCCTGAGGCAGATCAGAGAGTCTGAGATGGGACAGGACCTGAAGTAAGAGTCTTAATGTGTCAAAGAGGCTGGACAGAGGAAGAAATACTATGTTTAAGCAGAAGTAGTCAAATCCTAAAGTAAATACAGCGATGGAAAATGTAGTACTAAAGTTAAAAGTCCATGTAACTGAAAAGTTAATGAATTTGACATAGATTATTAATAGTGAAGCATCAGCGTGTTACTGTAAAGTAATATGAACTTCTTTATAGCAGGTTTTTCTACCAAACAAATCTGAATTCATAGATATTTGGATACACACGTTTGTCTTGGTTTTTGTGGAGAATTTAAAAGACTTGAACAGTTATCTCAGTGAAACTATGTGAGACATTTAGACAAAAAACACTATTTGGTGGAACTTTTAGCAAATCAGAAATGTCAGACACATGAGCTTGGCTGTACACTGCATTTAATAATATGGAATAATACTAAAAAGCTGGAAAAGGCTGCTTTAATCTTGAACAATGTGTTGTATTTTTAAAGCCTGTTATATTAGACATTGTGAAAAATCTTTACGTAAAACTAATTACAGCTGTCAGATAATCTAGATGAGTGACAAGTACAATATTTGCCTCTAATGTAGAAAAATATGGCATTGCAATGTTTTTGTTTTTTTTTTCACTTCATATATTGTACTTGACACTTTCACTAAAAGACTCATTGAACTTACTGTTAAACAAATATTTCTATAACATAAAAGCAGGTCAGTGACAGCTCTTCTGAAGTGATTTTAGAGTTTGAGAAGTTTTTTGTCTTTAATTAAGTTGAAATAATTCTAGACAATCACTGTTGCTTGTCTTTTTTCAGCCAAATCTTCCATTTCAGTGCTTTTCTCTTATTTGCTCATTTGAAATTGTGGTTTAGTTGATTCACTTGACATTAAACCCATTGTTGTGACATTGTGAAAAGATATTACACAGTTTTACTATAAATATGATGCTGCATGAAGAGGAGATACTTAAGTCAAACACCTCAGATGTGACCTCAGTGTTCAGCATCACCATGTTAATCACTGGTCATTTGTGTCCGACAGCACCAGGATTTCCCAGAGCGCTGACACCGTGAACCAGTACATCGTGGCTCTGAAGGCCCAGGTGGCTCCTCTGTCTCAGAACCTCATGGATCAGCTCAACCAGGAGACCGAGCAGCTGAAGACTCGTCTGCAGAACGACCTGACCACTCTGAGCACCAGCGTGCAGCCCTACGCCGAGGAACTCATGACCAAGATCCAGCAACAGGTGGAGGAGATGAAGAAAGAAGTGACCCCCTATGCCGAGTCCATGGACCCCGAGGCCCTGAAGACCATCCTGATGCAGAAGAGCCAGGAGCTGAAGACGCAGATGGATCAGAAAATGAGCGAGCTGCAGGCCCAGATGGTCCCCTACACCGAAGAGATGAAGCAGAAGATGGACCAGAGTCTGGAGGAGTTTCAGAGGAGCATGATCCCCCTGGCCATGAATTTTGAGACCCAGTTCAACCAGAAGAGCCAGGAGATCCAGCAGAGTCTGGCTCCTTATGGAGAGGAACTGAAGGCCAAGCTGGACTCCAGCGCTCAGGACCTCCAGGCTCAGCTGACCGCCCTCTGGGAGTCTTTCACCAGGAGGACCCAGTAAACGGACTTCAACACCAACCTCATTACCTGCAATTATTTATTTCATCTCTAACAAATGTATTTTTATTTATTAAAAATGCATCAATGAAGTCTGTGTTTCATCATCTTATTTTATCTACTGTAAAAGATTTCTCCAGACATTTGTTTTCATAATAACTCAGGTTGCACCAACAATTATTCATGAATTATTCAACTTGACTAAATCATAGTTTACATGGTGGCTTAGATCAGAGGTGTAAAAATCATTTTAGTTCAGGGGCCACGTACAACAAATATGCCAGACCAGTAAAATAATAACAACATAACATATAAGTAATGACAACCCAAAAATGTTCTCTAGTTTTAGTGCAATAAACTAAAATTAGAATATGAAAATATTTACATTTGAAAACTAGCTTTACACAAAAATGTGAATAATCTGAAAATCCATGAACCAGAAATTTCTCAAGAAAAATAAGTGCTTCATCTTATCATTTACACATGTGCATTAGAGCTTACAGATCACAGTGGATCCACAAAGGCACAAAACATTTAGTAACAGGCGTCTGAAACTGAAAACAAAGCATTTAACTTCAGATCAAAGCATCTTGTCAAGACTCAGTACCACTCTTAACTCTCATTTTGTTCTGTGTAATTTTTGGATTTTACATCCTCTGAGACTTGCACTCACACGTACACACACATATAAAAAAAAGGGGGGGGGGGGGTCTGCCTACTTATTTAATTTTAAAGTAATCTATAAAGGGCTGCCAAATTGAATAAAATTACTTTGTATTATCTTTTAGTGAAAATGTGATTTTTTCCAAATGTAAGTATTGTATAATATCTTTCAACAGAGCCTGATGAGTTGAAGGATTTTTGTTTTTCCAGTTTAACAGAATTAGGCATCTGGCCAGTAGTATCACACACCTCAAAACTACACTCTGTTTAGTACAAAGGTCCACTCCTGTTGTGACACCCTTCACCTCGGTGCTGTAGCTGTGGTTGGCGGCACCTCGGAGTCTAAGAATATATAATTGTTTGACTAAAAAACACGACAGGTAATTTTAATCTACAATATTTACTTTTAAAAGACTCACAAGTTGTAGATTTCATGTGAACTTTAGTTCAGATGTTTGTGACTGAATTAAATGTATACCATAAAAATAATTTAAATTTTTGGTGATATTTTAAATATAACTACATATCCTTGAGCTCTCACAGTTAAGTATAGGACGGAAAAGTTACTAATATAACAATGGCAACTCATCTAAATAGTTAGAAAAATGTTTAATATTATTCCTACTGTGAACATTAGATTGTGTTGACACATATTAATCAGTGTTTGTATTTTCATGTTGTCTGACTGGAATGAAATTAAGAAATGGGACCGTTTTAGTAAGAAATGGTATTTATCAGTTTCCAAGAGGTATATACAGGTAATACATTTACTGTTCCACATGTATGTAACATAAAAAGGCAACAAAATAAGTTGATGGATTGTGAACATCGTACACATTACAGTATCCCCTTCTGTTAACTGGTAAACTTTTCTGTAAAAAAAACAAAACTAAAACATGAAAATGACAGCATCATTCACGTCATGCCAACAGACTTAACAGTAAAAAAAAAAAAAAAAAAAAAAAAAAAAAAGAAAAAGTAAAAGTCAAACAGGCACTGAAACAAACTGCTCTGTATTTGTGTACTGCTTTACAACAGATGAGTTTAATCTTTCTACTATCGGGTTGAATGTGTTTTGGAAGTCTGGATTGATCACACAATTTTTACACTTGTGATCGTTAATATGATTAAATTCTTTTTGATTTACATAGTTACCTTCCAGTGATTCAATAAACCCTGTGGTGAATCCAGTAATAATATGATAATAATCAGTCTGCTACAGAGGTCAGATGGTCAAGTCTATTCATCCAAGAGTCTGTTTTATGAAGTCCATCTGCGGGATGTTAACCCGCCGCTCGCCAAGTTTAACCGATAGTGACACCAAAACCGCACTGAAACTTGTTCTTGCGGTGGTTGAGGAAGGAAGAGAGGACGAGGGAGAGCGGCAGAGGGAGTAACTTCTTTTCTAATGTTGCACCGACGATCCAGTTACTGTCTACTGAACCTGAGACACGGAAAGACAGGATGTTAGACGACATTATTATAAAAAAAAAATCACAAAAAGAAACAAAAACACCTACAATTACTTGACATTTACTAGGCAACATAAAAAAGACACTCCTTTAAAGTAAACAGGTAAAGGATAGTTCATTTATTTTATTTCTGTTCTTTTGCATCTTAAAAATAAATGCAGAGTGCAAAAATGACAGTAGTAACAATGTGGTTTGTTAATTGTTTATGGTTCAAAGAGAGTGGGGAAAAAGTCAAAAAGAACTCAGGTTTTCGTCTATTGCTAAAATACACGCATTTTTCTAATTTTGCTTTCCATTTTGTTGTTTAAGACACATTTCCACTTACTACATTTATCCAATATAAACTTCACATCTGATTTTCCTATTCTTTTAAGTGTGCAGTTATTTACATTAGCCAAATACTCATATTAAAACTAATCGAATTTATGAACAGCCAAACATTAAATCATTTATTTCACATTTCTGGGTGAATCAGGCTGTTGCAAGATAACAGAACTGTTTTCCAACAATGTATTGATATTTGCTTTTGCACCAATGTGATGGTGTGTCTTATTTACTAGTTACTGACCTAAAGGATAAGTAAAAGACAAACAATCCTGAACAAATAGAGAAGGGTTCTCAATGCATCTTCTAGTAGAGATGCATATAACAGTAGACTTAAAGAAAAAGTAGAAGAGGTGGAGTGAGAGACTCAAGAAAGTATAGTATTGTCCAAGCATCACTATTTGCACCATTAAAGGGCTTTTAATTTATCAGTGTGCTCCAGCTTTACTCTTTTTTTCTTCACTCAGGATCAAGCTTTTTCTCTATAAAACTGTCAAAAGTCATAATTAACTCTTCTCCATCACAGTAAACACACTGTACCTTTGAACTGTAAATTGGCTTTCGGTACATCTAACTGGTAGCCAAATGACACGCTGGTGTCCTGCATGCGGCTGCTCGCTTCAAACTCCACACCAACCTGCAGCTGTGAAAGGACAAAGTCAAACCAAACCTGAGTCAGAAAATCCAGGCTAAACCACATCCTACTCTTTGTGGCCAAAGTGTAAAAAAACACATTTAATTTGAAGGAATTACAAATATATGGTCTTTTACCTAAATAAATAATCTGATTGCAAATCCATTATAACCTTGGTATGCACATAATTGTCAGCAGAAAAGGGAAGATAAAAATCATTACCTGTTCATTAGCTTTGTGGTAATATGAGGCATGAGCCCCCGCTGAGCCGAGGGTCAGTGTTGCGATGTAGTTGTTACCTGTGAATAGGGAGGTGAAGTCAGGAGGATAACAAAACTCTGACCAAATCTAACCAAAGCCCAGATTAATATTCAGAGTTGAACCTGTGTATCTGCCGACTAAAGACATCACTGATCCCTCCTCTCCTGGTCTGCGGTGATAAACCAGCTCCCCTCCCAGAGCCAGAGCAGGTGTTATGGACTGGAGATAATGTGCTACAACAAGACCTGACAGCAAGAGGCTCACATCAAACACTGGTTACAGATGAGTATAAAATAATGAAAGTAATCTAAACCAGTTCACGATGTATGCTCACCAGAACCAACAAGAACATCTGGATTTCCAAGTGTAACTGTTGCAGTAAAATCTTCTCCTCTGAGCTCAGCATCACCTTGCCAGTTCACAAATTTATGCTGTTGTGTCTGAGGAGGACAACGTCACATGCGCAGAAAAAACATCAGGTTGCAGCAGCTTTATCATCGGTGCTACAGTTTGCACTTTAGGGCATTTGCTATCCACAAAATTCGGATGACATCGAAAAGCTGCTGTTATTCTGATCTTTCCGACACTGTATAAAACTTTACAGTAGAAGCCCGCATTGCCTTTTGGGGAGGGGTGGAAGTCAGTGGAGCTCAGTGGGGAAGAGCAGGCAGAGCAGAGTGCAGGTGGTAACACAGAGACGACAGATTTCAATTGCCTTTAGCTGCATTTTAGCAGTGTTTTTGCTGTGAATTCTTGTAAACATTTGTATATAGTAGTGACAGTATTGTTTTTGGGGTGTTCTACTGATGTGTTTTACGGTGTTTTTGTGGAGTTCAAACGTTTTTTTTTTTTCTTCACTTTTGTCCCACTGTCTTTATCTGTACTTTCTGATTTCTATAGTTTTTATACATTTATTTCTTTAATCTCATAAAATTGAACATTCACAGTTGTTTTTCATAATAAATATGATAAGAAATGCAAGTCTGTTTTTTTTTTGCTATAATATACTGTTTTAAACATTTAATACATATAATAATGATAATCAATGGCTAGATATTTACAGTTAAGTTCTTCCTGAAAAAAGGTGTAAAAGAATTGGCAAAAAAGACATTTTCTGACACTTTTATTGCACAAAAAAAACAAAAAAAAAAACAAGCCTCATGTCTAGGTGCAGGAAATTTGACTGGAGTTTCTTGAATGTTTCCTACTTAAAACACCTATACATAAAGTCTTCAAACTCAACGAGTTTAATATATTCAGCGTGTATTGGTGGGGGATGGGGACAGACGGCGTATTTTCTTGTTTAGGGTGTACAAACATCACAGCTTATTGCAAAACTCTACCCCCTCTGAGGTTACAGAAGCTATTTCTTTAAATCATTGCCTATAACAACTTGGACTTTTGAAATAATGTTGAGGCTCTAAACAGAATTACAAATTAACAAATTCAGGTTTACCTGGAAGGCCAGTTTGGATCGTATTCTGTGGCTGATCTGGTGGATGACCTGAGCATTTAAGCTGCCACTGTTGTCCATGTCTCCCACCATGACTGGAAAAAACTGAACACAGAAGAAATCAAATAAGAAACAAAAGCAATATAAAAATGCCGAAGGTAAGAACGACAGTGACTTGACTGGAGCATACCTCTGCTGGACCTGTCTGCTTGGAACCGACGTATGTAGCACCAAACCTGTAGCTTGAATCTCCTAATGTGCTCAGCATCACAGTGTGATTCACCTTAAGAGAAGGTTAATGAACAGTTTTAAATGTTGTATGCAGTCAAATGAAGCAACTTATAAAAGGGTCAAAGTCTTAGTAATCTGAGCTTTGAAGTCTTATTTCTGTGGCTAGAACCATTAGTCAACAAAGTGATGCCAAAGTATAAACATTTGTGGTAAAATGTCCTTGTGCTGATGTAAACTAACCTGAAAATGGTTGCTTAGGCCCTTGTTGACAACTAGCCTTACTCCTTCCATCTGCATAGGGAAAACCTCTGGAAAGACAGACACATACAAGGGAGTGAATATGTGTTTATTATAACATATTGAAGAGCAGACTGGAGTCTAACTGGAATAATCTCAATTCCCCATTTACCTTTGCATTTACGATGACATTCTTCAAATCCACCTGGATTGGGTAAAGGGGGTTCAACCTCCTGTTGCTGCCCTGAATCTGCCCCAGACGGAGGGATAATGGAGGAAACTGGAGGCATCCCAAAGCCTGGTGGCACCGTCAACCCAGGGGCTGCAGCACTGCCAGAGGCAGGTGGTGGAGGGTTGGGGGAGCTGGCAGCCAAAACACTCCCCATTCTGAATATACAGAGAAAATTAAAAGAATAAAAACTGCGAACAGCTAAATGTGGAAAAACATGGAAAAAAATATGGAAAAACAACATTATCAAAAAACAATTTAGGTATAAAATATCAGGTCCATTCACAGTGAATGTACACAAGGTCAGCAGAAATATCATCCTGCCTGCATGACATTAGATTCTTTTTCCCCTCTTTGAATTGTAAGCCTTTGCCTCAGTCTGTACAAGGTTTACCTGCTGCTTCTTAACAGTCAATTGATCAGAGTAAATAATGAAACAGATGGGGTGTGTTTGTTATCTAACCTTTCACACAGATCACACATCTCATTCAAACGAGGTTCAAACTGTTAGCAGTGGGTAATTAAGTAACAGCTTATTTTGATATAATGAAATATGAGAAGACAATGAATAAAAATACACCAATTTATACTGAATTGTGTGAGATAAGTGTGATGTTTTGAATGGAACTGTCTTAATTAGATACAAGTCAGCCTGGCGTTAGCTAGGCTAGCAGCTAGGCTAGCTAGAGTAGCCTCATTGTTATCTCTCAACGAGAGCCATAAACAAACAGCAAACACTAGGCGAACCAAATATCAGTCTGCGGCTGTAATCAGTCTCTAAAATAATTATTCAGTCAGCTGAAACCTTCTGTTACATAAAACACAGAGCTAATGACTGCTACTCACGTTGTAGTTCCAGAGGACGACCCAGCCGGAAGTTGAAATTGTCAGCACCGACGAAGAAGACGAACGACATTAAACCCGCCTTTTTCTTGCAGCGCAAAGTGATTGGGTAATAGTCGGCACCTCTTACAAATGCTTGGAAGAAACACCTGTCAGTCAAAGCAGTTTCCCAACTTCGCAAAGGCGTGGCTCCAGTCCTGGCGTCACTCTAACACTAAAGCTTTATTGGTTAACGGAAACTTCGCTAATTGTTGAGGGGCGGAATTTAGCATTTGGAGATCACTGATTGGTGGGGAGCGCCGTCAGTTGGATACAGGTTAGCGAGAAGAAACACCTTCAAGGTCAAACGGCAGAGGCCACATGTCACAACTTGGAACATAAGCACAGCAGAGCTAAGCAGAGACGAGACGAATATGTCAGTATCTTTTTAAATAAGATACTTAATTAAACAGTGGTAGAAATACAAGCACATTTTAATTGTTTCAAACGCAGTAGTAACAATTGTGAATTGAGATGCTCCATGTGTCCTTTCATCATTATGTGTGTTTTTGATTCATATTATTGCTGCATTAATGCGCATTTGCGTTCTGCAGATGTTTAAGGCTGAGGTCATTTCAGCTATTTGTGTATTTCACTCGTAATTTAATCCGCAATGAATTCCCTATAAGATCCTTTTTACATGTTTGTCCTTTGATAACAGCTTAAACAGTCACAGTATTTGGGAAGTAAATGGTACAAATATTTCTCTCTACCTTATACATAGTGGGGTAGAAGTATAAATATGCATAAAAAATGTGCTAAATTAGATGCCTCAAATTTGTACTCTGATAAAAAAAAAAAAAACTAGTCCCATTCGATCATTAAAAATATGAGGCCTATTGTATATGTGTCTTACTATGTTTATATACATATAACACTTATTTTACAGGTAAAAGAATTAGGAAGAGAACAGAAACGGATCATCCTTGTGACTTCAATATCTATGACAGTTCTACTGGTTTATAATTGTAAAACTGCGTTCAAAACCTGGCAACATATGAGTGGACAGCTCAAGATTAAAACAAACAAACTAAAACATGTTTGCCAGAAGAATAAATTCTTCTAAACATGTTTAACCCTGTAGGCAGCCTCTACTACATGAACTAAAAACTTTGCTCTTATGCACAAAGACAGTATAAAACACAACAAGCCATGTATGTTTCAGTTCAATTTATTCATTTTCAAAACCCTGCATGTATTTCACCTTTACAACAGTAGGACAGAGACAGTGATTAACACAAGTTGTTGAATATCTCGACCTTCAGTTTACTGCATTTTTAAGAACAAAAAAAGAAAAGAAAAAAAAGGGGGACAAAAACATTACTTCAGCATTGTAAATGACACTTTTGAAATAAAACTCAATCAAAATCAGATCAGGAAGGAAAGAAAATAGGACAATAACAGAAGATAAAGTTACTGACTAGCAAATGGCATCTGCTTTTTGGTTTTTAAAACTTGTCTGACTTGTTTTAGGAGAAATGAGGTATAAAAACTAAACAAATCAAATCCACAGGATGCTGAAGCTCCTTTGGGATGACAGACAATTAGAACCACATTCTTTCCAAATTGTAGAGAAAACGCTTATATTATTCTCTGCTATGCCAAAAAATAAATACAATTTTTTAAAAAGCTGATTAAGAGTCTACAGAGCACTGTTTTCTATCCATGCTGAAGGGGAAATACTGCAATAAGTTTATTCTCCGCTTATTTTTTAAATTTTATTTATTTATTTTTAACATCAATTGTGCCAATTTTAACATTTAACCTGGCTGAAATGGTCTGAAGCGTGGGTGAGTCTACATTAGTGCAGCAAATTAAAGAGATCCAATTCAAATTCAGCTTTGCACATTAATATCAACATCAGCCATTATTATTTCAGTTGAGGCCCTTATATTTTTAATACTAATTGAGAATTCACTGAGCCTCGAGTTATTTCTACCCAAATCCTCACCCTCTTCGTAAACTTTTCCTTCTTTTTTTTTTATTTTTATTTTTTTTAACAGATACTTTGAGACAAGTTTCTGACAAATATCCCTCCCCCCATTAAGCACTCCTGACTTGTGCGGTCAGAGCGCAAACACACAGACAAAGACGTCTTGACAACCACCAGATGACAAAAATCAACTCAACATTCATGACTGCATTCGTCAAAACCTCCTTTGTGACTGTATGAGGTCTAACAGATCATTACTTTTGCGTGCTCGAAGAGTTTCAACCCTACTTCATGCTGCTATTTTTGCGAGTAACCCCTCCGCAAAAAAAAACAACACCAAAGTTGGATTGAACTGCTGCTTTCAAGATGATGCCTAAAACATCTGATTACCCTATGAACTGACTGCGATGTATTTTATTTTTAGGTGCATCTCTGCCTTTTTTTTTTTTTTTGGACTTTTGGGTCACAAAGGAGATCAGGGAATGATTGTCAGGGATGCGCTTAAGAACACAAAACATCAAGAAGAACAGTAAAGTGGTCATTTGTCATTAGAAATTAAATGTCTAGAAAACTCAATAGAAGAATGGAAATTGGGGAAAAAAAAACAAACAGAAGTCACATCCCTGACAACTGTAAACACCCATACAGATATTTAAGACGTTGCATATCGCCAACAAAAACGCACAAGACGAATCTGCAAATGAAAGCACATGAAAAAAAAAAAAAAAGACAGCTTGAACCGCGTTTACATGCAGCGACAATTGAATTTGCACTGAGGAGGAAATCAAGCTGGTTCCAATTGAATGAAAACGATTTTCTAAAACACCAGTTGAAGCTGCATGTAATCGTAGTATTTCTTAAAACTCAAACATACATCCCTCATTCTTTAACACACACAACAAACACACACCTCACCGTCTCTTTCACACTTTCACACTCATGCACACATTCCACTTTTTGGTTTTGCTTCAATGTAAATCCTGAAAACCTATTTCAAGGAAGAAAAAAAAAAAAATCTCCACCACCCATGAAGCAAAGTATTTTCTTTTTTGTGTAATTGTAAACGACTAGTGTAAACAATGAATCATTTACAATTTAGTTTCCTCAAAATGATTCACAACACCTCGTATAAAGATTGCCCTAGTGGAAATGGACTGAGTTGCTGAAAATAAATCACAGCACTTTGATCATCTGTCACGTCGACATGGAACAGGTTCAAGAAGATCACAGTGCTTCAACGCTTTCCAGAAACTCCCTCCTGTGTATTACTTAGCGCTCTCTCTCTCTCTCGCACTTAAAACACTAAGGGTTTTTCGTTTTCACTGTTCTGCTGGAAGCTTTAAGTACCAGAGAGAAGGAAAGATTCAAGATGCTCCACAGAGCATCTGATAAACACTTGGCTTCTGCAAACCCACCCGAAAAACCTCCAGGATTTCACCTTCACAGAGCCCCCGCCCCCTCCAAACTGCTTTAAGCAACATCAAAAATAAGTCTTAAAAGCAAAAATACTCTCTTTTTTATGTCTTTTTTTATCGTTAGTAACGCTCTGTAAGGGGAGGACAAAAAAAAGTCACAGCTGCCTTTTCAAAGATGCTACAATTTTGCTTTCAAAACACAGAGCCCGCCCCTTGTAAAGATCATCCTCACATTTTTAGAATTAGAAAACAAAAGCTGTGCCAGGGGAAAAACAACAAAAAATACACAAAAAGGAAAAGGTTTATGGCTGCTGCTGCAGAAAGAAACTATTTGTTCTGTTTTTTTTTTTTGTGTCATAACTCAATTACAAGTTGAAGTGGTCCTCAAAGGCTGAGCAGGTTTCATCACCCTGCGGTCCACGAGAGCTTTTACTGTTCCATGAAATCAAAACTATTCTGAAGACGAGTTTTACTGAATAGATCATCGAGCAGCAGCAACACAAATGACAACAATGCTTAAGAGCTTGGCATTCAACCACTGGGCTGCAAAATATACATTTACTTGGCAACAGATACATTCACCAACTTCAATTTGTTATGATGGGGCCTGAGTTTTAGCTCAGGATCCGAAAAAAATGCTCATGTAATTCATCTTTAAATGGGGAAAAGAGAAAAATGACAAAGTTACACCACAGCATTTTGCACCAATAACTCTGGACATGTGATAACCATCAATTCATCTCCTTTGCATCAGGTTAAAAATGTGGATTCTTTTTTCAAAGCTGCTCTGAACCAACCGCCAATGCACCGAAACAAGAGAGAATAAAAAGACAGTTTCCATCCACCAGCTGCAGTGGCTGATGGGTTTTTACAGTATTCACCAACCAAATGTGAAGTTTTTCTCTATGTAAAAGAGCCTCCAGATAGGAGCTGTCTGTGGTAAGATCACCTTTGACGGCTTTAATGTAACAGCATGAGGCTGCCGTTTGTTTCCCATGCTGTTTGTGCAGCCAAACGTCTGAACCAGTGTGGGGCTTTTGTCTTTAGGTAGTCCTCTCATTTTGTTAAAACTCTGCACATGTATCATTCATAGTGAAAGGGAAAACAGTCAGTATTTAAATAAAGCTGCCCTTATTTTTTATTGCAACGTTCACATTAAAAATAAACGTTCACATTCAGGATGTTTTCAAGGAGTCGTGTTGTGACACCTCCCAGCAGGAGTACCTTTTTTCCCTTGCATAATGGATGCTAAACAAAAATTCAGGTTATGTTTTATTTGTCTTGTTTGTGCTCGTACTCTGCTGCATGACAGGAAACAGCAGGCTATGAATGGATGAGTGCACATGGGAGTAAGTAAGGCACTTAAGTGACAACAGCAGTGTAAGTGGACGTAACAAGGGCTGGTGTTCAGCGCATTACTGTAACATTAAAGAGGAAGCCAACCTTGCGGCTGGTGATGGAAACTGTCAATGGCTCAAAACAGCTCTGATATTTGCCTGATGTATATTTTTGGAAAAGTGGGAGAAGGTCAGATATTCTAAGCTCATACACAGGATGCTCTGTTCAGTTCGAGTTTGGTGCAAAACAATATGGTTTAACTTTCGCATCTAATTTAGGAAAATAATGAGGCAGCTTACTTTAAAAGGTAAAACTAAAGAGGTGCTTCAAAATGAAAAGAGCTTTAACATCCGCTTGACAGGCGGGAAATTAAAAGAGGAAGAAATGTGAAACTGAATAGTTGCCTGAAGCCTGTGTGCAAGCGCTGATGTCTGTGCAAAAGCCTGGTGCATCCAACTGTCCTAGAAGAAATATAAAACTACAGTTAGGACGACAGCTCTTCCATGCACTGACATGATACTGCAGGCTGGAGATAGGGGCAATAAAATCATTCCAATATGCACTAGTGTCAGATACTTCATAAATTGCACTGACAAAACTGTTTAATTTCATTTTGCAATATTTCATACATTTTCAGTGATGTTTAAATTCTAAGAGATACATGGATAACATGATAACTACTATAATAATATGGTTCATTTTATCTTCTGTCTTGTGGCCATTTTACTGGAATTGCATGATCTACAGAGAAAACAAACATGATGTGACTGAGTAATACATTTTACAGAGTTACTTGAGTGAAATGCTTCGAGTGTTTATGTTCTGTCACAGTGAGTATGCTTAGGGCTCTAAGTGTTAAAGATAATAACAGACATGGTGCATGTGAAATAAGCAGCAGCTATTTTGTTCTGCTATTGATTTGAATGAGAGACCATTCGCTGCAGAAAATACACAGTTTGTTTAAATGTAATGAAAGCTCACTAGTAGTTCAGTTGAATGACAAACCTGAAGTGTGATTCCTTTCTGGTTGGTGAATGTGTTATTCAACTGAACCATCCATTCTACTGCTACATTAATACTGTCGCAGTTTAGTGTTGACTTTAGTCTGCTACTATTACTGCAGAAATGGGAGACTCACTTCACTTACAGTTAATATTATTGAACTTCTTGTGTATTTTATTTGTGTTGGATATATCTGAGACTGAACAGCAATGATCAATTGGTGTTTCTGTCGAATTGTGTATATTTCTATTGTATTTGTGTGTTTTGACAAATAAAGTGGATGAATTCCATCTTTTTTCTCCTCATCTTTAGGTTCTTAAAAATCCCCATTAACTATCAATAGACATTAAGAACTTTCCTATGAGTATTTTTTAGTTACATTGTCCAGCCCTAGTGCTGACTTTCTTTCAGTGTCTCACCTGTTTTAGGTGCTGTCCTGTTGGTGTCCTGACTTCTCTTCGACCTCCTCCACATCACAGTCAGCGTTGGAGCAGTGGTATTCGGCCACGTACAGGCTCTTGTCGATGCTACTGGGGATGGGCTTGATGTCAGTCACCAGCTGGTCTTCGATGGCCTTAAGATTGAAACGGTCCTCTGACGTGATCAGGTTGATAGCCAGGCCCAGGTGACCGAACCTCCCTAAAAAGGAAGAGAGTATTCTTTACTCCTGATGTCCATATATCACATTTCTTTCAATGGTCAAAACAAGATTCTCTCTACAGCAGAATACAAGATCCTCACTCTGGAACACGTTCAACTGTGGCAGATGGATACCACAGAAAAATCTCACATTAACAGACTGCTCAGTTCATGTGTAAATCAACAAACAGCAAAATCGCACTGAGCTGAAGTCAAGAGACTCCATGTCTGTTTATGTTCTAATTTAGCATGACTATGTTCCATTTTTTCACTCTACAAGCAAACTACAAAAAAGAAAACAACGTGCCTGATCTCCCAATACGATGAAGGTAAGTCTCAGCATTCTTGGGGAAGTCAAAGTTGATGACGACGTTGACGGCCTGGATGTCAATACCTCTGGTGAACAGATCTATTGAACGATGACAGGGGATTAGAGTGTCACCACCACTGTGTAAAATTAGACGGCCTCTTCTGAAATGTCTCACTATGCAAAAAGAGACTCACCAGTGCAGACCAGGTTTCTGCACAGACCATTTCTGAAGTCATGGAACACACGGTTTCTATATTCCTGAAAACAACAAACATAAAATACGCTAAGAAAGACAGGTGGCAAGTGTAAACCCCTTAATACAGACAACTGCAGAGACAAACAACATTTTTGTGTTAATGAAAGTAGTAATATGATGAGGCAGAGCAGTGCTGGTGGTTTAACATTAAAAGTTCTTGCCAAATGGGTTGAAACTGGCTCAAGAATCCTCTACGTCTCATACCTTTCTCCAAATATTTCTGGTTCTGTTTATTCCTGAACTCCAACCCTCCCAGTGTTTGCCTATATTTGTTGTATTTCTCTCTCCTCTGTCCACTAACCCCATAATCAGACAATATAATTGAAATAATTGCTCCCAAAATAAATCTGAATTGTTTTGAATCCACCGTTTTAAATCACCTTGACTCTCATAAAGCCAATGCAAAACCATTTGAATCAATCCACTTTCATACTTATCCAATACCTACTTTGTAAAAAGAAATACACCTATTCCCACTTTACTCGTAACACATGGTATTTACTCAAATATCAATGACAAAAATATACATTTTATGTGAATTTCGTGAAATACCCATTATAAAAGCAAAATAAGAAAATAGAAAATAAATTTAGAAAATAAGTAAAGAGTAATATCAATATAATGCATCTCTGTTGTGACCCGTGTTTCTCACCTGCATCATCTTGGCGTGGATATAGAAGCAAGAGTAACCCAGCTGAGTGATCTTCTTGGCTAAAAGCTCAACCCTTTGAGTGGAGTTGCAGAAGATGATTGACTGGTTGATCTGAAGCTGTGAATAATACAATAGTTTACATCACTATGTGAACAGTGTTTATTATCCAAATCCTATGTTACATGTACTGCTGAAAATATAAATATGGTTGCCTTTTCTGCTCATGCTGCTGTTTAAAGGAAGTGGGCAGTCACAATTTGTGCACTTACAGCTAAATGTTTACATGTTGAACTGCTTTAAAAAGTCACACATCAGTGGTTTAGACATTGATATGTATGATGAGTCAGTTACCCTGGAGAACAGCGTGTTGAGGCAGTGGACTTTCTGCCTCTCTGTGACGTAGGCGTAGTACTGAGTAATGCCCTTCAGAGTCAGCTCCTCCATCAGGTTTATCTCATAGGGTTTCTGAAGGTGCTTAGCCTGAAGCAAGGGCACAAGGAGAAAAAAAACCAAAACGTATAATGGGATTTATTTAAAACCAAGTATAACAGCATGAGATGTGCTCTTTGGTTGAGTGAGACAGTTTTTAAACAGTATAGGAGCATGACAGCATCATTGCCGTCGTTCCCATGTTTCATTAGTTCAGTGTTTCTGCAGTTCAATTTAAGACCTTTAGACATACAGCTTAAGTCCTATTACACATTCACAAAATGCCTTTTTAAAAAGACTGATTTATATTTTTCTAACCTTTATACCCAAAGCTCCTTATTAGTTACATGAAGTAGAGCAGGCTTCAAAATGCAGAGCTAGATCTCATTAAACTTGCACTTACACATATTAGATGAAATTATCGTTACCAGAGACAGTTTTTAGGAAGTGGCTTTTTTTTTTTTTTTTTTTTTTTAAATTAGGAGACACCATGTTAGCCCATACTCCAAAATGATGTGCACTGATCCAATTCAGACTTAGCTGCATAACTTGCATTATTGAGTATAGGCTCTGTGTTGGTTTTGTAAGTTTACTAAATCATGATCTCAAGCCAAGATTCCTCAAAAACACATACATTTTGTTAAAAAAAAATCCTGTTAACGTTATGATTCAATCAAGATCTATAAAAATGCATTAAAGACATAAAATTCACATGAAAAGAGCTCCTGCGAGTTCTTAAAATTTCTAGTCAACACTGTCACTGAACCAGCCAGCAGTTTTCTTCGCGAAGAAATGGAACCACAGCCTATTCAAACAATTAAACTGTGACTATCTGCTACAGACAGTGACAGCCTTGGTGAAATATACAACATACAACACAGAGCTGGGTGTAATGTCACAACAGCTTGTTCTGCAGTATGAGCCAAGTGGCGCCAAGTGGCCAGGAGCCACCGGGTTGGCTGAGCGCTGCAGCAATTAGCTGGCTACTCACCATGAACTTCTGCACACTGATTGGGAAGGTTGCAGAGTAGAGCAGGATCTGCCTGTTCTTGGCCAGGAAGCTAATGATATCCTCAATGAGCACCACAAAATCCTGAGACAGCAGTTTATCCGCCTGAAAGGAAACAGACAATTTAACACAAAGTAGGCTACACTCCAAACTATAAAACAAGCTGCTGGACTTTCATTGTGGCAATGAAACACATTTTATATACTCTATAGGAGACTGATTAGATCCAGATTTTTGCACTTCTATATGGTTTCAGTCATCTTTACCTCATCCATGATCATCATCTGGACTCTATCCACCTTTGCCACACCCTTCTTTATCAAGTCAAGGATTCTGCCAGGGGTGGCAATAACCACATGCACTGATGGAAAAGAGAATTAAAATTGTGCATGTATTTAATGTGAGTTTAGACGTACATGGAAAGCTTATTCTTGACAAAAGTCATCAAATGAAATCAGATGTGAATTTTTACCAGTTTCATCCAGGCGCATGATGTCGTCTCGCAAGTTAGTGCCTCCAGTTGTGGCCATAACTTTCACTCCTCCCAGGTGTTTGCTGATCTGGATGCAGATCTGGCTCACTTGCAGAGCCAGTTCACGGGTGGGCACCATTACAATTGCTAGAATAAATTGCACAAGACGATAAATTAGATTAAGGTAGAAAAACGGATTTCAGTGGAGGCAATTACAAACTAATGTACTTACAGACTAAGAAAAAAAGATGACATGATAGATGACGAAGACAAATGAGAAAAACTGTGGTAGTAGCGTAAAATGAAAAGTTATGTCTCACCCTGTATGTGGTCCTTTTTCAGGTCTATTCTCTCCAGCATTGGGATGAGATAGGCTCCACTTTTTCCTGTTCCATTCTTAGCACGGGCCAAAATATCCCGTCCAGACAGGGCAATGGGAATGCTCTCCTCCTGATTCAAACATGTGTGCCTTTAGTCTCATTGTGTCATCTCAATAGTATCTAATTAACAAATGGTACTGGTGACTACATGACCATGTCTACCCACACTGGAGTTTTGCCAAGAGCTGCATCTCTTTAAGAACAGTTTTTTTATTTGCATTTGCACTGCCAATAGAGCGCTGAAATGATGTAATAGCTGACTGGTGGTTGATATAGCAACATAACTTCTGCTCAACAAACAATGACAACAGGACCCTGTGTTGAGAACTACACGTTTGCTGTGCACCGTGAGTTTCATGTGAACAGAGGTGGAAAAGAGACTTAGGAAATCAGACAAGGCAATTCTCATGAAGGACCTTTGTTCACATATCTAACAATTCACCTGTTTATACAGGTGTTTAAAATGGCAGTTTCCAATACTGCATTCAAAGATGAGATAACTTAAGACCACTATGAGTCGACAGACAGAAATGCTCCATACCTGAATAGGCGATGGCTTTTCCCAACCCATTTCAAAGATGCCCATCAGGAGCTCTCGTTTGAGACAGTAATCTTCAAATTCATTCCCCTTAGTGGATGTGACATCCTGCAGTAAACACATAGGGGGGGTTAGGATAACAGTAGGTAACAAGGTGCAAACTGAAGTGACTTTAGACACATACGGAGTTCAACTCACAGAGGTTTTGACCCTGTTGTCTTTGGGAGGGAGCTTTAGGCTCTTCTTCCAGTCGTCTCCAAACTTGATGCCTCCTCCTTCTTGAGGAGCATTGCCTGCTTTCTGAGGTGGAGCCAAACTCTTGCCTTGACTTGTGGGAGCTGGCTGGACTGAAGCTGGTTTGGTCTGTCCTCTGAGTTGCCCGTTCTGCTTGTTCAGTCCCATGACAACTGGGCCGACATTTTCCGTTTTGGCAGTTGCCATTTTTCCTATTTTCCTTACTTTTGTTGAATTTTCTTGAAAGTATTAGATTTTTGCCTCTTAGGTTTTTCTTTTTAAAAATTCTCTTCAAAAGTAAAAAAATTTAATAAAGCATTAACAAACAATATTCTCTAATCTTTTAAGTCCAAAGCTTTTACAACAGAAGTCAATTCAGAGTATTTACATATACACATGTACGTGCAGTTCGGTCCCCTTCAACAAGAGTGACTGACGTACAAGCACAACAAAAAAAACAAGTTTTTACACAAGGGCTCTTCAAAATGAAGAGAAATTTGCATTCATATGCATGAATATACTTGCCCACAATATAGAAAAATTATATGTGAACAAGTATCAAAGCGGTTCAAGTCCTGAAATAGAACAACTAAGGCAATCTGAACTTGGGAAATAGCTTCTTCAATATAATCTTAGTTCAATATTTAAACTTCTGTTTCTAAAATGAACAATATTTCCTGGATCCACTTTGAGTCCATAAGAGTTGCTCAATATCTCTGTCCTTGAAAAAAGGATGTCCAACTTTGTACAAGTATTCCCCAAAAAATCATAAAGTCTGTTATGTTCTTAGTTTATTTCCACTGTGCGGGTATGTGTTGCTCCACATGCGTAGGGGAAAAAAAATAATCCTGAAATCACAAAACATACGAGGGGTTATGTAGTCCGAAGCAAAATAGCTTTCCACCCCCTTGGAGTCCGCACTGTACGTTTCCTTTCCAATCCAGGTGTTAAACCTTTTCTTCCTGAAAACCACAGGTATTCAAGTCAGTGTGTGAAGTGTGAGTGTGGCCTTGATCAACCCGCTGCCTCCTCAAAGTCAGCCAACAACTCAACCTTGTCACCTGAAAGGAATTCAACCAAAAGGATTTATACATTTAATATTCAGTGGGTTAACTAATCACTCATGCAGCAACAAGAAAGATTCCAGTGTTAAATATTACTTAAGCATCCCCTCCAGTTATGTTACAAAGAAACAGAGAAATACTCTATTGAATAATATCGGATTCTGTTAAGCTTATTTTGGATCATACATAACTTCAAACCCTTGATTAAATTTGTTGGACTTTTTTTGTTGTTGTTAAAAATAAATAATAAAAATAAAAAGGAAGACTCCATTCAAATTTTTACTGAGGCTCTGATTCAAGTGAAGGGGAACATTAAATACATTTGCCATCACATTATTAATAATTATGGACTTGTCTAAAGCAGCTGCTCAGTCCTTCACTTATTTTTCAGTCTATTAAAAAACAAGAGAAGCAATGAGTAGGTAGGATATTGTCATGAAATATTTTCCAACTACCCACAAATAGAAAAGATTTATTGCTATAAATATATATTGTGCAAATGTTTGCTTATTCTGTCACATCTTGTACACCTTGAAGTGTGTTGTGCAACCCCTATCGGAGAACTTTTGTTTTGTTTCTGGTAACCAGCGGCAAGGTTTATCTCACTATTCACAGCTTAAGGGAACAACGGCTTATACGGGTAAACTATAACTTAGGTACACCGAAAATGAAAACAGTACTTTAGAGCAGTGATCACCGGACAGTTAATTCACTTAATGATGTGGTTTAAGGTTGCAGAGACGAACGTGCCAGGTGGCAGCCTTTCCCCTGATGCAGATTAGCGAAGGAAACAGGTTTTAAATCTGACCTACAGTTAAGGCTTTGATTCTTCCCCTGTCAAATCTCAGGGGAGTTTCAACATTGTATAAAATGGAAGTAGATTAACTATTGCCGCTACCATTAAGTTTGCTTTTTCGTTGGCCAACATTCCAAAATATGTCAACTAAGTTTTACTTAAATGTTTTGGTTTCTCAAATTTACATCACGAAGCACCAGCCTTTACTGAGTATGGGTTCTCTAAAATCAATCACGTAGTCATGTTAGTTTCAACGTTTCTTGTCAAACGAGAAAGTTATTGTTGACGGAATCTGCGTTTCAACAAATACATTAGCTAGCGTTAGCTAGCCGAGATAACGTTAAGCTGTTAGCTTTGACAGCTAAATCGCTGCAATTTTTAAGTTTTAAACTTTTCACCGGATTTACATGTAGAAAAAGAAACAATATTCGTGTATAATCGTGCAAGAATAACATTTCACATTGTTAACGCTATCTTGATTCGATTTCAACGTTAGCCATTCACGGAGCGATTAGCAAGCCCACACTAGCCTCAAGGCTAATTTAGCCAAAATGACTACAGTCGCCGCTAACGGTAGATAGCCTGCTCACATCAACCGGGATGTTTTTTTAACATCTCAACTGTTGGAAGACACCGAAAACCTACCTTAACTTCTCCGTTATTTTACAAGGAATGCCAAGTTTGCGGGTGATCAATTCTATCTTTAGAAATTACTTAAACAACTGAATTTTGCTTGAAATGAATCGTCTCTATTGTGTTTCTTCTTCCTTTAAATCAACATGGTCGCCTTCTTCTTCGTCTACTCTTCCTCGGTGTTTCTCTCCTGTTTATCACGTGAGGTTGAACCACTCTGCTGCCACCTGCTGTCTCATCCAGTCAATGCAGCATCAAGAGCCACAACTGTGCAAAACTACAATAAACGAGTAAAACGCATATTTAAGTTTCTTACATACTAAATGCACTTTATGGGACTATAGTAAATGAGTGTATTTCTAAAGGTGACCTTCTCCTTTAATGCAAATAAAATGAAATGTCAATTAAAATGTAAGTGTGTGTTCATCTTGGTGATGGTTCATAGTCAAATTTGATTCACAGGCAGTCAGCAGAGGCATAAACCAGTTTAATCACATTTGAAAAGCACTTGAGTAAACACACCTTACATTACATACATCATTTATCATCATTTCAAAACCTCTAAAATTCAGCACAAGACATTGAGATTCAGAAATTCTGTCTAAATAATCCGGCTTTCTATCTATATATTATGTATATTATCTATATTGTGTATTTTCCTGCATTTTCATGTCTCTACCATAGACTAGGATTGATTTTAGTCACACATCTGTATTTTTCTCTTTTGATCCAATTGTTATATATAAGTAAGTGTGTTAAAAAGTTTGAAAATCAGTGTGTTAACCCTGAAATATCACTACCAAACATGAAGTTGAGGGCATAAAATGTTGTTTTTGTATGAGTATAGAACAGCTCTTTATAATTGTGTTAGCTATCCATGTGCTGAGAAGCTTCATGGAGAACAGGTCAGAAAATTGTCAAACTACTCACTATGCAGCAATGAGAAAGAGAGATGCAGGTCTCAGAAGTGAAAATGATAAATGATTATGGTAATGAAATGTGAAGGTTATTATTTTAAGTTTTAATAGATAATGGAACAATTTTCACACATAAGTGATTCTTAAAAGTGTTTTTTTATTGAAGGATGACATGTTGCACCAGTTCACTAGAATGTTTCAAATACAGAGTCCTCATATAATGTAACATGCTTTAAAAATGTCGTCTTTAATGCAGCGGTGTCCGTCAGAATCGACCTCTCTTCCACAGAATAACTTCAGTGAGAGGCCATAGTGGAGTGGATCCAGTCAGTAAACTGGCAGACCTGCGGACAAGAAATCAAAGATCATTTAATGTAGCACAGGTAGTCAACATAAAAAAAAAAACTAAAATATATTGTGGTCTAATTAACATCTTTAACTGTTAGAAGTCAGGTGGTACCTTGGCATAAACACCAGGACGATTTTGTTCAGCACAGCCCCATCCCCAGGATACAACGCCCTGCAGCTCCCCGTTACACACCAGAGGACCACCAGAATCTCCCTGATGGAAAACGTGAAAACATAGACTTTAAGACAAAAACACAATGGAGATAGGAAGAGAAAACCACGCTTGAAATCACCAACGTAAAAATGCATAAAGTAAAACATCTGCTGAGGACATATACAATGAAATCTAAAACATATTTCACAACCAAAGGAAATAATAAGTGGTGAATACATGGGCAACAAAAAGTCAATGAGATGTTCCATGTGAATGAGAAGAAGTAAACTCTAAACATTTATGAGAGAATATAATCATCCATCCTTTTTCTGAACTGCTTAGTCCTTGTGATGGTCTTGGGGGTAGGAATACAACTATCCACAATGAAAAGGAAGACTTATAAATTGTAATTCATTGTTTTAATTAGTTGTTATAATTTTCTGCACTTATATCACTGTGTACAATGTTACAGAATGTAGTATTTTTTTTTACTAAAATGCAAGTTTGTACTTTAAGGTTGGACTGCTTTGTTTAGTATCTCAAGCAACTTTATACTTCTACTCCACTGCATCTCAGAGGCCAAACTGTACACTTTACTCCACTATATTTGTCTGACTGTTTTATTTACATTTCAGACTACAGTTTTTAATCCATTCCTGTCCCTTACAAGCTACGTGCCTCTAAATGTGTTTGTTTTTTAGTAGTTTACACTCAATAAGCTCGTTTAAACCCTTTCGGATAAACTGCAAAAACAGGTCTGTCTATAGAATATGATGCATTACTGTAGGTTCATCCACCCGACAGTGTATGAATTATCCAAACATGTACAGCAGTTCACTGCAAATTATTTGGTTCTTACCAAGATAAAAAAAATAATAATAACGTTAGATTTAGAAGTGTTGGATAATTTATCTTGTTTAAGAGTTAATTTCTTATTTGAAGTGTTCATACATCTGTAGACATTCTTATTTTTAGATTTAATGATCTTAATTCAAAAAATCTTGTCAAGTGTAATTATCTGGCTGCATGAACAGATATTTCACTTGTTTTGAGTACCTTTTTCCTCAGATTTAGTGTTTTTATATTGTTTTTAGACACCCCTTTCTTGCAGTATAAAATGTAGCATACACTTTAATGCAGCAGTAAAATTACAATCTCTACTGTAGTAAAGGATCTGAATACTTCTCCCACTGCTGTGTGTACCTGACAGGAGTCCTTTCCTCCCTCCAGGAAGCCGGCGCAGAACATAGAGGAGGTGATTCTGTTGGGGTAGGAGCGCTCACAGTCATCCTGGGGCAGAATGGGCAGATCCAGGCAGTTCAGACATTTCAGACAACCGACTGAATAAAAGAAACAGAAACAGAGACATATTTGGATTTACACACTTGACTCTGTAATGTGCACGGTATAAAATCACACCTTTATCTTTGGTTATTAACAGCATGTTTTGATGATCAATAGGCAAAGGTGGAAGAAATCAGATCATTTACTAATTACACTGGTCTACAAGGAAAATGCTTCCAGAATAAAAGTAAGGAAATTTTACCACATGAGAGTCACTGATAAAGAAAAATCAAGTAAAAAATGCTGGTTGGCTGAACTTTCCGAGATACAGCCTTGGGTCAAAATGTGAAATTCAAGAATTAAGGAGAGAATGGGTTTGACTCAAAAGGAATATTTGTCTCAGAGCTACAAGATCTACTTCAAAACACTGTCTGCACATTAGAATACATTCACTTTACAGGTTCTATTTAGTGGAAGATTTATAAAACTATTATATAAATGTACATAAACCAATATATATGTGTAATAACACTAAATCATATACCTTGAAAACATCAGCAAACCGGCACTTTTGTCATTTATTTTCCAATTAATCTTATTAAAATACGTAACATTTAGCACATTTAATCTCTGAAGCAAATCATTTCTAAAAAAAATTGTAGACCAGTGTAAGTAAAAGCAGAAATGACACATTAGATTTGAACTGAACCACTATGGGTAAATTGGTAGAGACATGAATATTTGTTCATTTACAGTATACACTAATGGTTTGCATTTTATGACAGTGTGGCATATACATTTAACATCCTCAGACCCAGCACTGCATTTTTTCCCACAGTTTTCACAGCTTTATTGTAAACATGTGATGCAAAAAATGTTCCATAATAAATAAATAATAGTGTATATCTGAAAAATTGTTGCATGGGGCTACTTTCATCCAAGATGATAGTGATAATGCAAAAAAACAGGAACTTTTATTTCTCTGGGTCAATAGAAAGATTTTGAGACACAAATTTGGGATTAAAAGTAAAAGTAAATGTCCTAATTTCAAAACATTGCTGAAGTAAAGCTGCAGAAGTATTATCAGCAATATGTACTTTAGGGTAAAAGCACCTGTTATTCAGAATATCTCCTTCAAAGTGTTTTATTATTTTAGAGTGTTCTTTTATTCATTCTATTTTCAGTCATTAACAAAAAATAAGAGCAGTTTTAGGGTTTTACTTCATTAATATAGAACCTTTGATTACTACAGGGCAGATAAAAAATAAAACAACATCAAATCGTATCATACTTTTTTGTATTTTATCAAATTGTATCATTTTATTAAATATATTGTCAGACTAACATAGATTGCGAATTCATGATCAATATTCCAAAAACAGCTAAAATATAATCTTATCCTATAAAAAATTTGTAGTGGTGTTTTGTCTAAATATATAAAGATTTAGATATTTTTATTTCTTTGAAGTATTATTGCTGAGGTATGTTGCACAATACACAATGTTCCAAATTTTTCTCTGTATTTACTGTGTTTTCTATTTATATACAGTATGTGCAAATAAAGCATTAAGAAGGACAAAATCTGAGTTTCAGTATTAAGGAGCATAAAATGGAAATACTCAAGTAAAGTAAAATTTGCTCTTGTGTAAATGTAGTGAGTGCTGGTGGTGGGATCTTACAGGGGCTCTGGGTGGCCCCCCATCCAGAGACCAGACACTGGGTCCCTGCAGGAGCACAGCTTTTGGGCAGAGCGATGGGCTGGACGTACTCATCGAACTTGGCTGGTTCGGCGAGTTTGATGAGCATGATGTCGTTGTTGATGGTGTAGCGGTCGTACTCTGGGTGGCGGATGATCACAGCTGGAGCGATGAACTGCTCGGGACCGTCCTTGTAGCGGAGGTGGTGCTCACCCAGACGCAGCTCAATCTCCTCATCTCTGTTGGATAATGAAGAAAAACATGCACATATTGTACATTAAAAGGGTAGGTTTGTTGTTTTGTTTTTTTTTAATGGCTACAACACAGATGTAGAAGGACAACAGACTAGTTCATCATGAAGCAGATCAGGTGAAAGCCTTGATCCAGTGTAAAACAGAATAAAAAGGACTTTATATGATTTTAGATTCAGTATCAATGTTTATGAGTCCTTAAAAGTCACAAAGGTTCTTCTGATCTGTAACTCATGCAAAGCCATGGTCTTTTAAAAGAGGAGGAATTTTCTATTATAATTATAAATGCACAAAAAAAAACAAAAACAAAACAAAACAAAAACTAAACGGCTTCTACAGGCTAAAGTCATATTTAGTGTAAATTATTTTCCCTCATCAAAAAGTCGCCAAAATGATAAGAAATGTTTGACATGTTGATTGAAACAGCTAAAGACTAATGCAATAAAGCTCACATTGTCTGAACAACAGGGTTAAAGACATGTTAAGTGCAAAGGGAGGTCACACTAAATATGAGCACTTTGGTTTATAGAAGCTGTTTTTTACCCCAAACCTTTGTTTTTACTGCTGAATGTACTTCACATACTGTATATCCAGACTGTATCTTAATACAGACACTGAGAGATGCACATGTGGTCATTAGAACTTTACTAAACCAACAAACTTAACTTTAGGTCTGGCTTGTCATAGTAGTGTAGATGTACAAAATGCACCTCTGTCATCCTTATTCATAACCTAAACCTCATTTAACGCATAAAGACCCAGGGCTACTTTGGTGTCAGTTCCCAAATTATTTTTCTTTTTCTTTAACCATTCCCAAGTGATTTATCACCATTTATCATAATATTATCCTTTGCATTTAGCATTTTCTCAGTAAAAATCAGGTATTTTCCCCACATTTAATTTACTGATCATGTACTTAAATCATCCTGCTGAGATTACATTTGAGGGTTATTATATCAACAACAGAGAAAACAACAGAAAAAGTGACTTTTTCAGTAAAATATAGATCATTAATTGAGCATAAACCCAGTGTGTCCATTCACTGTCATTGCTCCAACTCCATGGGTTTTACTGGTGAATCAATGTTGTAGAAGATGACAGTGTTTCCACGTTCACTATGGAGCCTCTGAACGTCCAAATGGGTCATATCTGATGACCATGAGAAGATGACAAACTGAATTTTACACCGATCCTTTACATGTATTGATAGAATTAATGGAACAACAGGTATTGAACAGTTTACATCAGTAGATACTTTTGGTCACCAGTGTGTATTTGGGTCTTTATGGGTTAATCCACCTCTGATTTTATATCTACAAAACTAGTTTTTCTTTCTTTAGTGTATACATATATATATATATATATATATATATATATATATATATATATATATATATATATATATATATATACATACACACACACACACACACACACACCTATATATATATATATATATATATATATATATATATATATATATATATATATATATATATATAGAAAGAACAACTAAATAAGATCACAATGCAAATGTGTTACATACAAAATACTCGACCCTTCTGTTTTTAATGCTACACATATTTCTTCTATATCCCAATTGTATCTTAACACAGACAGAATTGCCTGTGGGATCATTATAACTTTGGTGGCCTGACATTTTTGCACAGTCCTGTATGATGGCTTAATGACTTCACAAAAACGTGTTATGTGTCTAAAGTGATTCTCACTTGAAGCAGTGTGCAGCGCTGACCACCCAGCGGTCATTGATCAGGGTTCCTCCACAGTAATGCCAGCCGTTATTGAGCGACACCTGCCAGGGCACAGAGTGAGGTCTGCACTCGTAACCCCCGACAATCTTATCATCAAAGCCAAGGGCAGCTGTGTAGACATGGCATAGATAAATTTGTAGAAATAAAAAGCAAACCAACTACAAAACAGTATATTTCTTCAAACTGTACATTATTTGCCACTAACACCAAAAAAAGAAAAAACAAAGGAATCAGAACATAAAGAGGTAAAGTTTATTTTGGTCATTTTGGTTTTTTTTTTCTGTAGGGTTCAAGAAAGTTAGTTTCAGACTCACCATTTGCAGCCACTGACACAAGCAAAACAAGCAACAACATTGTGGCTTTGGTGCAGAGATGTACAGACAGGGACGTACTGCATTATCTCCTTATATTTAAAGTGCGTGTTTACCCTCCTACACGTCACTGACAGCTCATATTAAAGAAACACCAATAGAAAACGCTGAGGAAAAGGGAAATGGTGCCAACACATCTGGGAACTGTGACAAGTGCTGCAAACGAGCACACAGAGAAATAATAGTTATCGATAAAGATGGGAAAAGTCAAGCTGTGCCAAAAATTCTAAGCCGGAGTGTTTACCTTTGAAACATACTGCTTTTGGGTTATTTTATGAGTGATAACATGTACAATCATTATCATCTATATGGGAAACTTGATTGAACAATAAGACTTTAGAAATATTGCAGTACTTTAGAAATATTTACATTCGTTTCATATTTGTAGTTAAGCTGTAGAATTCTTGATTCACATGGTTTAAATTGAAACACAATTTTTTTTAACACCAAGCTATCATTCAGTCATTTAGTTTCCTTTATATCACACTGCTGGTAAATACTTAATAAGGCATCCCGATCAATATATTGTAAACATGTGACAAGTTGAAAAAACCAAGTTATTCATTTAATCCAAATACGGTGTATAATACTATTATTTGGGCAACTGCAGGTTAAGTAATAGCTGTGGGTAATATTTCAAGTAAAACTCAGACCTTCCCAGATTTAAGTCCCCAATTTACCAAAAAAAAAGTTAAAAATGTACAAGAGAAAATGCTGATATTCTCCGAGATTATAAAGTCACCGACTGTGCTGGTGTTGATTTAAAAAGCCGAAAAAAGCAATAAACACACAACCGTATGTGATTAAATTATAGCTGAACACATGAGTTAATATACGTTACAGTACTGTTCAAAAGGTCATGTGTGGTCATGGCACAGATGGTATTCTCATATCAAATGTACAGACACTGACATTCTGTTACATCTGCATGGCTGAAGATAAGGTGTGCGTTCACACATCGAATATGGAAGTTACTGACAAAGACAAATTCAACTTCACCTCATCAATATTAAAAGTGTTGAATAGTAGAGTTGGAGTTGATTCTGTTTAAAATCATGCACAAAAATATTTTAGCCTCTGCAAGAATTAACATGGTTTAAAAAAAGAAAAGCTGAAGCAAAGACACTATGTTCTCAATAAAATTTTTGCTTCACTAACCATCAGAGCAGCAAAGTGTTTTATTGCAGGTTTATGACTTCATAATCGTAGACAACATTCACGTTTTTCTCTCATTAATGTACGATCTCAGTCTTGGAGAATATTCAACTTATTTTCCTTGTAAAATCTTCTGAGTTTAATCCTGTCCCCTATTTCTGCATCTTTTAAAAAAAGTTAAATTGCCTTAAAATGTATAATACAGTGCATCTGGAGTGTGTAAACTTTTACATGTAAACCTTTAATGTACTGCAGGCAAAGCTTTTCTTAAGAAACAAAGACTATGCAAACAAAGCATAGCTTTAAACACAAGGCACACCAGCTCCGTTAACTGATATAATGTAAATTGCTGAAAAGGCTGGTTGATTTAGTGCCAAGTTTCTTTTAAAGAATACTCTTCTTTGTGTGCATTTGATATGGATGTTAACTGTGTAAGTCTCAGTACAAAAATACTTTCAAATTTTAGCCATTATATAACTGTGAATTGCAGAAAGGTGCATTTTTGATGTTTCCATCATCAATACCTGCAGAAAATGTTATACAGTGTTGGTTAAAAGTGCAATATCCCTCTGGTCCAACTTAACCGCTCTTGTTTTTTTCTCATAATCTTCACTTTTTTGTTATCTTTTTGTGAATGTGCTGCATTTCTCTCAATGCATTTTGTCAGATCTGTTTTTATTTCAGAAAAAAAAGAGTCAAGAGCAACAAACATCAGCCCAAAGGACTGGTGCTTTGGTGACTTCTTTCCATTTTTGGGCGTTGTCGTAGAGCAGGTGATGTGTTATTTTCTTGGAAAATCTCCCTTATCCGTGCCACACAGATTTCGACGGCGATGTCAGTCTCTTTGGAAAGCTGTGAGAGGCTGAGGAAGCCGTGAGGAAGGTCCTCGACCACTGCCAGAGTTACAGGCTGACCCATGTCTCGCAGCTTCTTGGCGAACATTACCGAGTCATCCAGTAAGGCATCCAGAGCAGAGGCCTGTGTGAAAACATGGACGAATCAGAAAATACACACAGAAAAAAAACTATACTGGGAAAGGATAATTGTCTATTGTTTTTGTAAAAGATACATTTTTTAGTTAGTATAAAACAAATGTATCACAAGAAATGGACATATACAGGGGTTGGACAAAATAATGGAAACACCTTCACCTCAAGATGATAATGCCCCAATCCATACAGCTAGAATTGTTAAAGAATGGCATGAGGAACATTCTAATGAAGTTGAGCATCTCGTATGGCCGGCACAGTCCCCAGACCTCAACATTATTGAGCATTTATGGTCAGTTTTAGAGATTCAAGTAAGACGTCGATTTCCACCGCCATCATCTCTAAAAGAGTTGGAGGGTATTCTAACTGAAGAATGGCTTAAAATTCCTTTGGAAACAATTCACAAGTTGTATGAATCAATACCTCAGAGAATTGAGGCTGTAATTGCCGCAAAAGGTGGACCTACACCATATTAAATTATATTTTGTTGATTTTTTAAGGTGTTTCCATTATTTTGTCCAACCCCTGTACATTATAAATTAAAACCTATCCCTATATCTGAAATACATGTATGTTATATTAGTTTAGTCTTTGAAACTGGCTGAAATGCATTTCTTTGTCGTTTATGCCTCTACAACATGGGGATATAATAGTTTTCCCCCGAACACCGCAGGCAGATCCACTGGATATCCTTCATGCGAATGCGATAACTAGGACAGATTTGATTGGATTTCTTCTCCCTTGGTAACCAACATAGGGGACCCCTAGTGGAAGAACCCTATGGATTTCAGCTTTTCTATGAGTATAAGTCATCCAAATGAGGGCGCTTTATTTGAAAATCAGTTTTGGACATGAATAAAGCAATAACAGCCTGATTGAGATAAAATTTAGTTCATATTGATCGTCTTCCAAATGTCCATTTTCTCGCTGCCGTCCAGAGTTCATATGGTGTCATTTTCATTCACTAGGTGGAGTTTTGTGGGGAAAATTTGATTCTCTGACCATTATTCTGACACTATCAGGTCAATGTAGCTCAAATTTAGTTTATATTGATTGTCTAACAATTATCGTGGATAGTTTTATAGGACTGGGGGGATTACTTGGATATACCCTTGCTTTCGGCCACCGACAGCGTAAGCCTCATTTGTTTTTGCCCATTTGGGGGCATCAAGATTATCTGAAAACTATATTACTATTACTATATAACCTTCTTCTTCTTCTTATCATTATTATTATTATTATTATTATTATTATTATTATTATAAGAATTTTTACTGAATAATCTAAAGAACACAAATAGGAAATTCACTAGATGTCCCAAAAGTGCAGGAAACAATATTGCCTACAGAACGCTGAAATACAGTAAGATAATAAAGGGGCTCTCACCACTAAGTGTACAGGTGGGAGGCCTCTCAGCAGCTGATCAGGAGCCAGAAGAGGTGACACAAACGGGTTTCTGATGATGGGGCAGGAGGTCGGGTGAACAAAAGCCAGACTCTCAGAGCGCAGGGGCTCAAAGTTATCTGGGTAATCCATGTGACTTCCAGATTTTGTGGTGGAAGTGTTGTTCACAAGCTTTCTTCTCTGAGCTGAGGATGGTGAGCTGCCTGAAGACCGCCTCGGGTCCAGGAAGGACTGGATCCAGTTGGAGGCTCCTTGTGTGAGGTCACTGAGCAGCAGGGCGGTGTCTCTGCCCAGAGCGCTCAGACTGCCGTTTCCCACCATGGGCTGCACCGTCTGACAGTCTGTACCTGAGGAACACAATGTCAACTTAAAAGATCAAACACAAAAAACTGGAACAGAAAAATGAGTTTAAGACCATATCCACAAGTTATCAATGGATACAAAATGGAAAAAGTAGAAAACAAAAATACTATAAAAATACTATTTCTATGTAACACAATTGAAATCATCTAGTTAATATCAATGGGTTTATGTGAGACATGTTGATATGTACTTGAATATTTCACTATAACATTACAAATATGCTGATAAATTCCATACATGTCACGTGCAAGCATATGCCTTAATCTGAATTAGCTCATATTCTGATTAAATTATGTGAACTAAACCAGTATTCTTTGGATATGTATTCAAGTCTTTCAGAATATATGTACCCATTATTTTTTTGGACCAGTTTATGACACATGGCCTCTTATAGTCAGTTCTCTGGATAGTATGAAAACCAACAAGCTAACAGTCCACAGGGGTGAGGAAATGTCACATTTCCTGGTAGGACAAAGAACCAAACTCACTTTACATATTACAGTAAGAAAGACCTGAATGTCAATAGGTTTATGAATATGCATAATCATAGAAATACCAACTATTTCAAGAAGGTGACTGCAAAGTTAGCACCTGTGGGAAACTTGTAAATATGAATATTAATATAATAATACAGTTCTATAATAATATTATTAAACTATGAAAATTGAAGCATAGACAGCTACATGTGAAAGATATATTAGTGGAATGTTTGTAATGTTTGTATTCATTAATAATGTTAACAGCTTAATCTAAATATAGTCTTATTTAGAAAAAGGACAAACTGGAATAATATGAGCATGAAGACATTGTCTACATTACACAAACAGAATCATCACCATCATGTCACAAAACCATTTGCCACCAGTTAAAAAGGTCACATCTCTGGATGGAAAAATGACAAAAAACAGAAATGCTACAGTTTAGACTTAATGTTTATGTCCATTTTAAGATTACTCAGCACATTGTGTTCCTGCTGCAATCATGATATTAGTCATTATATAACTATTTGTGCAAATATTTTTATTCAAGGAAATCATGGATATTTTTCTTTTCTTATGTTACCTTGTGATAAAGACGGGAACATTGTAAACCTATTATGTCAGAAGCTTCCCGTGGTAAAACTATTATGTCAGAAGCTTCCTGTGATCTTAGTGGTATAAAATAAAATCAACAAAGTAAATTAGTAGTGAGAACTTAAGCTTCCTTGTCCATGGACGACACAGGTGTTATAAGAAGAAGCAGAAGTGATTCTTGGATTGACAGTGTAAGTGGCAGGAGTTAGTTAATTATTTTCATCTTTCTGTCCTCCCACATCGTCCGGTTTACACATAAATTCCTCTGATGTTCTGTTTCTTTGTTCCAGTGGCGCCGGACTCTGGTGGTAAATGAGGCATGAATCAGCACATACTAATTCTGTGAACACACGAACACCCACATACCTGCATAGGCATTGAGGCACTTCGCAAGAACGCCCAGAGGTAACAGTGGGTCGATCAGCGTGAGCAGACGAGAGGGTGAGGCGTCGGTGGTGAGCAAGGTGGCCGGGTAGGCGGCCATGATGCCATCAGGGACCCTGATGCCGCTGTTCATAGCCTTCATAGACACAGTGATGCAGAGGTTTCCTCCAGCGCTGTCTCCTGCCAGACAAACCCGCTCTGCTGTGGAGCCTGATGCACAGACACAAGTCATATGTATCTAATAAGTTCTTTACATTTCTGCACACAATTTAGTGCATGTGAATGGCCATATTGCGTGCTCTGACGAGGTCCACATAGTTTCATTGAGAAGTTTGAGTAAATAAGATTTCTCTCCTTGAGCGTTAGAGAAGACCAGTAATATAAACCAAGGTCAGTGAAAATTCAAATTTCAGGAAACCTTTTGGATATCTAGCAGAAATAAATTCATTAGTCCATATACTGAGGAAGGGATTTAATAAATTAAAGGACACATTCATGGGTTAAACAATGATTAACAATAGCAGAAAGAAATCTGTAATGAATATGGCATTTCATGGAAATCCATCCATGAAATACCATACTCTACATATTTCACTTGATATTATCACATTGATATTGGCTGATTTTCTGGTAAATTATATGTTGATTCAGATTTTATGAAGGAAATCAGCGTCAATCTGTAGTTTCTACATCAATGAAAGCTTTTGCGCAAACATTAGCATTTTTCACAGCAACACATTCTCACCTTTGCTTAACCTTCTCACATCTCGCATACTGAGAATGTATGCTTTATGATACATTTATAAACGCATATTAAATCAACTTACCCTTTCATATTTGAGCAATCCTGTCCATGAGCTGAACTTTAAATACTACATGTTTCTACTGCAGTTGACAGTCAATTTCATTGCCTTTTGTATTCTTTTAAGTAACAAATGAAACCCTAAAATCTTGGGTTAGGATATCACCACACTCAAAAGTACACACTGACAACATCCTTATATTAATAGATTTCTTACTCTTTTGAAATACATGACATTCATTCATTCATTCATGATTTTGATTTATTATTATGTATATACTGTCATCCTGTACTGACCCAGCAGATGACAGTTTTTCAGGGCCCAGCAGTAGGCGTAGAAACACTCCTCCAGAGCTCTGGGAAAGGGGGCTTCAGGAGACAGAGAGTAGTCTACAGACAGGACAGGAACACTGAGCTCCTTCGACCAGCTCCGAAGATAATTCTACAGAGCAGAAGTGTGATAAGAGGGGTAAAAAAGTTTTAAGACTCACCACTTGAATAAATTCAATGTATTTTATCCACTACTTATCCAGAAACTTTATATGGAGTGTTTATTATTACTGCTTACAAGAGAATTTTAAAAGGATATAACCACTGTTACCATGCACTGTAGAGGAAACTATAGCACTATTAGCCCAGTGTACAATACCTCATGAGATTTGGAAGTCTGTGCCACAAATCCGCCTCCGTGAAAATGGATGAGCAGCCAAGGGGAGCGGGGCTGTTTCTGGACCCAGGGCAGATGGGACATGGAGATGGGAGGAGGATCTGTTCGAGAAAAAGCTAGCAGCTCCTCACTGTCCTACAGAATAAAAAGATCATCCAAGCAGCCATTTTAAGCAACTGTTAACATAATAAAATATTAATTACAGCTGCTTTAACTGTATTAGGCTTGAAATTGTATATGTCCTCATCAAAATGTTATTATGTGAGAAACCAAAATAGACATAAAATGATAAAACTCAGAAAAATAAACAAGTATTAGTATTGTTCAGTATGTTCTTTAAGGGATACATCCATAATATCCTTCATTCATCGCTGCTGTTTCTTTTCATATGTTCCTCATCACAAACATCCTCACCTGTCCTTCTCGAATCTCATAGGAGATGAGACGCATGTGAACCGGACCAGGGCCCCAGTGGGCGAGTGGAGGTGACACCGTGGCAGACAGAGTGGGGTCTGAGGCCAGTGGAAGGTGTAGAGTTTCAGGAGGCACAGTCAGTGTGAAGTTCACTTGGACTGGGTTAGAAGCAATTCTGTTGAAGCCCTGAACAGAGTAAGACATGAGGGGAAACAAGCAGTTAAAACAATGAAGATGACTTCAAGTTACGGAGAGTGAGGAGAAGAATATTTGACCGTGCCTACTGTTATAAGTCCAGACTCTGTGAGGTTCCAGAAGGACTTCCAGAACTGCAAATCCAGGTTCTGGGTAATCCGCTCGAACTCAGCACCCCTCAACTCTGGATTCATGACATACTTCCCTGATGTGAGCAGAGAAAGGGCTGCTATACCTGAATAAGGAGGAAATGAGGATGTTCATATCTGGAAGAGTTTACACAAACCCTGAGAATGTCACTGCCATGAATACCAGGACATCAGCACCAAGACTACAAGACTCACCTAAACCTGACTGCTGTTTTCCATATGTTTCACCATAAGAGACCATACTTATGACAACAGTCTGGAGGAATGGACGGAGAGCTGGTGAGAACTGTGAGGGTGAACAAAGAACAGGAACTGGAGTGATTAGTCAAATGATGCCAACACTTTATAGTTTGATAATTGATTCAATACTGTAAAAAAAGTGTTGTATGTAGGTTAGAAAGCATACAGTCTGCAATTTAAAGGAGCACATTTCTATCCCCATACATGTACAAAAAAATAAAGTCGGATATATTCATTGTAGAAAAAGAATTTTTGATTTAAATTCTGCCTTTAATTCTCTTCCAGACATAAATATGCTCTTGCAGCCTTGGACATTGACTCCTCTTTATTAGTGAGAGAAAATAAAGAACAAACTCTGAGTACAATCCACAAAAGACATTTTATAATGTAAAATGCTGCAAAACTGTAAAACCAGTAGTTCTCCCTATCTTGACTGATGAAGCATCAGTATTGTGATTAAAATCTCATACCAACAGTCATCAAATACAATAAAGCTAATCAACAAAGATACAAAGATCCCCAATATACAGGCACTTCTAATGTCATACTGCATAGGGTCATCTGTAAACACACCTGTCTTGTCATCAATGCAGTTTTGATGTTTTTAGACATGTTATAAGACTAAAAGATTAACTGAAAAAAATCTGAATAAATGGCAGATTAACTGAACAATCGCAATTAGATGAAGACCTTCAAACTATGTTATTTTCATAATTGACTACATATTGTGTGACTGAATAACATGCGTTTTCTGTCTCACTCTTGTGCTCCCGTAACACCTATTCTCCTAGAAAATGAAAGTTGTTGTCTGACCTGAAAGCCCAGACAGCGGCCGTAGAAACAGGCCTTGTGCATGGAGCTGTACTCCTGCACAAACTTGTGGCTCAGGTCCTCATCCTGCAGAGAGTATAGCTGGCCACAGTTGTTGTCGCTCATGAGCCTCTGGGCGAGGTAGAGCAGGGCACGCAGCTGAGACAGGGCAATGCAGTACGCCTCCATCTCAGAGGCATTGTGGTCTGCTCTGAAGAAGGCACTGTTGTAATTAGAGGCAATGTAGCGGCCCTTGTGAATGATGTGCAAAATGCAAGACTGCAAGACCTAAAGGAGGGAGAGCAGAAAAACACTACATGAATTTTATGAAAATACGAAACAGCATAAGGAATACAACTCTTCTTGCCTAAGTGCAATTAACAGCAGTGTTTAACAGGAGAAAACAAAATATCTTTATCACATTTCTCATAAATATAGGACTATTCATATCTCCAAAATCCAGTTGATCACAGTCTTCAAGTCTAACAAAAATATTTTATTTTGTTTATTGCCACAAAAATGTCTATTCAGAGAAGAAAATAACATTTCTATTATAAAGAAATATTCATGTCCTGCAATATAAATACTAATATTACACTGTGAAAATAGTACATTGTTATATTTTCTTATATTCCTTTACTTATTCACTTAAGTGAGGGTATTATTAAATATTATTATCAAATTGGTATGAGAAGTAAAAGCAGGCACTCAGCAGTAAAATGGTGTGTCAGAGCTTTCCTACTATGCAGCACATGATGTATTTGTATTCATTTTACTGCTCAATTTCAGCCGTCTTTAGCTTTGAGACAGTGCACTTTCGAGCTAATCCAAGAGAGCTTTTAAAGAGTGTCTTTGTGTTAAGAGGGAGGACTGAATCCATACTGAAACATTTCGTCCTTCAGTTTATCCCAAATATTAAAAATCAACATATTTGGAGATATGTGATTTTTCACTTGACAGGAAGAGGATTGGTAATCTAAAGCTTTCATACTAATGTAGTGGAGTAAAAAGTGCTGTATTTTCCTCTGAGATTTAGCAAATCACAATTAAAAATCTGGATTAAAACAGAAGTACTCCAATAAACACAAACATCTGAAATTCATATCTGAGAAACAGTGCTTGGATATGTTGCTGGTAGCAGCAGTCATACCTTGACCAATGTGCGATAGCCATTCCCAGGCGTTTGTGCGTCAAAGTCGTAATGGTGGTAGACAGTGGTGAAATTGGTGACTACAGGCTCCAGGGCTCGTCCATGCTCCTGAATTTGTCTCATACATGTGATCAAGCGCTCGGCAACAGTGCCATAAGGCAAATCAGTGGGCCCACACAGAGCAGAAATGTTGTCCTCACACACCGTCTCCAAGGCTGCAAACACAACCTTGCAGTCCATATCTGAGGCTGGGAGAAAAAGAAAGATGAGAGCGGGGGTTTCCATAAACATCCTTTATATCAGCTGCTGGTAGTTATCAGCACAAAACAGACATGTGACGTGCCATGTAAACACATAAACCTTAATGACCTCATCCACCACAAAACAAAACTCATTGCTATACTGATTTTATTGTTATCTGTTGGGTCAGAGGTTGAAGTACCAGTGCAGCACGAGGGTAGTGTTATCTGAAACTGGGCAGTCATAGGTGGAACTGAAAAAGACTCACTGACAGTGACCACACTGTATGGACAATGAACCTTTACCAGGGGTTTCAGTACCAATATAAGACTGCAACACTTTAGAAAGCAGCCCAACAACTGAGACGAAGGGTGATGCTAAATATGACTGCAGAACATTATCAAGCCATGAAAATTCTGAACAGTACTACAGTGTTTTCATGTTTTCAACAACTATTTTATAACATGTTCAGAAACAAGCAAATGCATGTAAATTCACATTAACAGGCTAAATCAAAGCCATCATATAGCCAATTGAGACAGTGTGTCTTTAAATAGAATGAAAAGTAGAAAATCTCTTCAGTGTCAACAGCAGCTGTTGGAGTTATACTGTAGCCTGGAGCAGAGGGTGAAATCAGGACAAATGATGCTAGTTCTGTCACTGTTCATAAATACTGGAAGGTCTATCACAGTGTGCATTTTGTAATTTTTGGTGAATAGATTTTTAAGCACTGTTAAGCATATGAAATTATCTGTACAGCATTCTTGAAAGTAAATATTCTGTGTGTCACTTGCATTTACACAGTCATGTAGCCAAGTTCAATGGCATTATTTTCTCATATTATTAAATTATTAATGTTGCTGTTGAATTGTTTATGTAAGTATTATATGGTCAGTAAAATCAGTGAATATGATTTGGTGTATATCTGTTGTAATACTAGGCTGTGATTGCATAGGTAAAAGTCAACAAAAGGCAGCTTTATAGTCTCTCAGTGAATTTCTCTTTCTGTTTGGAACTGTTCCAGAGGAATCCTTAACTAACTGCACTTCATGCAGAATCGTTTTCCACTTCGCAGCATCTAATCAATTAGTGGTGGAAGAAGCACTGATAAACACCACAGTTAAATGAACAAGAAAACAATCCTGTGATTATTAGAGAGTGGAAATGCATAGTGTAGTAGCTTCCACAAAATTCTGTTCTTAAAGCTCCTGCAGACTGCAATTTCAGCAGTCTTGTAAATTTGTCAGTAGCCTCACTTTGCGACATGGATCTAATAAACTTGGGTACGACACATATGCAGGCAGTGCAATAATACAATCTGCTGAATCTCAAGACTACAATGCAAGTCAAAGTATATCAAACACTTTCTGTCCTGCTATAGTTCTAAACAATGAAACTAAGCCAATGATCCTGCAGTTACAATAGTGATATTTATCTATATGGAAAATAAGTCAAAGATCAGAGTTAGGAGAAGAAGGTGGACCTGATTGTGACTCAGGAAAAGAAGGAAATCTGGAATGTACATTTCATGTTACATCCCTATTGGGTGTTGAGAAGACATAGGCGGTAGCAGTAGTCACGCTGTGAAATGACACTGTCAGAATTTAACTCCAGACTGTCAGTAGATTGAGACAATGGCCTTCTTTCAACCTCCCCCATTGTGCAACACAGGATCCAAGTTTTTTTGTTTTGTTTTTTAACCACAACCAAAGATATCACTAGTTGTTTTAATCTTACAACTGGGAGAGCCCAAAATTTCACAATGTACACTGAGCTTTGTGAATGCACGGATTTATCTGCTAAACACAGGTAAAGTCAGTATCAGTTCAGTTTTGATGGCCGATGAATTATCGACAAATAATATGACATATCAGTGATGGCAACGGCTAATGTTTGTCTGATGTGTTATATTAACCCTTTCATGCATAGTGGTCACTACAGTGGACAGCTATTCTACAGCTGTTCTCTTATATGTTCATGGATTTTGTTGTTTTAGTTGCATATCAGCCAACACAGTGGACACTTATGCATCATCCCATACACTGCAATTCATACCATTACTGTAACTTTGCTGTTCTAGATAAACCTGATCTAGAGTAACATGTTTAAGAGTAAATCAATTGTTGTTATTAGTCTGTAATTAACAGTTTTTGTAAAAATTTGTGTTTTTTTTTTTTTTGCATATTATCTCCATGAAGGGAGTAATGACTGGTATTAGTGTTAAAATGTGAGAAAACATCAGAGTAGCAGCATTAAAAATAAGTGTCTGGTAAAGGTTCATACTCTCTTCCACATGTAATTATTGTAGGAAATTCATTTATCAGACAAACTAGTAGAGTAAACAAATAACTATCCCTGTCTATTAAATGAATTACCTAAAATAAGCATTAAAAATGTTTTTATTTCATAGTTTTCACACAAATAGTAAATACATGTTTCCTTGCTTCAAAAATTAAACGCATGGTGTCCAGCTGAGTGAATATTTTTGCAACTCCATGAAAAATAGGTTCATATGAAAATTTTCTTTAGGCATGTTTTTTTTTCATGCCTAAAGAGGAATAAAAACACTCAGGAAAAAAAAAATCTTGATTAAGGGTCTCATAATTCATGCATGAAAGGGTTAAAAAGGTTTCACAGGAATCTGTATTACTTAAGTTTGTTAAATAGCCAAGAAGATATTAATCCCCTTAAAATTCAGCAATTCCATTTGAGAACCATCACATTAGCTGTCAGCCACTATCAGAGGCAGGTTCTGCCAGTCCTTTTCATGAAATCATCATAGCCTAACAGAACATACAGATTATTTCAAACATCAGTATTGGTATTTGCCCACCACATAATGTACATAAACCTATGTCATTTGACTAGCAATACATACAGGGCAAATGTTACTTTAAAATAAGGTTTTAAATCTGTCCTGTCCCCTTTTACTCACTCAGTGGGTTTCTATTCTGACTTTGACTTCTAACTTGTATTGGGCTGTGCTTCAGTCCTTTTGTTCGATTCTGAATGTCTTTTTTTCCCTAAAATACAAAGAGTGTTGTCCTTTTAACTCAAACAGCTGATAAGTGACGTAAACCTAACAACAGGCTCGCCTCTGTCTCTGTGTAACATATCGGTTTTCGGCAGAGATATCAGCTTCTCATACTGTTAAATGCCCCTCTTCGGTTTACAGCAGCACTTTGAGGTTCCCCACTCTGCTAGCTTGTCTTTAAATACACACACATACACACACAGAATTCCGGGTCATGCTATAGGTGCTCTCGACCGGACACCGTTTTCAACTGGTGACAACTTCGACCACAGTTCGACGACTTTAACCGCCGAACACGCTGTTGCTTTCAGTTTAAACCCGCGGAAACACGGTGTCATTCTTTAATATTCGACACTGACACTCCGAGTTCGCTTAGCATTGTATGGATATAAACTGTAATGTGGCAGATATGACCCGTTCCTGTGTAAATACGTGTCCCCGCAGTGTGTTAGACAGACTTTACTCACCTACCCGCATCTCTTCCTTGATGTGTCAGTGGGTCGCTTCTTTCAGTCCGCCCACAGAATGCTGGGTAACGAGAGAGAGAGGCACGAGGCACTGCCGCGCGCTGGCCAGTTACCATAATGAAGCAACAGGTAGGCTAAGCTAACACTGACAGTTAGCATAAAGCAGTGCAGTCACATACAGACCAATATGAGCTAAAGTGTACTAGTAAAATAATAACATAATAACCTATAAATAATGTCAACCACAAACTTTTCTCTATGTTTTAGACTGAAAAACGGAAAATAATCTTACGAAAATGTTTATATCAACAAACTAACTTAAAAAAAAATTACCAACCTGTAATTTCTGAAGAAAAATAAGTGCAATTTTAATATTATGACTCATCTTATAATTTACACATCTGCATTACAACGTACAGATTGCAATGGATCTACAAAGGCACAAAACATTTAGCAACAGGCATAATATTCTGAAAATGGCACTATACAATATACATTTTAAGACATTTCAGGTTGTTCATATTCAGATATTCAGGTTGTTCACATTTTTAGTGAAAGTATAATTTGTAAATGTAAACATTTTCATGTTATTTTACTTTTTTCACTAAAACAAAGGGAAAAATTTGGTGTTGTCATTATTCATAGGTTATAATGAGTATTGTAGTGTTTTACTGGTCCAACCCACTTGAAATTGAACTTGCTCTATGTGGCCCCTTAGCTAAAATCATTTTGACAACCTTGATTGTTAATAAACTTCAGTGTCATTTTTGTATTTCACGAATTAATCCCGCTGGGTGGATGCTTTTTTTTTTTTTTTTTTTTTTTTTTTTTTTAGAAACTTGTGTTTTCCATGAAGACCCCCTTCATAGTTTTGTTAACAGTTGAAGGTGGCACATAATTGATTGCAGGTGACAGAAAAAAATAGCTACATCACAGTTGTATTAAACAAAACTTTGGGGTAATATTGTTAATTTAATTTGACGTAAATGTATTTCAATTTCTTTTTCTAAGATGACATCCTATTACTCCAAAGAAGGATGGTTTGTGTAACTGGAGTAGGAATTTAACCAACATGGGTTATGTTTCACAGCATCTCATCACTCTTAGAAACAACAGGCAACTGTATTGTATACAGTGTCAAGTTTTTACAATTAAAACATTATATATAAAAAAAAAAGATTAAGAAGATTTTAATCACATGAACACAGCTAAACACATACAGTAGGCTACATGAAATTTTGCAACAAAAAGCTAAAATATTAAAATAAGTTTATGAAAGTGTTAAAAAGCTGTCCATTGTCCTAAAATGCCTAAGGCTGGATGACAAACACATTTTTTAAATAAAGTGAACACATTTAAGGTAAAATGCAGTTTCTATTTTATGTTACTTGTTTGTCAAAGCCAAGTCTATGAAATAAAGTTCAAAAGGTCACTTCAGTTGTATCATCTGGCTGCCAGCCCTGTGTATGTATGAGGGAAGTATTGTGTATAAACTCCTCTTGTTCTTTTGTTTCTTGTAAAAGCATCAAAAGGAGGGCTGAAGTTTTTCTCACAACAATAAAGAAGGAGAAACATGGATGGAGTAATCTGAATGCAGCTAAATTTTTGGTGGTAAGTTACTTATAATATAATTTATTTTTCAGTGGCACCTTTTAACAGACCTAGACTGGTATTAAATGATTTAATGGGTATGATAAAACACACATACATTAACCAGAGAGCATGTAATACAGACCAGTGCCCTGAAATAATTCAACAAAATGACTTTGAGATGAGCACAATTTATCTGAAATTGTATGTATGGTAAGTAGATAAATAGTAAATTGCATGAAAAAAGGATTTCACACAATCATTAAATAAAAAAAACATACAGATAATTGCAGCTGTTTTAGATCCTGATCTGCACAACAAACCAAACAATATATGGAATATCATCACGTATTTTGATATGCTCTGTATGTACATAGAACTATAGCAGGTCTAACATGACCTAAAAAATCCTGCACATACAGCACTGTGCAAGTATCGTAGCTCATCATTAGGTTTGTTGTTTTAGCAAAGTTCTAATAACCACACATATTCATTTCTCAGTCTCTCTATTAAGATAAAACCAGGATATATAGGAAATATGTGCAGTATTAAAAACAGAAATTCCAAAGTGTTAAGTATTTAATGTGATCTCTGTTTGAATTTATCATGTCTTTAATTCTTTTGTTCAGACTGCATGAATTTTATTTGGTGTTTTACACCAGGCTTCATTGAATGTATGTCGGACATTTCTTTTTGTCTGATTTTCATTTTGTTATAATACAGTATATACCAATTACAGCCTATAGGAGCTGTTGATTTTTTGTGTATTTTTAATAGTGTGCACATATTTCCTTTATTTTCTTGTTGAATCTACAGACTTTTACACAGTCCTGTATAATTTTCTGTTATTTTTTTGTTACATGCCTGAAAAACACTTCAACCAAATTCATTTTAGTTGTTTAAGAAAATCTTGCTACATCTTATTACATCTTATCTTATTACTTTATAATGATTTCTTTGGTATATCCCCAATAAATTGATTTGTCCATGTACTAAACGTCACCACAGTGAACCTAAATGATTCAGCATTTCTGTCACTAATGCCCTTCATGTGACTGATGTCCCTGAAGGTGCTGCTAGTTTAACCTCTTCTCCTCTGTGATGCCACCATAAACACTGTGTGGCAAATGAATGTGCAGTGACTTTTCTGGAACAGCTACATCAAGCCTAGAGAAAAATACAGCTGTATTTGTTGTACCAGGTTCAGACATTCTAAAAATATAAATCCATTTTAGTCAATGAGTGATTGCAGTTTGTTTGATCGATTGGATGTAAAATAAACATAAATTATGCTCTTATCTTCTCTCCAGACTTTTAGAAGGATCAAATAATGTTATGGGTTTCTTGTTCATAGAGTTTCATTTGATAAAAGAAGAATAGCTGAGTCACTGAGGGTTTCATTAATAACAGATAAAACCCGTGGTGTCACGTCAGTATTGTTGGAAGTCAAACGTAAACTCCTAAAGCTTGATAACAGTCACAAGAATGAGGAAATTTGCTGAAGGTTTATTTTCTTTGTGCTTAAGTTGGGAATCTGATGTTACTTCCTCTCTGTGACTCAGTACCATCTTCTGTAACTTTCCCATCACATAATGCATCAGGCAGTACTTAACTTTTTGTTGAACAGTTATTATTATATTTTGTCCTTGTTTTAAACATATACAGAATGTCAAAATCACTGTACCTTTAAACACATTATGTTACACTATCTGTAACCTCTTGGATCCATTATTGTATTATTCCTATGGGGCATTTTTGGAAACTTTAAAACACAGATTAGGTTGAAAAAACACAGAAGGACATTCCACATTTGAGGAACAAGATGGCATTTTTAGTCCACAAACAACAGAAAACTTGAAAAAATGGACTCTAAGCATTTAGCACTGTATTGTATATTGTAAACAATTTCTTACTCCAGTAAAAGTACTGTTTCCTCCGATGACATTTACTGTTTAAGTGAAATTACCTGTGTAAAAACCTGCTCAAATAAACTTAAAATGTACCTTTTTTTTTTTAGTAAAACCTACATTCAGTAAGTTACTTTTATCATGTATTTTGTCATAATAACATTGATTCTCGTCACATGAAGTAGCAGTATTCATTCTACAATACATAAAAGTTAACAGTTTCATCACAGCTTTTTGGACAGATTCAGTTAACGTATAATTACTGTGTTTGTGATGTAGGTTATAGTAATTCTGATGATATTACATAGAGGTCAGGCTTTTATTTATACTAAAACTACCATGATGGCTCTGTGCAAGTATGTTCCAATTTCTTCTGTTGATACGTAGCTTTAGAGGTCAAAACACAACTCAGGCTTTTCTTTGTTGGTTGCTGACCTTTTAGAGACCCTCTGATTGTCTGTTGTAATCCAGACTAATCAGTGAGTTTACTCATAAACTGTCCACAGAGCTGTCATGTTAATAGTGTCTATGAAGTCTGCACTGGTATAAAATGAAGTGTCTGAGTGTGCAGGTTTTTTGTGTTGTTAATTGTGTTAATTCAAAGAAGCAGTTTGAAAAGAGAAGCAAGTGAGCGATCTTATCTAAAAAAGTGAAATCCCTGTTTAAGAGATTTTGTTTTGTTTGTGTTTGTCACTAGAATATGTTTATTAATGGGGGTGTTGAGATAAAGAAGTAATAACATTGCGTTATGGGTGTGTTTTCTGGACATGTCTTTGTATTTTTAAGCTTTTTCTGTCTGACTTCTGCAGTTTAGTCATTGTTAAGCACACTTAGTTAAATGTAAAACCTACAGTTTTTAGATTCATTAAGCAAAAAATATAAAAAATTCTTTAACAATATAATGTCTCAGCTTTAGTTTTTCTGAATGTTAACTTAGCCAAGGCTGCAAATGTGCACCACTCTGTTTTTGATGACTGAACATAAAAACCAGGAAAGATGCTTCAAAATAAATGTTTATTTGAAGACTCTCCTCGGAGTACATTTGTCATTTAGGTTTTTTGTAAAACAGTGGGTTTCTGGAAACCCTCTAAAGACACATTTCCTGCTCATCCCATATTTGGGATGTAATTAATTGCATAGTGATACTCTAAAAAGAATAGATACTGATATGGCTGTTTAAATTGTAACTAAAGGGATTGTGCCTGAGAGGAAAACCATTATCAGCTCATGGAAAATAAACCCACGTCCAAACTGGATCATTTAGTCTCTGTCACCTAAACACACACCTATCGTGGCAATGAAGGCTCAACAATGTGTGACAGCATGTAGAACGTGCAGGCGGTGCTTTTTAAATGAGGGAGACAAATGAGTCAAGACAAAAGTAGTGGGCATTGGTGTAGAACACTTAGAAACAAATCAACTCCTCGTTAGTATGTTTTTTTTTTCAATTAACAAGGAAACTGTATATTTATTACTGCTTTTTTCTGAATGCCAAGAGGAAACAAAATATAAAACCTTGCATTTGTTTGTGTCAGATGGGAATTAGGAGTTCATACATTCAGAAGTTATATTTTATTTTTGCATTTGTTTTGACTTTCTCTAAGTAAGCTACTAAGGTGCACAGGAAAAGTTCAGATTTCCCTGGGAAGTAGCTCTTTGTAAAATGAAACCTACATGTGCAATGTAGAGTTTTGGTGATACATTTTTATTGGCTTTACTGTCACTTCTCTGGCTCCTTAAACGGGATCAGTCAACCTATGCAAATTCTCACATGCATAGTGTGTTCTACTTCATTTTTTCCTGTTTAACCTAAATCACATTCAGAGTCTTCCAGATGTAAGCAACTCTCAATCAGTAATTTGCGACTGAATAGTTGTGAAAAACCTACGTTTTAAATAATAAGGGAACAGTTTTCAGAATGTTGGAATTATCCCAAAGGTAAAATGTCATATAAAAAAGCAGGACATTAAGCAAGTATGAGTGCAGTTTTTCATTAAATGAAGAAACAAACTGTACTTTATTCATATAATACATTTCATGCAAATGTTGAGCTTCAAGTTTCTTGTAAAGAAATTAGAACAACACAGAAAAAACTGAATTAACCCTAAACTAAATTTGACAATAATTAAAATCCAGCAACACTACAATAAAACAGTACTATGTTGTAATGGATAAGTATTCAATGAATAAATAAAATAAACACCAGGAATAAAAATAATGGAAGAACCAGTGTTTAAAATGTAAAAGCTAAGACTTTAAAAGCTCCATTAAAAATGTCTTTAATGTGCTTTTAAACATATCATTAACTAACATGAAGAAGATTCCTTAAATTAGGTCATAAATTGGCTCAGATGAGGCCATTTCCCAGTTAATTTCCTCAGAATAAAAACTTTAGATCTTCATCATAGGGATCCTTTTCACATCAGTGACAAATTAAAGCTAATAAAGAAAGAATTGAAGAACTAAGTGGCTTGACCGGCCGGTCTGGGTACAAAGTGGGAGGGGACATGAGCATCATTATGGGCTGAGCTTCACCTGCTCTGAAAAGCTGTATCTTGGGCAAAGAGGTGAGCACAGAGAGGCCACCATGCTCAGGTCAGACAAAGACATGGGCACATGTAAGAGTAAAGTAAGAGATACATGAGAGGACAGGAGACAGGAATGAGAGAGGTAGAGGTTCATCTGAGCACTTAACTAACAGTTGCGTTGGAGTTTGAGAAGTAGTCTTAAACATGGCAGCTATGAGGCGATTAGCACTTTTTGTCTGTGTTTTGTTATTGGTGTCAGGAAGCCCAGGTCTGGCCAGTGAGACTAGTGACACAGAAGACAACTCACCGTCAAGCGATGATCATGGAACCAGCTCCGATGATCATGAAATCAGCTCGAACTCCACTCACAATACAACTGGAGACACTGGACAAGAAGACAGTGGCCATGGGGATGGACATGAAGGAGGTCCCATCACCACGCTGCCCATCGTGAGCTGGAAATGGCACCATGTCACCACCCCATACCTTGTGGCCATTTGGATCCTGGTCGCCTGGATGTGTAAACTTGGTGAGTTCATGTCCTGTTCACAGAGTGTGAACATGTATAAACAAACAACTTCACTCCTCCTTAAGAATGTAGTTATTACCAAATATATTATAGTTTCTCACCTTCTTATCTAATGTTACGAGGACATTTAACAAACATTTAACCAAGAATTTGGGTCTGATGCTGGCTGATAGCTAATATTAGGCTTTTCCTTTGTGAAACAGGTGGAAAATAATAACATATCCTTCTGAGACCCAGTAATACATTTTTTTCCCCTGTAGGGGATAAGAGTTATACAGTTTTACTTAAAAAGACACTAGTCCACTGCAAAGGACATCCCATAAATAAATAAAGAAATAGGACCAATGGCTCTGTAGCTTACTGGCACTTCCTATGTCTTATAATGAGGAAATTTTTCAAAGTTGCACCAAATCCAGAATCAGAGCCGGATCCAAATAATTTCACTAACTTTTGTTGACATCATCATAAAGAAGCTGTATACCAAGTTTGAAGTCAATCGGAATGGTAGTTTCGGAGAAGAAGACGATTGAAAGTTTTGTAACAGACAACAGACGACGACGACAGACGAAGACGACGATGCCAGAGGCCACATGACGAGAATAGCTTACAGCCTATCGGCCGGTAAGCTAAACATAAAAATGTATCTAAAAAAAAACTGTTGCATTATGCTGTTTCCACTTAGGACAATTATTTAATTAAAAAAAATCCAACACTTATACTTTCCTGGGTCTCTTAAGTTAATAAACAAAAATCAGTCTTGTATAATCTGGTTTTTTACACCTAGTTGCGTTGGACAAAATTAAATGCATGTTCACAGTTAAAGATGAACCACAGAATAGCAATATACAGATATTATTGAGTAGCTGTGAAGAGGCTTTTTGAGAGACTAGAAATGTTGTTCCAGTTCCAGTTCCACTAAGTTTGTGTCCAGTTCTACACTTTTCCAGTTTCTGTTGCAAATCAGAAGATTAGTTTCTCGCCTTTGTCCTCACGCAAACTATTATTATTATGTCAGCCTTTTAAAAGACATTATTGGTTGTCTTGTACTTTCTAAAGCCTATGCATCTTTAACTTTACATGTTTTGATAAAATGCATCCTAATAAGAAGAAACAAGAAACCATTATCTGGGCATGGAATCCCAATGAGAGGCTGACCTCTGTTAAATATCAGACTCAATGAAGCCTGACTGTCTGCCTTGTCCTGTTGACCACCAAACATGGTCATTAGCATTTCATGTGTACACAACATATGTAAATGGATTGCAGCTTTGTGGACAATGTAAATGAATGAGCGTGCATAAGGTATGCGTCTGAGTGTGGTTGTTTGTGTACACCTCCACAGACATAAATAAGGGACTGTGTATGTACAGTATATGGAGGAAGTGAATTACCGGACATACCTGGACTGACTTTAAGTATTTATGTAGTTACAGTGAACTTAATCTGTACTGACTAAGGCTAGAAACGTTACATCAGTGTTTGTACTGACAGAGACATTATTACCAATAACAGTGTAAATGTTCAGTTGTTTTCCAGGGAGTAGGTTTCAGAAGTGTTGCTGTAAACCTTTGAATCACAGTATTTTCCTTCAGTTTAAATCCAAGCATAAATGATTTGTAATCTTTAAAGGGTTGTAAAGGCTGTAGGTATAAAAAAAATTCCAGAATAAGCCTAAAAAATATATAGATTTCCTCTTGTTACTGAGATGCATCATATAAAAAGAGGCAAGACTCACACAAAGAATATGCTTATGCTAATCTATATAGGGATTACCATAAACACAGGGTCCTTTATGTAGGTGGATATAAAAAGATTTGTAAATATTTAATTTTTTCTGACAATTCAGTGACACATTTGCTCTACAATGTTGTTTAGGTGCAGAAATTGCTCATACATCCTTTGTGTAAAGGCTGATATGTAAGAGTGATAAATGGATTCAATAAAGCATTACGTTGCATACACTTAAATACAAATAATAGAGCACACTGTAAATATTGGTTTTATTCACGCTTATCACACTGCACATGAAGTTTAAACAATGGCATCACTCCTCTTCAGATCTTATTTCCTTATAGCAGATTTACAATACTGGTTTTCTCTCACTTCAAGTCCCTCTTATCACTTCTATTTGAGGAACAATGGACAATAAATGTAGTTTTATTCATCTGTGATGGGACAGTAGTCATGCCCATCTCTGCTGTAAGGAAGCAAGTATGATTTTGTTTATGTAGCACCTTTTGAAACATGGGTAATGAAGTGTTTTACATCAATGACAGTGCAAGATTAAATATAGTAAAAACTACAAATATCCAGCTCAGAACAAACTAGATAATAAAAAATAAATACACATGTTACAGCTACTCTTGCATTGAAAAAGAAAAAGGGTAAAAAAAATAAAAATAGCAGAGTAGTCTGAGGAGGTCTATGACTCACTAAATTCCTTAATAAGCACTCGCGGAGATATTACTATATTCAAAAATGATCAAAATTTATTTTCACCAACAAAAGTATTCTCCATGGTTGACTTCAACTTCACAATAATCAAACAAAAAACTTCTTAAGCAGATATAGCATATTTAGCGGCAGATAAACTGTCTCACTTCTCACTCCTTCCTCATGACAGTCAGACCAAGGCCCAAACCAGCTGTCCTCTCTCCCTAATCACAGGAGGAGGATGGTCCAATCAGGAGGAGGGCGTGAACAGCTGAAAACAATATGAAATCAATCATAATTTATTAATCAATACGACCATTGGCCTTATTTTGATTTACCATTATCCAAAAACAATTTATAAATAATATAAATGGCTCCAACATCCCAGCCCCTAATTATTAGCTTTAGCAAAACAGTTACATAAATAATAATCGAAGGAGCCAAAATAGAACTACATAATACAAATTAATTATGTTCTTCAAATTCAAAGTTAATTAAGTTACTTGACTATTAGTCTGATCAAAGTCCATAATCATATCAGAATATCTGAAGCAGTCTGTCGTGGGAGCTGGAGAACTGTAGCCCCCCTCAGTTCATCAGGCTGCCTCCATTAGAAGACAGTTCGTCTGTTGGTCGTTGAATCGTATTGGTCTTGGTTTTAACCAAAACACGTCTCACAAAGCCCTTGGCGTCTGGAAATGTCTTTTCAATATGGCCCATAATCCATGAGTTTCTTGGTGCTGTGTTATCAACAATGACAACCAGATCTCCAGGACTCAAGTTTCTTTTTATGCGGTTCCACGTGCTTCTTTCTTGCATGAGTGGAAGGTACTCTTTTGTCCACCGGTTCCAGAAGAGATCTGCAAGATACTGAGCTTGTCTCCATCTCTTTCTTGAATAGTGATCGTTTTTCTCAAAGACTACTGGTGGCATAATCGGTTTTGCTTTTAGCTGAAGCAGGTGATTTGGGGTTAGCGGATCCAAATCATTGGGGTCACTTGAAACTGTAGTTATTGGCCCGTCATTCAGGATGGCTTCTACTTCACACAGTGCTGTTGATAGAGTTTCATCGTCCAGTGTTTGCTGTTTTAGAACTGATGTGAGGATCTTTTTGACTAATCTGATTAGTCTCTCCCTGATACCACCGTGGTGGGCTCCAAAGGAGGGTTAAAGATCCATTCTACTCCCTCTGTTAGAAATGTGTTTTGAATCTTCTGATGATTCACCTCTTTCAAAGCCTCCTATAGTTCCTTTTGTGCTCCAACAAAGTTCGTCCCACAGTCAGTCCTGATGCTTATAACTGGTTCTCTTCAGTAGATGAATCTACGTATGGCATTCATGCACAAGTCTGTGGTTAGGAAGCTTGCCATCTCCAGGTGAGCAGCTTGACTGACCAGGCAGGTGAAGATGACCCCCCCACCGTTTCACCTGAGCACGGCCTCTTCTCACTTCAGTGGGACTGAAGTAGTCAATGCCAACATGACTAAAAGGCGGTAGGTCTGGATACAAATGTTCCTTTGGAAGATCCGCCATTTTCTGTTCTCCTGGTCTTGCTTGCATGCGTCTGCAAAATACACAATTTCTAATGATTTTCTTGGCTAAGGAGTTCGCATGAGGAAGCCAAAACTTTTGACTTAGCCTTGAAAGCATATGGCTTCTTCCTGAGTGCCCAACTTGATGATGGATATGTTGCAGGATGAGGTTAGATATATGAGAACCTTTAGGGCGAATAATTGGGTTCTTCTGGTGCACAGGTATTGCACTTCTGTTTATTCTACCCCCTACTCTCAGGATACTGTTATCAAGAATTGGATCCAATTTGTGGATGCTGCTTCTTGAATTGAAGGTTTTGCCATTTTCCAGGGAAGTGATTTCGTGGCTGAAGTAGTGTCTTTGCTCAAAACAAATGACAGCCTTTTCTGCCTCTTGCAGATCCTCTACTGATAGATTTTGCGTCCCTTGCTCATCTTTCAGTTTTTTCATCATCTTTGAAGACACAAGTGTCTGACTCTTTCTTAACCGACTTAGCAGCTGAAGTAGTTTTTTTTACCTTCAATATCCAGGCCACAGACCTCTGAAGTCGGTTCCATGATGAGTGATACTTAATCAGTGTGCAGATTGGATGTTGATTTTCAATGCTCACACTGCTAACTGTGACCTCCTTTTTCACCTCAGGGTCATTAGCCAATATTTCTCCTAGACCCTGTATGATCTTTGGCCATGTCTTTTTTTCTTTTCCCAGGTGTTCAGGCCCTCTCAGCCATCTTAATTTTTTAGAAAGATTCTACATGCATCCCTTGTGATGCATCATCTGCTGGATTGTCTCTTGACTTTATATATCTCCACTGGCTTGTGCGGGAGAGGTCATGGATCACAGCAACTCTGTTGGACACAAATGTATGAAATCTCTTGGTCTGATTATGGACATATTTCAATACAGATGTACTATCTGTCCAGAATTTTGAATCTGTGAGTGGCAAGTGCTGCTCCTTCCTCAGCATCCGATCCACCTTTACTGCCAGTGTTGCTGCAGTGAGTTCAAGCCGGGATATGGTGATCTGCTTGAGAGGTGAGACTCTGGTCTTTCCAAATATGAAGGAGATATGGATTTTGCCTTGGTGATTTGTGAATCTAAGGTAGCTTACTGTACCATAACCGGACTCACTTGCATCGCAGAAGTGAGGCAGTTCGGCAGTCTCCACTGGGTCGAAGTTTTCAGGCTTTATGCATCTCATTACCTGAAATCCACTTAACTGATTTAACTCCCCGATCCATCTATGCCAGGGCCTTACAAACTCCTATGGAATAACTTGGTCCCATCCATACTTGAATTTGCAGAGCTCTTGAAGTATTTCAGGATGAAAGGAGAGAGAAAACCTAATGGGTCATAAACTGAACTAACTGTGGAGAGTATACCTCTTCTGGTAGCAGGCCGGCTCTTGATAGTCACTTTAAAGCTGAAGGTGTCACTGTGCGTGTTCCATTGGATTCCAAGTGCAGGCTAAACTGCAGTTTGTTCTTTCAACTTTTCTTTATCCAGGTCCAGTTCCTTAACTACCTTGGCTCTGTGATGCTCAGGAATGCTTGCTAACACCTCACAGTTATTGGTGACCCATTTTGTCAATGTGAAGCCTCCCTGGCTGCACGCTTCAGTGAGATCTTTGATGAGTTTCATAGCTTCATCCACTGTTGCTACAGATCTGAGACAATCATCCACATAAAAGTGGTTTTTGATAGTTTTCATGACTTCATCAGAGTAATGCTTCTCATTGTCATCAGCAGTTTGACGCAGGGCAAAATTAGCAATGCTTGGGGATGATACGGCGCCAAAGAGGTGAACTTTCATCCTATAAACCTCAAGCTGTTTGTTGATATCGCCCTCTGGCCACCATAAAAACCACAGGAAGTCTCTGTCCTTTTTATCAACATGTACTTGTTAAAACATTGCCTCAATGTCTGCCATAACAGCAATTTGTTCCTGGCGAAACCTTAATAACACTCCAATAAGGGTGTTCGTTAAGTCTGGACCTTGGAGTAGCTCCTTGATCAGAGATGTTCCTTGGAATGAGGATGTGCAGTCAAACACCACCCTCAGTTTGAGCTTTCGTTTGTGGCGAACACCATGATGTGGGATATATCAGATCCTTCCATCCTTTCTGTGAAGCTGCTGCTCCCTAATCACAGGAGGGGGACGGTCTGATCAGGAGGAGGGTGTGAGCAGCTGAAAACAGTATGAAATCAATCATAATTCATTAATCAATATGACCATTGGCCTTATTTTGATTTACCATTATCCAAAAACAATTTATAAATAATATAAATGGCTCCAACAACACATAAACAGCACACAGAACACACAGTAACTGTTAAAACTATACATATATCTGCTGTGTCAGATTTCGAGTTTTTTACATTTTCTCTTTGATTATTGAGTAATATTTATTATTATTTCTCTGTCAGTATTTAGTTAGTAGTTTAACCATAAAATATGGACGAATCTGATGACTGAAACAGGAAATCACTGATACAGGTGCCATATTACATTTAAAGTCATCTCAATCTGCTAGTGACTCATTCATTCCTTACAACGTTTTAATAGAAGTGTTGCAATTTAGGAATACTTAGTTTTATGTTTGTCAGACTTAAAAGAGTCACCTGATTTTTTTGTTTTACTCATAGTAAAGCATTTGTTAAATGAGGTCAGAAACTACACATTAAATTGAATAATTGTAACTTTCCACTTGACATAATGTGCTGGTTCTTAACGGTCCCTGTGAACCTTCCACTTTGAAAATAACCTTTATCTCACATTTCCTTTAGAGCATGAAGTTGACCTCTGTTGGTTTCTGTTAATATTACACACCATGCTGTGGCCATTTCAGAATAAACGGCATCTTTAAGCCAAGAGACAGCTACTGTTTAGGAGGATTTATTAGGTCATTAGTTTATAAGGCTGAACAGGAGCTTCATGCATGACGGTACGCTTCTGTGAAGATGATTAACAGCCTTTACTGCACGTCACAAACCAACAATATCACATACATGGCTGATTTTATCTTTTAAAGAACTGATTTATTAACTGGGGCCAGTTGGCTAAATGTGTTTTTGACTGCTTTATAGAGAGGTGATGCCCTGCCACTTGTGATTGTGCCCCATGGCTCCTCTTTTGGAAAAAAAACTGTATTGCAGTTAAAGGTAGGGTAGGAGATCTTGGGAAAACGGTTCGAGCAAGCTACATTTTGAAAATACACAATTAAAAGTCCAAACCCCTTTCTTCAGACATCCCCCCGAAGCCATGCCTCCAGAGTACTGGCACGTGCAATGCTTGTTCCCGAGGGTTCACAAGCACTGCACAGCATCAATTCACCTGGCTTTGGCTTTGGCTCTGGCTCTGGTTCCGGCTCTGGTTCCGGCTCTGGTTCCGGCTCTGGTTCCGGCTCTGGTTTCCAGCTCCGGCTCCAACCCCGGCTCTGGTTCTAGCTCCGGCTCTGACCCTAGCTCATTCATGGTTGTGACAAACCAGTTCAGTGCACCTGTGAGAACTTATGTCACAAATAATCAAACCTGTTCATACCAGACCTCTTTACCAATGGGCCTATTGTGCTTTGTCCTCAAACAAAGTGGGACAGTAGGCTAAAGAAAACATCCAGGCAACAACTACAGTCCATTCATGCTTATGGGAATTAATAATCAAGATGTGGAGAGTCCACTTCATGAAGAAGAGATGTTGTAAGACCCAGCTGTTGTTAGATCATCAGAGTTCATTTCCTTTAAATAAGACTGCAGACATGTAAAGTCTGATAACAATTATTACAAATGATGGATCATTTCAGAGCAGTTGGATTCACGGCGGTTACAATAACCTGTACTTCTACATCTGACCTCTCATGGTATTTAATCATACAGACAAGGTTTTAGTTACTATCCTGCTGCAATAGGTGCAGTACATACCATGTGTAGTGCTCAGAGCAGTGACATCAGTGTCCCTGATAGTCTGAATAAGTCCTCGAAATCTCAAAATATAGAAAAAATTTGAAAAGTTTTACAGGTCAAAACAGGTGTCTTTTCATTTTCTGTCAGTATCTTTACCATTAAGTCTTATGTAGGTTCCTTCCATGGTTGAGATATTGTTAAATTTAAACCCAAAATACTGCTGAGTTAAGGAACAAACGTCCTCCTAGTTAGAAGAAACAAATATTGGGTTATCCTGGTGTCCTTGGAGTTAAAGATACGATCCGTTGAGCTCCACACATCCCATGTCTGGACTTTGTATTTATGTCAGCACTTTAAAGCAAAAATTCAGAGACAGGCAGTAATAGAGGCAAATAATCTAAAAAAAAAAAGACTGTTAATTGATGCTCGCAAAAAAAAAAAAATGTATGGCTGTCTTGCTATTATCCCCATTGTGACATCTGCAGATCTCCTAAAACCAGACGAGTTAGTTTCCAGTTGACATAAGTTTTCAGCAGTCAGTTTGTTCTGTCTGATGTATCAACTGAATGGATGCTCTGCTGTGATCAGTTGTTAGCCCTGATTTCCAAATATAAATACTTTTGATACTTATGTAATTTTTTTTTTTTTTTTACAAAAATATCAACCATTCACAGTCCCAGCTCATTAAATGTGAGAATTTGTTGCTTTTCCTTTCAGTTACTTTGATAAGAGAACTGGACTTTTATAAACCATTTCTTTAAGGTGGCAGAGAAACATTGTAAAACCATTCATGCTTTCACTCGTGAATGAAATAAACACTTAAAGGTTGTTTCTTGTGGTTATTTCTTGTCATTAGACTGTAGCAAAACAGCTTGAAAAATTACTTAAAATATATTTTAACCATATTTTTTTATTGCATTTACATTGAGAGCCTGGGAAATGATGGAAAAAGAGAGAAATGAAGAGAAAACTACACAATCTGCAATCAGGCAAAACAAAAAACTAACAATTAGCAGTATAGTATGAAGGAGTAAGATATTTATGAATCTTGTCAGAAATGTCCTTGAAAAGGCCCTTAGAAGAAGTGATCGAAATATATGTCTAATTTTAATGTTGTAAAATATCCCAATCGTTAGCAGCAACAAACTGGAATGACAACAGGCCAAAGGATGTGTTAGATTGAAAGACATTTACATTAATGTAAAAATGAAGTAAACCACAGCCTGAAATTGAAGCCAGTGTGGAAATATGTTAAGACTCTGGCTCCAGAAAACCAATAAATGACTTCTACTGAAGTTCTCACTGGCAATATTAGTCCGGTACATGTCCATTTCCAATTTCCAGGAGTCCTTTTGCTACCCATTATGTAAAGTATTGCTTCACTAACAACATTTTAGTGCAAATAGGAGCTTTGAGGCTTACTTTGTTTGGTTACAGTTGTGATTGACAGTTCACTCCCTGATGAATCTTTAACAGCTTCTGTTTACTGAATAAAACAGACAGTTTATTTTTCTTTACAGACTGCTGCACTGTCATTGTAGTTAAATAAATCACACAAGATTGACTTACAATTAATAAGATTGTCAAAGGATTTTACTTTGCCACTGCTTGATGAAGCTACCATCTCATCATGCCAGTAAGCTAGTGTTAAGTGCTTCCAAACTCCTCCCTTTTATCCAAATATGGTCACTTCTATCTTAAAAAAGCCAACATGGTATTGGCCAAGCTTTCATAATGGTTGTCACAGTTACTACACCTGCTTCTATGTAAAGTCTATGATTGTATTCCACAGATGTTATACAAGTGACTTAACCAAGTTCTAACCTGACCCATATGTTTACGTTGTATTAGATGTCATGCAGCTTCTTTGAGGTGTCGTCAGAATCACAGTGAAGTAGAGTGTCCCAATGATTGATTAAATTCAGCATCAGACATTGTTGATTTGTGGAAATGTCCAAAAAAAGCTTCTGCAACTCTCCCTCAAAGGACAACAAGGCTTTAACCAGGACTGAGTAACGTCAATGTCAATCATTACTTACCACAAACCTGTGAGACACACACACGCACACACACAGACGTCTGTTTCACATCTATTAAATGACCTCTGCTTCAACACACACACACACACACACACACACACACACACACACACGCACACACACACACACACACACACACACTCACACATAAAGACAACATGAGTGAAACTGGAAAACACACAACACAGTAAGTGGTGAGTGTTTTAAATGTGACTGAATAACCCACCTTAGACATCCTTTACTCCCTCCATCCTTTAACCTGAATACACACATGCACACAAACACACACTGTATATAAAAGGCTGAACCATGGATCAGCACACTTCAGAATCCACTGACCACAGACTATAGGAGGAATGAGAGGACAAAGTCACAGTCACAGATGGAAAAATGGAAAATTAGAAAGAAAGACTAAGTGATGAGAAGGTAGTGATAGTAAATGAAAGTGGATACAAACACGCAAAAAACGAGGGATAACAATTGGGACAAACTATCCAGCTGGCTCATACCACTCTTGATTTCTGAAGTCATACAGACAAGTCAGAGGACATTTTTGGGAGTGGCTTCTCTTATTGTCTCTTATTTGTGTAAATGAAGCGGTGTGGAAGTGTTCACCTGTGGCTGTGGAGGTCAGTGGTGCTGATCTGCCTGGTCTTGGGGGTCTCAGCAGTGAATGGGGAGTCAAAATCAGACACACACCATCATGGAAATGGCTCCAGTATCACAGGAATACCCATCGTTTCCTTTAAGTGGCACCATGTGGAGACTCCTTATCTCATTGTTTTATGGATATTGGTGGCCGGTGTGGCTAAGATGGGTATGTAACTGAAATTATAGTAAATTAAGACCAGACAAGGCAGGTAGAGCTCTTACGGGCTTAAATTGTCTGCTTTTTGTCGTTTGGTTTGATTGTTGTTTTCAGTTTAGTATATAGTCTTGCTTTAGTCTTGATTTATTAAAACTGGAAAAGTCAGCATAACAACACAATCAAGGGAGAAATGGAAAATTAAGTTAATTTTACCTACAATTCTGTTCCCTTTTAATTTATGTTGCATTTCACATAGTTTTAACCCTTGTAGTTTTAACCCTTTAGATAAGTCTAGACCAGGGGTTCCCAAAGTGGGGTACGTGTACCCCCAGGGGTACTTGGAAGAAGCCCAGGGGGTACTTGAAATTTTTTGGGAAAAATACATCAAATAAGTCATCGTGTACCGAAAACAAAATAAACTAGAAGCACTGGGAGAGCGCAGATCTCCACCAAGGCCAATCAGTGGGGCCCCCCTGTGGGCCCCCCCACCCCCGATTACCACCAAAATTTAATCATTTGTTCCTTGTGCCAGTATCAACATTTCCTGAAATTTTCATCCAAATCCATCCTTAACTTTTTGAGTTATCTTGCACACAGACAGACAGACAAACAGACAGACAAACCAACGCCGACAAAAACATAACCTCCTTGGCAGAGGTAATAATGAGAATTAATGCTGAAACACAATAATAATAGTTTAACACAAATATAATAGTTTTATTGTCAATCATCTTCTTTAAGCTTTGGTAACATTTTAAGAACATTTTTATTTTATATTATTCAAAATGAGTTTATTTGAGTAGCTAAGCAAACTAATTTTTTGTTGATGAAAGATTCATTTATTAATTAATGACCAATTTATTTATTTTTCTTATCATTGAAAGAGGACATTTTTCAGTTTATATTTTGCACACAAAATGTACTTTAAAAAATGTGTTATGTTTTTATGAATTACAGTTAAATATATGTTGTTTGTTTATAAAGTTTTGAAAATATAAACAGACATCTTTGGCATAGGAACAAATTTTGCCTAATTGTTTTCCATCAAAATTGCTGAAGTTAGAGTTGGGGGTACTTGGCTAAAAAATATATTTCAGGGGGTACTCCACTGTAAAAAGTTTGAAAACCACTGGTCTAGACCATCAAAAGCATAAATGTGCTAAAGCAGGTGTGTGTTCACAGTGTAACAGTTATTTTATACGTAGTAGTTGCAATTATTACATTATATTATTGACACTTTAACAATCGAAAACCCTAATTATCCTTATCAGAGCATATGCATGAGTGGTTTTCATATCTCACATGAAAAGTATTTCCTAAGTTGGTGTCAAAGGTGTGTTTTTGTAGGTATGTTGTTTTCTTTGATGTATAAACAGTTCAAATTCCACTGAGGTGCTTTTTATGTAACAGACAGTGCCACTAGCTATTATTATTATTATCAACTTGGGCATGTTGTTCTGAACAGAAGAGATCTTTTTTTTTTTTTAAATTCCTCTGATTGTCATAAACCGTTGCTCAGGTTTTCAAACACTTTTCAGCATCAGTAAATTGTTACCTGTAGTTTGTAGTTTACTGGTATTATTAGTGAGAATTACTCACACAGAACAAAAATATCAGTGCAACTTACTGCAATCTGGCTACATTTACTGTTAATGTTCATTTTCAGTCTTCCCGTTTGAGTGTTTTAAGAAAATTTGTTTCTTTTAGATCTTCACTTCAGCACAAATGTTGAAATCTTTGTTGAAACACAACTTCATCTTCATCCAAGTTTCTTACTGTTTTACTGTGTTTGAATGATGTCTCTTAGCACAACTGTAGACTGACGGCCTAAACAGAAGAACAATGCAGTCTAACTTCATTAGTGTAATTTCTAAATAATGTTAAATATTGTTAGAGACATTTTATAAGGGGCACAAGAAATAATCCTAAATCCAGTCTCTCTTTAGTTATACAGAAAGGTTTTTGACACATCATACTGGTTAATGATACACTCAAAACTGTAAGTCATTCTTACCTGTAACAGTTGATGATTTGCAAATTTTGCAACCTCACAACACTTTCACAATTTTTCCCCAGTCTAATTTGTTGGACACAAAAGTGACCAAAGTTAGTAATATTAAAAATACTACATACCAGTGTTTACATACTGCGTGGTGACTCCTTTTTCACAAGTTTTAATCTAATAATATATGCATAGTTATTTTTCTATTCCAATTTTTATTACTAGTACTTTTACCTTCTTGCTTGTTTTGTGCTAAATTTTGTACAGTTATATATTCAACCTACACCACTTGCAGTTGTTTTACACTAACAGGCTAATTTCATTATCATTACAACACCTACAGTTATATTTGTACTGATGTTGATTCATCTAAAGTGAAAAAACTCTTTAATGAGAGAGTTTTTTTTTAATCTGGATCTAAATACAATAAATGGTTTATGTTGTGGTCTAAAGCTCCTCAGCCCTATACTTCTGCAGTTTAACACCCTTGGTAATAGTCCCGTAGGGCAAACAAGTCAATGTTAGTCCTTGGCGACATATTGAAGATACTAAAACGTATCACTATTTGCTTTGGGTGGAAGCAATGACTGTATTGTAAACACGTACATACTAATTGTTAAGGCAAGATGTGGCAACAGACTTGATTCTGCATTTTTCTGTGGCTTTCTTTGTCTCACAGACACTACATTTAAATGGGCTGAATACAAAACTTAGGGCGATTTAACCTGTAAGAGTTTGTATGGTGTATTTTCTAGATGCTATAAAATCAGTGTTAAATGTGACATTGGCTTACAGCTGAAAATGTAACCAATTTCTGGAGAAATATTGCATAGTTGTTCAGGCAAAATGCATCAAGCTGTGATTTTTTTTGTCCATATCACCCAGGTCTAGTTAACAGCAAAGCAGTTTGACAAAATAATTAACATAGAACTTGGCCAAATCCACAGCTGATCAGAATATCGTTTGGACATTTATCTGTTTTTCTAATGCAGAATCAGTTGCAGCAGTTGGCTAACACCAAAATAACCAATCTCACCAGAGTAAAGCCTTCCTCTATCCCAAAAATGTACAAAACAGGAGCCAGAACCAGCCAATGACATTGTCAAAGGAAAACAAAACTTCCTCATAAAAATAAATAAAAACACTGGATGATGTTTTATTGTAATAGTTGAGCCTTATGGTATGTTTATGTTGGGAGTTTAATAAGGTTGAGACTAAACCATAAAGAGACATTTGTAAAATTACAATACCATATGTACCACGTAACAATTGAAATAAGCCCCACTTTATAAGATAAAATCAAGTTAATACATACATTTTCATTGCATAAAATGTAAAATAGAATAGGACAAAGAATGTATTAGTCAGTAGACGCCTCTGTTATATACATGTTTTTAGCAAACATCTGTGTTTTATTCCATAGGATCCTTTTCTGTGGAATTTGTCGCCAGAAATACATAAATTTTTCCATAATGTATGGTAACTATTCCAAAAAGTTCAGAAAAAGCCCTGAATTTGTCTTCTAACTGGCAGACTGTTTTTACATAACGGTCTATATCCAATAATCTGCAGTGACTGATAGCTACGAGATGTTCACACCAGTCCACAAATCAAAACAAGCCTTTATCTGTACATTTAAAGCATAAAGTAATGCTTCATCAGTGAGCTGCAATGAAGCGTATCAGACAATTTAGAAGATGTAGGCTGATTTAAAGGCTCATTTGCATTTAAGTGGATTGTTTTATATGAGGAACTTCACATTTTCTAACAGAATCTTGTTTTTTTTTAAACAACATCCCAGACCTTCAGATAGTTTATTCTAATAAGTGGATTGTTTTATATGAGAAATCTTCACATTTTCTAACAGAATGTTGTTTTTTTAACAACATCCCAGACCTTCAGATAGTTTATTCTAAAAGGCATTGACTTAATTCATAATGTTTAATGTAATTCAGTGTTTAATTTATCAACTTAGCTTTCCAAGTTATGCTTGTTTGCTTAATTCACCAATGTCACTGTAGTCCTCTGAAATAAAAGATGTTTCCTATTCTGATCCAATCCAATTTGTGAAAAAACATTCACGCATTTCTACAAAGCTTGAACTGAGATTAAGTAACATCAGCATCAATCATTACTAAACACAAACCTGTGAGACAGAGGTTATGTACATAGTCAGGGGAATCCAGATCCAAGCAAACAATCCAGAAAACCTCATGGATAAGGGTTAAGAAGGCAGCAACCTCTGGAACCAGTTCAGTAGAACCTGTTTAAGATCACCCCAGGTGGGTCCAGAGGTCCAGAGTAGGGGTCCAGGAGGAGCTGTAGGAGGTTGTTGGTATTTCTATTCCCTCCATTCCTACTGAATGAATGAAGGACTATGTGATATTTAATTTTCACTTCTAAAACATTTGTCTATTTTGTGTCTCTGCAGTTATCGAGGCCAACCACCATGTGACCAGTGTGATCCCGGAGAGTGCTCTGCTCATCTGCGTTGGCTTCCTCTTTGGAGGAATTATTTGGGGTGCGGACCAAAAGCAGACATTCAGTCTCACCCCGACGGTTTTCTTTTTCTACCTGCTGCCCCAAATCATCCTGGACGCTGGTTACTTTATGCCAAACAAGCTCTTCTTCAGCAACCTGGGTGGAATCCTGATCCACGCTGTCATCGGGACCTGCTGGAATGCTGCGAGTGTGGGGCTCTCGCTGTGGGGGTGTCACCAAGGAGGGGCCATGGGTAAGATACACTTTAACAGCCTGGGTTTATCAGGAGAAATGGCTGGTATTAAAAGCATCCTGTCAACTTTGTGATTTATTTTGTAGATATTCAAAGACGTTAGATGTACAGCCATCAGACAATTTAATAACCCCTCATATCTCCCTCCCATCCTCAAGAAGGGCTGGATTATGTGCAAAAATTATTTTATTTTATTTTGCTTAATTTTGAGCCCTTTTATTTTCTTATACTTTTCTTATACATAAGTAAGAATTTTGGCTTTTTTACATTAAATAATTATCTTGGTTGGAAACAGCATGATGCAACAGTTTTCTCACATGCATTTTTTATTTAATTTTTTTTTATAGAATGTCTTTTACAGTGGACAGCATTTTTGTTTTTTAAGTAAAGCTGTGAAACTCTTGTCTCCTACAGTGGACAAAAATGCATTGTTAGGTCTCAAGAGGTTAAACTTATACATACTTTTTGTATTGCTGTGATTGTGAATTTTAGGTGAGCTGCTGAGACACCTGGAATTTCCCCCATAGGGATGAATAAAGTATTTTCTATTGTATTCTAATGTATTCTATCCTTTTCTAAAATGTTGTGCTGTATTTGTCATCATGTTATAAGTATAGTATATACAGTCTTGGAAAAAGTATTAGACCATCAAAAGTCATCAAAAACAATGATTATGCGATCAGGTACTAACTCCTGTGTGTATCATGTGACTAAAACAGACAGAAAAGAAAACATGGAATGCCTAAAAGCACTGTTTTTGGCAGTACAATACCATAGATATTGATGTAAGAACTGAAGTGATTCTGGTTATTATCAAGAAAACATGGAAAATGGATAGATATCAGCTCTGAAATTAAACTGTTATGAGCTATTTTTGTTGTTATTATTATATTTGTCCAAACAAATGTACCTTTAGTTGTACCAAGCATTAAAATGAATAAGAAATTGAAGATAATTTTTTCGGCAGCTGTATGGTATATACAGAAAGTGGTTTTACATTTTGTACCTGTCTGCTGTTTTGGTTAAAAAAAAAAAAAAACAAGCCTCTCTAATGAATAATAGCTTATCAAAGCCAGTAAATTGTCAATATTTATCTAAAGTGTTTTTTATTTGGTTTTAAGATAATATCTGAGCCTTTTTCATTGGTTTTGTTTTGTGTACTGAAGGTGACATAGACATCGGCCTGCTTCAGTATCTCCTCTTCGGGAGTCTCATTGCTGCCGTTGACCCTGTGGCTGTCATCGCCGTGTTTGAGGAGGTCCACGTCAACGAGGTCCTCTTCATCATGGTGTTTGGAGAGTCGCTCCTCAACGACGGTGTGACGGTGGTTCGTATGCTATGACATAATCTGCCAGTAAATCTCTGTTTGATGTAAAAAGCAGAACAGTTTGTGAGTTGGCAGAGACATTCATCACTGCAAAATAAACATCTGAGATGTGAAGTGGAAATAATACAAACATGACCGAAAAAGAAAAACCTTTTCCTGAGGTCACCTTTCCAAAACTTTATCCCAAGATAATCAAAGCAGTGATTGAAGTGGTTTAGATGCAATATTTAGCTTTTATTTGTTTTGATTATATAATGCTAATACTATTTATAACAGAGTTTACAATTTGGAATGAAAAACAGTAAGGGGTGTTGCTTTTCACACCTTTGTTACATCTGTGAATAACAGACCTTGAACTCAATGTGACTTATTATAGAACACTTTGCACTGCCAACTGTGCAGTGGTGGAATTTAACAAAAATATTTATTCAAGTACAGGTTAAATATAATTTTGAGTTACTTGAAAAACTTCCAATTTCTGACACTTGATACTCCACTATATCTTAGAGGCAAATATTTTACTTTTTACACCAACACATTTGACTCATTTGACACTTTTAGGTAGATTTATAATAAATAAAAATCAAGTAATAAATTGTCATGTTTTATTGTACATTAAGCTGCCTAACAATATATACATTAATCAAAATGTAGGTAATAAAATGCCACCATTATCAGCAGAAACATTAAACATGAGAGCATTGACACACAGCTAATTATTACAATAATATATTATTTGAGCATATTTTTTATTATAATACATTTGTACAGTTACTTAAGTTTTAAGTGTAAATTTTCTGTTATGTTCCTATTATCAAAAGCCAAATATACCCATAGAATAATCTTGTTATTAAATTTCATACTTAACAATGCACTGTCCACATACAGATTCATATTTCATTAGGACCTGCTAGGTTATAAAGTTTAAATATGCCAGAAAATAAATTGTATTGTTTTTGGGTCATTTTTAGGTGCTGTTCAATGTTTTTGATGCCTTTGTGTCACTGGGAGGAGAAAAAATTAATGCAGTGGAAATCATCAAAGGAATAAGTAATAAATTATCTTTATTTTTTCTTACTTTTGTGGGTTTGACTTCACAGATAAACTCCAGATATTTACATAGGACACTAGTAAGAATAATCGACAGGCTGATGTTGGATTAGATGCAACTCATCTCCATCTCTTCCATCTTCTTCCCTCCAGTTTCCTTCTTTGTGGTGGCCTTTGGTGGCTCCCTTGTTGGCTTTGTGTTTGGATTACTGATCTCTTTACTCACAAGATGTACCAAAAACATCCAAATCATTGAGGCTGGCTTCATCTTTGTCCTGGGATACCTCTCCTACCTGACTGCCGAGATGCTCTCCCTGTCTGCCATCCTCTCGTGAGTTCTCTATGATGAACGCAGTATTAATTCTCATCTTTTTGAAGATTTAAGACGTGAAGAACATCTATTATACATCTATATTAAATACATCTAAATATAATTCCCTCAACCCATAGTGGGGTGAACAGTGTGGTGAATATTGTAACTCTTTTTTTTGGGAACTCACAGGTTGTGAGTTCCTAATTCTTTCATCCACTGTTTTTTTGGGATCCTGCACACCTTTTAGCAACTGGATGTGCCTGTCATCACGTCTCTTCAGAAATTATATTAACAACCTCTACAGTTTGCAAATTTTTTATGAGCTTCATTGATAAATTTTTAGCACTAGAATACTTTGGCCTGGATGTGTGCACTTTGGTTTCTCTTTTGAATCCTTAAATTAGTAATGTAAGCTTAAACACAAGTTACTTTTAGTAACAACAACATCAGAAGTATATTTCTGGTGAGCTGGTAATAACAAGAATAAACTTTGTAAGGGACCTTTCATAGAATAACCCTATAATGCCAAGCGTATCATATGTGATACATGAGTTTTGAAACCCTCTACATGATCAGTGTGATATTTTTTTTCTTGAAAAACCTGATGTATACAATTAGATACATGCAATAGATGGATAATCCACCAGGAGGGAGGAATTCATTCACCAGAGGCCTTTCCAGTGACACTACAAGATTGTCAGGAGGCAGAACTTTGCCAATTTCAAAAAGGAATTACCAATTTGTTAGACATGGTTGTGTTATATTATGTTTTTGTTTATTCAAAAATAATAATATTTGAGCATTGAGAGCCGATGTATCAAATATGATACAAAATTGAAAATGATACATGGAAATTGATATTTGAAAAAACTTTTTTTTTTTTTGGTTGTTCAGCAGGAGCAATAAAGGCTCCCGTTTCAAAGAACTAGAATTTTTTGTCAGTGATTAGATGGTTCAGGGTTTACAGGGTTAAATGCAAAAAAATGACATGCACCAACTGTTTCACATGAAACAGGCACAGAATAAATATGAAAACTAATAAAAAACACAACATTAACATATTGTATTAACATAAGATTGAAAATAAACCCCACTTTATCAGATAAAATCACAATGAAATTTGAATACATAGAATGCATAGGAAATAAATCCACTGAATGAAATAAAATGCAATAAAACAAAGAATATATTAGTTAGTAGACTCTTCTGTTACATACATGTTTGTAGTGAATATCAATGTTTTGTTCCATAGGATCGCCTTCTGCGGAATTTGTTGCCAGAAGTACATAAATGCAAACATGGATGAGAAGTCTGTCATCACTGTCAAATACGTCATGAAGGTGTTCGCCAATGGATCAGAAACCATCATTTTCTTATTCCTCGGCATCTCAGCCATCGATAAAACAATCTGGGTGTGGAACACAGGCTTCATCCTCCTCACTGTGTTCTTTGTCTTCGTCTACAGATGCATCGGTGAGATTCAGTTTCTGTCTCACTCTGCGCTTACTCCTCAAACAGAGACGAACATGGCCTCAAGACAGTTTGTGTTTATGTGTGTGCGTGTGTACTACAGGTGTGTTTTTCCTCACCTGGATCCAGAACAAGTTCAGGCTGGTTCCCTTGGAGGTAATGGATCGGATAATTATGAGCTACGGTGGCCTGCGAGGGGCTGTCGCATACGGCCTGGCGATGATGCTGGACGAGAACAAGATAAAGGAGAAGAACCTGATGATTGGAACAACTCTGATTGTAGTTTATTTCACTGTCATTCTTCAGGTAGGAGTTTTCTGTTCACTGTAAATACATGAAAACCAGCAGCAAGTAAACAAACAGAACAGAGTACGATGAAAACACTTATAGTAACAAACAGAGCAGTTTATATCCATAGTGTGTTTAATTTAGAACCATGATTACTTCATGTTTAACAGTCAATGCAGCTAAAAACCAGGCAACTCCCATGTCTTTTTGCAGGGAATAACAATGAAACCTCTGGTCACCTGGCTGAAAGTGAAAAGAGCTTCTGCGAATGAGATCACACTCATAGAGAAAGTGCAAAACAAGGTAAAACTAACATATTTTGCACTTAAAATTTTACAGAAGCAGTACATTTCCATTGTAACTGAAAATCTCTACATTCTAAAGGTCTTTGATCACATGCTTGTTGCCATTGAAGATATATCTGGACAAATAGGACACAACTACATGAGAGACAAGTATGTAAAGTCACGTTCTGTGGTTTATACTGTATGTATTGACTGAAGGATTAAATGGAGCTACAAGTATTTCTGTTGTGTTGTGAATGTGCAGGTGGAAACACTTTGAGGAGAAGTGGATGTCCTGGTTTTTGATGAAACCGTCAGCGAGGAAGAAACACGACCTTGTCTTTGATGTTTTCCATCAGCTGAACCTCAAGGATGCCATGAACTACGTGGCTGAGGCAAGTTACTCTGACTCTTTGTTCTTTCTTTTTAATGTGGAACTTAAATCCTGTGGTTAGTCAAAATTTTCCTACTACATGATTCTGCAAACACCTACAAAGTCATAAAGACGCTGACGTGGAGGTGACTGGTTGTAAACACAGGACTAGTTGAGGGAAATCCACTTATAGACTCTTACAAGGAACCATACTTTTGACTTTTTGTATTGGTTTTACCTAAAAAAAAATGCATTTAAGAGTACACTATTTAGAATAGTATCATCACTTTTTCTTGACATCACAGAGTCCTTTTGCACAAGAAAATGGAGCACTAAAAATGCTTCAGTTGCCCAATAATTAATGAAATTTTTTGAAATTTGACTGAAGTACAAGTGGACTGAACACCTCTGATTAGAAGTGATAACTCTTGTTTTTTTTAAATACAAATTTCATGATGTAGAGTCATATTAAATATTTGACTCTGGTTCATCATCAGGGTTGGAAGGCTGGTGTTTGAGCTACAGTTACAGAGCTGTTTTCACCCATAAAATGCAGTTTTATGCATATTTGTACATTTAAGTTTTATGTGCATGTTTCATCACAGTTGAGCCATTGAATTCCTCCCAAACTTCAATCATTTTCATTTTATACATCATTCTACCTTTACTTCTCTACATTTCAGAGCAAATATTGTACTTTTACTCCATTACATTTCTCTGACAGCTTTAGATACTTTTCAGTTTGTAATTTTCCATACTATTTCTTTCCAGTGAAACAAAAATATCACATATAATAATAAAACACTGTCAGGGATCATTTAACCCCATAAAGCCTGAACCATTAAATCATTGACAGAAACTTCCAGTTCTTTGAAACTGGTCTCAGAAACTGGTCCTCTGAAACTTGAAATTGGCCCTTCTGAACAACCCCCCAATTTTTTTTTCAAATATTAATTTCCATGTATGAGTTTCAATTTTGTATCATATTTGATACATCGGATCTTAATGCTGAAATATGATTATTTTTGGACAAGCAAAAACATGATATAACACAAACATGTCTAACAAATTGGTAATTCCTTTTCAAAATTGGCAAAGTTCTGCCTCCTTCCTTATTAATGACAGTCTTGTAGTGTCACTGGAAAGGCCTCTGGTGAATGGACTCCCCCCCCCCCCCCAGTGGATTATCCATGTATTGCATGTATCTAATTGTATACATCAGGTTTTTCAAGAAAAAAAATACCGCAGTGACCATGCAGAGGGCTTCAAAACTCATGTATGAAATATAATACATTTGGTGTTATAGGGTTAACTACACAATGACTATTAATATTATACTCAGTACATAATGCTGATAATGCTTAAATACTTTCTATTAAGTAAGACTGTGAAGCTAGACTTGTAATAATAGTAGTTTTACATTGGGTTATTACTCCTTAATTAAGACATTTGAATACCTTTTGGTCACTACTGCTGATAAAGTTGTAATGTTCAGTGAAATAAAAATCCACTGCAACACAGAAAAGAAATCCTCTGTCATCTCCACAGGGTGAACGCAGAGGATCTCTGGAGTTTATCCGCAATGAAACTGCATTCATTGACTTCAAGAAAAAGTTTGCCGATGAATACTCAGAGGCGATGCCAGACATTACTGTTGACATGTCAGACAGTTATGCTGCACATTCATCAATGAGGTGAGCAGATAAAAATGTATGCGTTTTATCTGGCCTCTTTAGGCTCACTTTTTATTGATTTGAACATTTTTACAGCTGCTATTTACAAAGAACTGTCCAGTTTCCCGTGCTACTTTTAAGGATCTCTGAATATGACAGTACACCTATGTAAAAATAAAAACAATATCAAATCTCAACAGCTGCAGAAGTATTTCTGGAACAAATGACTATTGTAAAGACAGCTATAATTCTTGAGATTGTTGAGACACTGCCATCTTGTGATCATAAGCAGTCACAGTGTTTTTCTTACACTTTTAAACAAACTAGTTGAGGTTTTACTGCACAGATCGAACCACCATGCACTATAAGCCTACATTGTCCTTATCTTAAACCAATAAAGACCTAAAGTACGTAACATATGTTTATTCCCCGTAGGAGAGACACTGTACCATCAATAAGTCTGGAATTGCATGACCAGAACACAAATGGTTTAAGGGAAACAGAGGACATCAACACCCACCATCTGCTGCAGCAACATCTGTACAAGGGCCGGAAACAGGTAAGTGTGAGTCACATGATAATCAACAGGATTCAAATAGTGAAGTTAAACCATCTGATGATAAAAGCCTCTGTTCGGTTTTAGCATCGGCACAAGTACAGCCGCAGTCATTTCACTGTCAACCAAGATGAAAACGAGGTGCAGGAGATTTTCCAGAGAACTATGAGGACTCGCTTGGAGTCCTTCAAGTCCACAAAGATGGGGGTCGCGCCACCAAAGACCATCACCAAGCACCCAAAGAAGGACCAGCAGCAGAAGGTGGAAACCTCAAATACATTTAGACTAGATGAGCTGTATGGTGCAGCTAAAGCAAAAAGGGCCAAGTGTTAAACATTAAGACAAAGTCCTTTAACCTCCTAAGACCCAGCTATGGGTTTTCTGTCCACATTTGCGGACAAGAGTTTCACAACTTTATACAAAAAAAAAGAAAAGAAAACTGTCCACCACAAAGAACATTCCATAAAAATTTTAAAAACTGCATCTGAAAAAACTGTTGCATCATGATGTTTCCAATATAGGCACTTATTTAATAAAAAAACAAAAAAAGCTTGTACTTTGCTGACATTTAGGAGGTTAAAGACACACCACAGGTCAAAAAGTTTTATAACACCTTCCTTTTCTCCTCAGCTTCTTTGTCAGCTGACAGAATAAAACATTTCAGTGTTATTATGTATGCACTTTACTGATCTTGGCGATATTCAACCAAAAAAAGTTACAAATTCATGAGACAATCTTGGCTATTTTGCACAATTAAAGCCATAAATGTACAAAAAATAATATTTTCTAACAATTCTAAAATGAAAAAAAAAAAAAAAAAATTATTTGACACTAAAATCATAAGAAAGGAAATCCTCTTGAGATTAAAAGTGTACATTTCTTGATTTAGCACAATGTCCTTTTTTGTAAGTTTTATTTGTGTTTTAACCTAAGTAAAGCTAATGTGTAAAGAGTCAAAAGAATTATTTGTGTGTAAAGAAGAGACATTCAGAGATATCATTTTGATGCTGGAAGCACTCATGTTTTGGTTAAGATTCATCTGATGTTGGTGTGTTAATACCTGACATTACTTCACAGCTGATATTCACATACTCCATCTCTGACTTCTGAGCAGAATAGTGCATTCATTCGTTGTTTTGGCTGAGAAAATGTCAGTAAAATAATGAAGATACTGAAATTCATGATGTATTTTCTAAGCTCAGGTCCCTGGAGGGCACCAGATTTACCTTTTGGGTCTTAAGCTGAGAAAGTTTGGGAATCACTGGTCTAAAAGAATAAGCTACAGTTTCAGTACTTATTATAATCTACCTGTCAAAGCCACTGTGATATAAATATACTAGATCATGAGGTACGATTTGTCCAAACGGTGTTTTCTTTATCTACTTTCAAGGATTAATTTACTTCTATTACTGTTGCAAAGTTCCTCTTTTACATATTATTATGATAAATGATTTTTATTGCTATCAGACAATTCTAACAATTTAAGTGAAGATATTTGCTTTGGAGAAAATGAGCTTGTTCTAAAACTCTTGTCAAGTTGTATATTTATGATCATAGTCCTTATGAAGATGCCCTCATCCTAACTTTTGCTGTCTTTTAGTTTTGGATGAAATGTTTTATTCATCACTGGAATTTATTATTTTCTTTTTGTGCCAATATATGGGTTTAGTCAGTGCCACTTTAAATATATTTCAGCATTTGGTCGTTACTGATCCCTTTAAAACTTTTTCATTCTCTATTTTCTATAGATGCCAAATGGAAAATCCACAGACAATGGTAAATACTGTCATTGTGATGATGATGGTTTATGTTACACAAAATTACAGTAAGAAAATACTCCTGCTTTAATAGTTGACATTCTGTATTTATAAGCAGCGGCTTATGTTTGCAGATTTTGAGTTTTCAGGGGACGACGGTGCTTCTGGTTATGATCCATCAGCTGGTTCTTTTCCAATGAGAGTCACTTACAGACCAGGAGGTAAAAGTCACAACTGAACTGTAATAATTCTGCTCATTTCTATGTTTTTATTTAATTTTCTTTCTCTAATTCATTTCTACTTCTTGTCTTTCTTTATTTCTTTTTACATAATTTCTTTTTAAAATTTAATTCATAACTTCTTTTATTTCTGCAGTCATCTTTTTTTCTTAATTTTTTCCTTCCTTTTTTCCTTTCACTATTTTTCTTGCATTTTCTTTCGTTACGCCTTTCTATCCTTTGTCCTTTATTTCTGTTTTTATTTATTTTAATTTTTTTTGTCTTTTTTTTTGTTCTTACATATCATAAATTCTTTTATTTCTATCTTGTATTTCTTTACCATTTTTCCTTTCATTCTTAATTTGTCTTCCTTCACTTTTTCTTTCTCTCCCAATTCATTTCTTGCCTTAATTTCTTGTGTTCTTATTTCTAATTTGTAAATTTTTCCTTACTAATCTTTTTTCTTTCATTATTTCATCTGCTTTCCTTCCTTTCTTCTTTTGCTGATTTTCTTTCTCATTATACATTTCTTTCTTCTAATTTGTCATTCTTCCTTATTAACCTTTTTTCTTTCATTATTTCATCTGCTTTCCTTTAATTCATTCTCTCTTCGTTCCGGGCCCAGCTGGAATCGAGAACCCGGTCTTCATGCCGGACCTGGACCCCATGGCTCCGATGCAGATCCCCCCGTGGCTGGCGGAGGCTGAACTCGACAGCAGCACGGTGGCCCTTTCCCAGAGAGCCCAGACCGGTCTGCCGTGGACCCCCAGCAACTTGCAACGCCTGGCCCCGCTTCGCATCAGCACCCGCTCCACGGACTCCTTCATGATGGCCGACGTCCCAGCCTCACAGCGACAGGACGAGCACCTTCCTCCTCCCCCTCCTCCTCCTCCTCCTTCTGATGATGACAGAGGCCACCTGTAACAGACCCCACCACCACCACCACCACCTGCCAAAGACACTAAATAACCTCAGACTTTGCACTGTCTTCTCTCAGAATATTGACTAGGGAATGTTTTGTTTTCCACGCTGATGTTTAATGTTGATTCTAGACAAAACATCCACAACCTTTGCGCTCTGGAGAAAACTTCACCCTTCACTGAGCAAAAGACATCTCAATCGCTGAAGCCACAGATCTTGTGTGCACAGTGGCATGTTATTTACCAGCACATGTTGAACATTATCACATCTGCGCTGGTTCATTGTTAACCAGTAGAATACAGCAAAGGTTAATACTTTCTCGTCTTGACTCATAAAATCTCTCCACAGTAATATATTATACTAATCCTTCCTTTCATTTCTATCTTCATTCCTCCTTTATCGTTGTTCCCTAATGTTAGTACCATCCTAAATGTGATGCCAAAACCTCTTTCAGAAGTGGTAGTATGTAGGTTATGGTGTTTATTGGTATTTTTAGAAGAATGAAAAAATATTGTGTGATTCAATGAGGACTGAAAAGAATCTGAACAATAATCTAATTATGCTGCCTTGTGCCTCTTCTTATTTGTTACAAATTGACCTGAGACTGTTGTCAAGGTCATTTGTAAAATGAAAAAACATATATATTATACATATTTTACTGTTTGTTATTGTACAGACATGTCAGTCAGTCTTAAATCTGTGAAGAAGCTTACAGTTGAATTTATTTTATTTACCTCCATCAAAGAGCTCAGACTGGATATAGATTTAGAAATAAAAATGAGAAATAACATCTGTCTTCATGGTCTCACTTTTATGTTCAATTCGTTGAGAAAACACGATGTTTCATTTGTTTCAGCAGTTAAACAACATACAAATCGACACAGGTTATACACTTTAAACTTGTAGAATGTTCACAAAATTTAATTATATTACAATGACTAAGTAAAAAACATTGTGTTCAACATATATTACATGTTTTACAGATATCTTTGTACATTGTTTCTGCAGATTTCAAGTATTTCAATTTTAGACTTTAGAGAGAAGTATGATGGCAATTTAAGAATTATCCCACATCCATTCGTGCTGGATCTGGACTTTAATGATACAGAACAATAAGTAATATTCAGTAAAGTCTGGTCAAAATTAAATTTAAGACGTTTGAAGGGAAATAATTCAGATTATTGGATTTTACACTTCAGGAACCTGCAAAATTTCGATTTATAAATAGTCCATTTCTGATGTTTCCAGCTGCTTTGTGATATAGTCTAATAAAACCTTTTCATTTGCTGAATCCTTCAGATAAAAATGAGCTCCATCAAACATTCTGACAGTGAAGTCCCCTGTTGTGGCGTCTTTCCAAGCTGTGAGAAAAACAGCAAACATTACAAAGACATTCTAATTAGGCTTTTATATTTTGGATACTGAGCATCCTGAAACAGAATGAAGTGTGAGTAAGATAAAACAGTACAGCACCGACCTTGTAAGTCATGTGGAATGTCTTCCTTTCCGTCAAAACAAGAGACGGGACAGGACAGAAAAGGAGTCTCAGGCTTGTTACACCTGCAAAAACAAAACCAACAATTCCAATCATTACAAATGTTTCTGGTTCTGAACACACTCAGGGTACAGATTCTGAACACACACTGTTAACTTACTTGTAGCTCTCGACAACGTGTAGGTCGGCCTTCAGCGCAGGAAGGAAAAGCTTCAGGACCTCAGGGTTGGACAGAAGCTCAGGAGGAGTTCCTCCAACTGAACTCATCCACCGGAGGAAGTCCTCATCCGATAACTCACTTCTCTTCGGGGTGTTGATTCGCATCTCTGACTAAAAGACGACACAGGAAGAGTTCGTGATCAACATCAAATTCTTGTCCTGGTTTAATGAGGCAGGTTTTGTGTGGTCGTCAGTCCTCCTACAGTCTAAACATTATTTAATTATTATTAAACTCTGTAGACATGCAGTGTGGTGTACATTTTAACATGTCTTACTGCTCTTTAGTTTACCACCATTTGCAACCTTTAAAATTATATCTGTTCCATGGCAAAGTAAATTTAATCTTGAAGCAAAAAGGAGAAAAAGGCTGGAGCTCATTGACAGTTTTAATATTTTTAATAGACTAACGTTGTGTTTTATCTTATATAAGCAACCTGGAAACAAACTGTAAACAATCTGGAAATTCTCAATATGAAGCTGGTTGACAGGAGAGTGGTGTTTTAATATTATACAAAAGAAGGTTATATGATGTTAGCCTCACTTGACATTCATTTAGATTAGATAGAACTTTATTGATCCTTTGGGCAGAAACCTCAGGAAATTGAGGAAACACCTGACCCATTTGAGGCTCAAACTCACAACCTTCAGATTACAAGACTGATGTGCTGCCTACTGTGCCAACGAAGCTCGCAATTAATGTCTAATTTATTTAAAAAGGAATTAATTTTATTATTTTTTCCTAATTATTTAATATATTTATACATTGATTCCATGCACATTTTATTAGACACCTTCATAGGTGGGTCTTACATGTGGTACCTGGACACTGGTAACGTCCTTGGTATCATTATCCAGTAGACTTCAACCTCATGTCAACCTATTATCCAACGAGAACTTCCAACAAAATGAGGTTGATTATGATTTTTTACAGGTTGCTTCTGTCTGTCAGTACAGCTGTGTTACAAGATTAGTCTGATCTACTTGTACCATTATGTGTATGTGTATATGTATATGTATATGCCTGTGTATGTACACATATCTGTGTACATATGTATGTACAAATATGTGTTATTATGGGTATCTGTACATTATATTTACATTTCTTCATAATAATATAAAGTCAGACACAAAGTGATTTAACAATAAGTATCAGACATTAGAGTACAGATATGTTTAGACTAGGAAGCTTATTATTGCTATTAATTATTTAAGGAGAAAGGGATGGAGTTTATAAGTTATACTACTTTTCACTTCTTTTCAAATATGTATTTTATGTCTGATGTTTAAATGTTTTATCTGTTTATTTTCTTTTTTTGCATTCATTTTCGAAATAAATACTTCAATCAATCAATCAATCAATCAATCAATCAATCAATTAAAAACACTAAAACTGTGAATCCACTCTGGCCTTTTTCTCCTTTTTGTTTCATGCCTTTGGTCCAAGATGAGAAGAACCTGATATTCACTTGTATCTACTGGAGGATGCACAGAGAACCGTATTCTACTACATTTATTCTTATAACAGGAAACACTTAAACTTCAAAAAACATAAACATAATCCTTATCCCATGCTCTTTATGTGACTGTGTGTTGACTCACATATGGTGCAGAAGCTCCAGACAGGAAGATGTGAACTGGTTCAATGTTGTGAAGTTTCTTCAGTGCATCTGCTACAGCAAAACTGGTGAAGGCACCAAAACTGGACAGACATGCAGTCGTGGAAATAATTATTAGATTACCCCTTGTTTTCTTCAGTTTCTTGTTCATTTTAATGCCTGGTACAACTAAAGGTACATTTGTTTGGACAAATATAATGATAACAACAAAAATAGCTCATAGTAGTTTAATTTCAGAGCTGATATCTATCCATTTTCCATGTTTTCTTGATAATAACCAAAATCACTTAAGTTCTTACATCAGTATCTATGGCATTGTACTGACAAAAACAGTGCTTTTAGACATTCCATGTTTTCTTTTCTGTCTGTTTTAGTCACATGATACACACAGGAGTTAGTATTTGATTTCATAACCATTGTTTTTGATGACTTTTGATGGTCTAATAATTTTTTCCGCAACTTTATGTAATAGAAGAGTCTACTAATATATTCATACTGTATAAACGTATTAAAAGTTACATGGATAATAACCATTAAGACTTGATAAAATTATTCCATCTCAGCTTTTAATCACTGCTTCAGGATGTTCTTAATAAAACCTGTAAATGTTTTGCTCCTGTTGACAGAAGGCCTACTTATGGTCACCCCAGACTGACTGCAGATGGTCTTTTAGTGTCTGATTAACTCGCTCCTTCCTTTTCTCCATTCCTCCTTCAACTATTTTTTGTTACACTCGGCAGGTTGTCAGTGTAAATAATAAACTGTTCTTAATGTCTTGACTGGTAAAATAAATGTTGATATAAATTAACTTACTAATGTAAATGTGCTGGTTTTGAGAATATGGACAGGTGAATGTCAGCAAAAGAAACACAAAATACAGTCACACTTCAGGACCCTTCAGGCTGTTTTTGTACATTTTATCATTTGTCTTTTTTTGATTTGGTGTCATTATGTCTGTGTTACAACCTATGGAATGAATTTCTGCAAGACTGTTTCTTTTTGGATATCTTTTTTGATGCGATGTCAGTCACTGTCGCATGGCTAACTTGACCCTCCAGTCAAAAATGTGCACAAAAAAAAAAAAAAACTGCTATAAAATCATCATATATTAATATTTTTCTCCACTTTCCCCCCAGAAATCTCATAAACCACTTTCAGTTCTGCTTTAATCTACTAAATGTTCAATAATTTTCATGATTTTAACATTTAAATACCAGTTTGAATACATGATGCCACTAGTCTTATTGAAAAACAAACAAACAAACAACAACAACACAGAATATGAGATATTTTCCGGATAATACATGGTAGAGGGATGTGGCATTGATTTATATCAGAGTCTTGGACATGTCAAAGATTAACCATAACACTGATTTCATTGCATAAGTAATTTTTGTTCAGTGCAGGACCCTAATTGAAAAAATACCTTGTTGACTTATTATGAGAAATTACTAGTTTCTAATTGTTTTTAATTTGTGTGTGTGTGTGTGTGTGTGTGTGTGTGTGTGGGGGGGGGGGGGGGGTCATAAAGCTGTGACATTGTGTAATCATTTAAAGGGTTAAAATCCTTTAATTTATTAAACATTTGGTCATGTTGAGCAGACCTGAAGTGGTTTAAGAGATTTCTGCAGAATGAATGACAAAAAAAGTATATAGATTTTACAGCAGTTTTTTTGTGCATGTACATTTTTGAGGGTCCCCAGAGGATCCACAAGGGTTAAAAAAGGAACAAACAAAAACACTTTAAAATGAAGACATCATAGATAAAGCATAAAATAAGACATTTCAGACACAAGAATATTACAAGTTAATATTAAAGATGAGAATGAATTAAAAGAAAAGTCCAAAAGTCATCATGTTACATCTATTACTGTGGTCGTACCTGTGGCCAAAAAGGGCAAATGGTTTCTCTTTCATCACCGGCAGCAGCACACTGATAACTTCATCCACAATCTGCTGCATGTTTTGGAAGAACGGCTCTTTGGCTCGACTCTCTCTGCCCGGAAGTTTAACTGCAAACACTGAAGGTCACAAGAAAAGCAAATATAACTAGAGAGGAAATTTAATAGTGTAATTCAATAAGGTTATCTTGCAGTGACGACAATTATTTCACTGCAGATAAAATGACATTAACAACATTTACCTACCAAACAATTAATAATGATTAACGGTACAGCATGTTTATATATATCACACAGCTGTAGACTGTACTTGTGTATTCAAGCACTTGTGCACTACTTTAATATTTACCATTCTATGCAGTTTGCGGTCTGTTTTAGAATTTAGAATTACATTAGATTACAGGTTAGATCAGATAAAAATCCCCAAATTAAATAATTGATCTGTTTTTCTGAGGTATTTAATGTGAATGAGTCATAAACATAATCATAAGTATCAAACAAATACAAGAAAAATATATTGTTTTATTAAAAAATTCTACAGGAAATGAATCAAAACGACCCATTTCTCCAGTATATTTAACTACATAGGTTTTTATTGCAGGTTTTACTTGTAGAGGATTTTTTTTTTTTACAGGATCTAGCTCTTATTATTATTATTATTATTATTATTATTATTATTATTACTATTATTATTATTATTATTGTTGTTGTTGTTGTTGTTGTTGTTGTTGTTGTTTTACCTTCTATAGAGCTGTTGAGTACATTTCCCCATCGTGCATAGTGTATGGAGCCTCCTCCAGCCCAGGGAAAGCAGATGAGTCTAGCCACAGCATCAGGCCTTTTCTTGAAACAGTTGATCACCTTTTCCATCCTGATTTGATTAATAAATGACAACAGAACCCACAGGAAGTTACACAGACTAAGTTGTGTGTTTCTGTTTGTGAATATTACACCCAGCTGTGGCTATAAAACACATAATATCTCACCTGTTAACTCAGCTTCTCCCATTAAAACTATACTCACTTGACATGCACTGCAGTCCTGTTTTCTGGTTATTTTCTTCTGTGGTTCATAGAGAATAATGTTAAAATTTAAGCTATGGAGACATCTACAGTATGGAGTATGAATATACAAATAATCCACAAGACTGTTATTTATGTCATTCACCACACATTGTTCCAGTCATTAATTTTTTTTTTCTGATGATACCATACATACTGACACATCATAGATCAGATTTCAGTCACATTGATGTCAAATGAAAACATGACGTAAATACTTGAGAAAAGTTTATAGGAAGTGACGCTTTTGGTATTTCCTGACGGATTTCCCTGAGTGGAGGAGGATCTGACATCTGTCAAGTTACTTGTATATAGGCAAGATGAACCCGGAAATTAGAACTACATCCTTACATTTCACACTATGACTATACTTAAAATATTATAAAAATAAATATAATTGTACAATATTATAATACATTTAATAATGCACAATTTGACACTTAGTTGTTAAATAATTACAGAAAATATATGTAAAACTCCAGTCTAAGTGGCATTTATATTTATATTTATATTTATATTTATATTTATATTTATATTTATATTTATAGTAGTGGTGGATGGTCTCAAGTAGAAATTAAAAATTGCTGCACTTCATGCAATAAATAAAACTACAAATTCCGCATCTTACTTTAATGTAAGCATAAAAAAGTGCATATACTGTATACACACACACTCCTGAAGAAGATAAACAGACATAATGAAAAAGATAAAAACTGAATAGAAATGAACATAATGAAAACTGCTCTGCTCATCTGTAAAAGCTTTTATAAAGAAATAATAATAAATAACACATAAAGCAGATCCATGGTCAAAACCAGCTCGCATAGGTTTCTGATCCGGCCTGTGGGATGAATATGTGAAATGCAAAAATTAAATATTATAGTCAAGGGTGCTGAAATCATTTTAGTTCAGAGGTCACATACTCTACATCCCAATTTGATCTCAAGTGGGCCAGACCAGAAAAATACTATCATAATAACCCATAAATCTACAAATAATGACTCCAAAGTGTCCTCTTTGTTTTAGTATATAAAAAAGAAAAATTACATGTAAATATTAACATTTTCAAACTATCCTTTCACAAAAATTGTGAACAATAAAAATGTAAACAAATACAAACAACCTGAAATGTCTTAAGAGAAGGAAATGCAATTTTAACAATATTATGCATGTCATTAAATGTTTTGTGTCTATAGATTGACTGTGATCTGAAGTTATAATGCACATGTGTAAATGATAAGTGGAATCATAATACTGTTGCACTTATTTTTCTTAAGAAATGTCAGGTTGTTTGTGGTTGTTCATGTAATGAATGTTCACATTCTTTTTTTTAACCCATAAAGACCCAAACATCCATCACCAACCAAAACCATCTACTGATCTAAAATGTTTAATACCTGTTGATCCATTAATCCTATCAATACATGTTAATAATTGGTGTACAATGCAGTTTGTCATCTTTTCATGGTCATCAGATATGACCCATTTGGACGTTCAGAGGCTCTGCAGTGAACATGGAAACACTGTCATCTTCTACAACACTGATTCACCAGTTAAACCCATGGAGTTGGATCAATGAGAATGGATGGAGACACATGTTTTATGTTCAGCTAATGATATATGTTACTAAAAAAGTCACTTTTTCTTCAGTTTTCTCCGTTTTGATTTGATAACCTTTGAATTTACTGTGAGCCTCTCTGAACATCTATATGATCAGTGAATTAAATATAGGAAAATACATAATTTACACTGAAAAAATTCTAAATAAAGAGGATAATATTTGATCAAATGGTGATAAAACACTTCAGACAACTTAACTATAGAAAGAAAAATTCATTTGGGAACTGCCACAAAAGTACAACTGTGTCTTCATGGGTTAAGGATAGTTTGTAGATGTGAAGATTTTCATAATGTAATTTTACTCTAAAAGTTTGGAGTTGACATTATTTATACATTATTATGCTGATCTGTTATACTGGTTCAGCCCAGTTGAGATCATATAAGCATAAGAATGTTTGACTTTCTTTTTGTATAATTCTTTTGTTGTCGATTTTAACCCTTTCATGCATAGTGGTCACTCCAGTGGACAGTTATTCTATAGCTTTTCTCTTGTATATTCATGGGTTTTGTTGTTTTAGTTCCATATCAGCCAACACAGTGGACACTTATGCATCATCCCAAACACTGCAATTCACACCATTACTGTAACTTTGCTGTTCTTGATAAACGTGATCTGCACTAACATGTTTGAATATAAATCAATTGCTAATTGTTAGACTGTAATTAACAGTTTTCTTAAACAAAAGGTTTTTTTTTGTTGCAGATTATCTCCATGAAGTGAGTAATAACTAGTATCAGAGTATGATAAAATATGAGAAAACATCAAATTAGCTGCATTAAAAATGTTTTGTGTGTTCATAGTTTTCACACAGTTCATCACTTTCTGTCTAGAGCCAAAAACATCATTAAGGACTCCTCTCAGCCCTTCCACAACCTGTTCTCCCTCTTGCCCTCAGGTAAAAGGTACCACAGCCTGAGGTCCAGGACTGCATGGTTCTGTCAGAGCTTTTTCCCAACTGCCATCACACTGTTAAATACATTACTGTAATAAGGCAACACAGTTCCTCCTCCCAGAAGCAATTTTTTTAGTGCAATTATGGTTTTATGTGCAATTATTTTTAACATTTCTCTATTTATTACTGGTTATATTTATATTGTGGTTTTAATCTATTGCCCTTTTATGCTTTATTGACTTATTTATTGTTCTGTAAGCCCTTCCCGGATATGTTAGGCTGCTAAGGTGTTTTTTATATTCTTGTGTTTATGCTGAAATGCTGATGAAACGTAATTTCGTTCTGCACTGTATCCATGGTGATATCGTGTTTGAATGATAATAAAGTGAATCTTGAATCTTGAATCTTTCTGATGATGGGTGTCTGCATGTTTCTTTGCTTCAAAAATTAAACACATGGTGTCCAGTAAAGTGGACATTTTTGTAAGTTCATGAAAAATACGTTCATTAAAAAAATTTCAATTGGATTGTTTTTTTCATGCCTAAAGAGGAATAAAATCACTAGGCAAGGCAAGGCAAGTTTATTTGTATAGCACATTTCAGCAACAAGGCAATTCAAGGTGCTTCACACAGGACATTGAAATACAACAACAGGGAAAAAGAAACACATTTAAAACATTCTAAAAGAAACATGTAAAAGGTGATTAAAAACAGCAAGTAAGAAACAACACATAAAACCCCAAAACATAAAAAAACACATATTAAAGTAAGAGTTGCAGTGCAGAGTTTCGAAAGAGAGTATAAAATGTAAAAAGTCAAAAGCCTTTTATTCAAAGGCAGCAGTGAACAGGTGAGTCTTTAACCTGGACTTAAAAGAACTCAGACTCTCAGCAGACCTGATATTTTGTGGTAGTTTGTTCCAGATATACGGAGCATAGAAACTGAACGCTGATTCTTCATGTTTAGTTCTGACTTTGGGAACCCAGAGCAGACCTGCACCAGATGACCTGAGTGGTCTGGATGGTTCATACTGGACTAGAAGGTCTATGATATATTTTGGGCCTAAACCATATTTTTTCACTAAAGAAAAATATTGACTAAGGTTCTCATAATTTATGCATGAAAGGGTTAATGCAATATTATAAATAAATAAATAAATAAATAAATAAATAAATAAGCAATATAAACAAAACATACTGGGCTTTATGTGGAACCCAAATGAGTGTGACACCGCTGCTCCAGACCCACAGCCCGTCCGTGTACAGTCTGGGTGTTTTATTTTGAAGTGTTTCCGGTTCTGTCTCGGCCTGTGCTCGTTAACCTGACGGCGTCAGAAGCAGAGGGCGGTGTAAGTGGAGACTTCATACCGGTTTGTGCCGATACCGAGAGGAGGACGCCGGGGCAGTGAACCCCTTCGTATCAGTCTAATAAAGAAGACGCCGGACTGTCACGGTATCAAACTCAGGACAGCTAATCCCGTCACGGAAGAGGTACATATTCGGTTTATGGTTGAGTTTCGAGTTGCCACCGAGCCGCCGGTTCGCTGTCGTCGGCTAAAGCTAACGTTACCAACCGTTGAGGCTGTTAGCTTCACAGCCGCTAAGGCTATCAGCGAAATTCTACCAACTCCGGTTCAACTGTCACCGACACTTCTAACTCCGACTTTAATGTGGTTGTTTCTCTAGACAAAAAAAAAAAAGCTTCGAAACCGGGGATATTTAATTCGACTCTGAGCTGTCAGTCGCTCCAGGTGGTAATAGACCCCCCCCCCACCTCCAGCACAGGCGGCCCGGGTTCACAGCAGTGACCGAAGACAGGCGTCGGAAAGCGGGGAGCAGGGGAGCGGCGTGTCGGGGAGCCAAGTTTTCACCTCGGACGGAGAACTGACCACTGAGGGCCGGGTCATCCGGACAGAGACCTCATGAATGGAAATCGGAACAACAGGTGGGATCCTCAGACTAACGGACATATTTTCAGAGCCTAATTTGGAGCTCAGGTGTTGAACTGGAGTTATTTTCAGTGTGCGTCGGACCTCTGTAAGAGTTCACGTATAAAAAAAAAGTGCTTAATCCACATGCATTATAGGCGTTAGTGGAAAAGTAGCTCAATCTCAGTCTTAAATGTGCGCCCCTTCTTTTGTTGTGGCTGTTTTTTGTTTTTTTTGCGTGTTTTACCTGGTCACTGTGGGTAAATGTGTGTATTTACATGTGTATATGTGTGTGCGTCTTCTCCAAACCAGTCTCACGGGTTTTGCGCATTACTGTGTGCGTCGGTCTTTGTGCGCTGTCACAAGCAGGTGGTGATCCCGTCAGGTGTGTCTGAAGGGTAGCGTGTATCTGTGTGTAACATCCGCCTTTCACACCAGCTGCTGCCATAGTTACACTCACTATTGAATAATGTTCGGTTAACTGCTGCCTCTGTTAATTACAAATCAATGAAGCATGGCCATCATAAGTCAATTTACTTTGTAGCCACGGGCCGCAATTTGTGTGTCACAGCTTGTATTATCGATGTTGTTGGGGACACTGGGCAGAAAAAGAGGGCCAAACTGGTTCACTGATACTGACCCACACTTTTCATGCACCTACTCCACCCAAAAAGAACAATGTTTCTGTCCAGAGCTGTGGCTGATTATTAAAATATTCAGATTCATGACAAGACTGAGTCATGACGTGAATGAAGACTGTGCTGAATAAAACAAACCTCATACCCAGATTAGATAAGACTGGATGCAGTTGATTCACCAACCACGAAATGGAATACATAACTATCCCCAATGCATTTTAATGTGTTGCGTCCTAAATTTTCCTTATTAATGCAGTCAAATTCATGTCAAATCAATGTGGAGAGTGTCAAAACTATGAAATGAGTTTTCCCAGATCTACTGATTGCAGTTGGTTTACATTTCAGTAAGTTTTTTTTTTTAATGTTTTGGATACTTTGCCCATTTTTTTTGGACATAAATGATGATAACTACAGTGCACAACTGTGCTGAAGTCTACATTTTTGTCAGCAGATGTAACATTTTCTTGCAGAATTACCTCCTGGCTACATAAATAATTCACCTCAAGTCTTTAGCAAACTCAAACACCAGCTAAGTGCTTTAAGAAATCATACAACAGCTATATGGAATATAAACAGGTGCATCTATTCAGTCCCAGTGTCTGTGACGTACCTCAGCACGTAAACAGTACAAAAATGCCAAGACATAAAACCTGTAGTGCATTTCAAGGAGATATGAAGATTTTCTGGTTTCATGATTTGTTTTGAGTATTATTGCTGCTTTATGAGGCATCTTTGAGATGAGTAAATCAACCCTTCTAATTTAGATGTTCATTTCAAATCCAGATAACAATAAATATCATAGTATTGCAGATTTTGTGTAAATGCAGTGACTAAATAGTTTAGATAAAATGACTATATTGAAAGGACTATGTCTATGTCTACACTTTGGATCAAACACTCCAAAAAAGTATGTACCAATTGGAATATCAGCCTGTGCAATTATATAATCACAGAAATGATCAGTCATTTGTGCATTTTCCTTCATAACCAAATGATTAGACTAAATCACAACACTGTCAATTTTGATAACATTACCACAATATTTTGCAGCTCTGGCACCTACTGATATGTGATTATTAGGCTTATCTGTCTGTATTTAGAACTGTTGTGCATCTTTTTTAGCCAGCTGTTAACAATATCATTCTGAATATGTTGTGTGGACTGGCTGCGTAAGAATTTATAAAGTATAGTTTGTTTCTTTGTCAGACTTTCTGAATCCATGTCCATAAGTGACAGAAGTAGCCACTCTTTTAGGTAGAAACTCATCGTATTTTGGTGGCTGGTCCGAGTCTCTTTCTGTGTCGCATGCATTCTCCTCCATCTTTGTCTCTGCTGTCTTTATGCTAAGTCTGCATCTATGCTAAAGTTTTATCTAAATGGTAAATATTGATGCATAAAGAGTATAATTTGCAGCACAAGAACTAAATGTCAGAGTGGGTGTTTTGCTGTTGTCATGCAATATATACCAGGGTTCCCACAAGGTCTTAAAAAGTCTTAAGTCTTGAATTTACAAATCTGCATTTAATACCTTAAAAAAGTATTTGATGTGATAGATTTTAAGTTATGTTACCATAAACTTGTTGGCTGTATTGTGTTTAAATGTGTCTCTTAAAATGTCCAAGCTGCAACTAAAGCAACGTTAGTTGACTCAGTTCCACCCTTTCCAACCTGACAATTAGCCTAATACTGAAATTAGGAACCAATTATTGCTAACTTTGCAGCCCCCGGTGAGAAATGACTACAGAACTTTCAGCCCAACACACGTGCAGCCGTTAGTCATGCACACGTTGCCCAAGAAAGCCGACTTTGGGAATGCTTTTTTTGAAATGGGCATTAAATTCTGTTCCAAGTAGTCTTAAAAGGGTCTTAAAAAGTGTTAAATTTAGCCTGAAGAAACCTGTAGGAACCCTGTATACACAGCATGGCCAAAAATAAAAAGCAAGTAGTTCAGATATTTCCATTGGTTAATTATTGCTGTGATTAATATGTTTCAGCTGCAACAAGTTCTTTAACCCTTTAACTGATGTAGTGTGTAGCTTCTCATTTCTGAAACAACCGTCAGTTTGTAGTGACCATGAGGATTGGACTGTGTTTTAATGAAAAAAGGTCATGTGGTCTGATGAGTCCAGACTTGACCCTGTTCCAAAGTGATAGACGCATCAGGGAGAGTGGTGGATGGAGTGATTACCCATCATGCCTAGTGCCCTACAGTACAAGCCTGTGGGGACTCTGTTATGAACTGGGGTTGATTCAGTTGGACAGGTCTAGATTCAGCATTATGTTTTCAAAAAATGACAGAAAAAAATGTTGTGACAGTACATAAGCTTATCGAAATGATGGGAAGCCAAAGGTGGTCTACAAACACATTAGTGTGGCATTTTTTGTGTTTTTTTTTTGACGAGGCAGTTTTCCATTATCAGCTTATATGTCACTAGTTTTTCTCTAGAAAATGATTTATATTCTGATATCTTTCATTAGTTTAGAATCATCTTCACAATTCATGTTTTGTGCAGTAGTTTGAAAGATATTTAACATATGAAAGAGACAAAAGCAAAATATTCCTGTGTTTAAGAAGCTAGAGGTGGTTATTGTCTGTAGGATCACTGTTAGACAGGTAGGTGAAGTCGAGAAGTAAAGGACACTGAGCTGTACCAATAAAGAGTTTACACAGTTTTTGATCAGGAGTGTGGAGAAGTGAAATATTTGCTTTTTTTGTATTCTAAGCTTCTCAAGAGTTATGGATATACTGTTCTGTAATTCAACATGTTATTGTTGTTCTGAGTGGAGTTAGAGTTGGTTTGAGTGGGAAAACTTCTTGCTTGTGTATCACGTGTCTTATACTCCTGCAAGGCCAAAGTGGTAAAAATAGAATTATTCTAACTGTATGAACTTTACACATTTTTACTCTCTAGCTTTACTGAAGTGATGTTAGGACTGTGCAGTATTAATCAGTGGAGTACTCTCTAAAGTGTGTGGGTTGAATGTCAGCTTTGTGTGGGTAGCTACTGGCTGTGCGGTGCATTTGTATGATGAAGCAGCCTGATAAGTGGTCATTAATCTCTCCATTGTTGCTTACTCTACAGTGAACCTTTGTGCTTTTGGGTCATTTCTGGTGCAGCAGCCTGTTCTTTGGTTAGTTGAGCATGTTTTCCTTTGAACTGATGTTTGTGTTAGCACCTTTTTTTTTGCTTCACCTTTCACATTTTCACATCGAAACTAATTCCAAATCATGGGTATTTTTTTTTATTGTCAGAGCTACAAGATAAATGAGACAATTCTGTGTGCACCTGTTTTTCCTCCTCTTGTCAGCATGCCTTTAGTTGCCATGGAGAAACTGTAGCCACATGGGTGCCATTGCCATGGGAACTGCACAGGGGAGGAAGCAACCTGGGGACATATCAGCAGAGAGCGCAGCCTTTTACTGAGGGATTCCTCCTTTTGGCGGGGTCAGCCCTTGACCTTGCTCGCTATCACGCTCTGAAACACTTTAGAATTTTCCACCCACACTTTCAAGGCAGCATTCATCACTTACTTTTGCATGTGTACATTTTCCCCTTTCCAACATATCTTGATGTTTGCACAGCTTGAGCTCTTTGCATGTCATATTGCTCTTTTCTGTGTACATGTGTGGATTCCTGCCTGACTCACATTCATGGAAATTGTGTGGTTGTGTGATGTCATTTTTGTTTCGCAGAGGAGTTTCCAGTTTGGCATTTATGAAAATGGGTGTCAAGTTAGAGTGGCGTGTCTCCCGCCCACTTCTCCTGTCTGGCAAAGGCTGTGTCAGTCAGGAGAAATCTGTGACCGCCGAGCTACGCTTTACCCAAAATGTCAGCAAACTAAGTAACCTTTAAAACGGCCATTATCAGATTGATGTGAAAAAGAAAGAACGACGACGGCCTGTTTGTTCTTTAAGTTTTTTCACTTAGCCTAAATACGAAGCGGTCAGATCATCTTCAGTTCCAGCTCTGACTTTCTGCTCTTTCCTCCTTGTTAACCACTTCCTTCCTCCGTACTCTGCTGGTGTTCCTGTCAGTGCTCACAGCTTGGCCGAAAGGGTTCACCACATTCCTGAATATTAATTTGTGCTCTGTTTGAGATGTGGACAGATTTTCCGCAGGTTCTAAACAATTCTTATTAAACTACTCTATTGAGTACTTCATTTTAATCAGTCAGTGACTGTCTGTGGTCTCTTATGTCAGTAAATGTTTCATCATTGACTTAGGAGATCATTTTCATCTTAATATTTTGTTATTATTAATAACCTCTGTTGTAAATTGCCTTTTAATAAACACAATACTTTACAGTGAGCTTGTCATTATTGTAAAATAAACCCCTTACTGATAATTTAAGACCTGCAGTACCTGTTCTGAATTTATTTTCATTCATTTTCTTAGCCTTTACTTAAAAAGTCTAATGCATATTTCTTAATGTACCTGTATTGCAATAGAAAATGACTAAACCTAGAGACCTGTCAGCACGCAACTCCAATTTCACCAATAATATGGGTCTCATATTTAAAAAGCTTATTTCTAGAGGAAAAACCACAGTCAATTCTGGCTGATATGGTTTCTTTTGTCTCCAAATAGAAGCAGATATCTCAGCAGAGTTTTGAAGGATTATGTCCCTCATGTAGGGAAATTCTCAAATTAGGAGCTTTGGGTATAAGTGCATTAGAGTCACATGGGAAGGCAGAAAAACATACAGAGTCATGATATTGTCCTGTATAATATTCATAATTGGAACATCACTGAAGTCTGGCTGCAGTCCAGATGGAGGTAGAAAAAGTTGTATTCATAGGTTTCTGAAAGATTCTATTTTGACAAGAGGAGGAAGTCTTGGTGTGTTGAAAATTGTTTCTTATCATTTTATGATTTAATGTTTTTTCAGGAGCCGCTGGAGCCCAAGCCCTTTTTTCGTTGCCACGGCGACCTGGTTATGGCACCATCGGGAAGCCGATCAAGCTCCTGGCCAACTGCTTCCAGGTGGAAATCCCTAAGATTGACGTCTACCTGTACGAGGTCGACATCAAGCCTGATAAATGTCCTCGTCGGGTCAACAGGTAAGTGTTCAGTGTTTTATGGCACTTTATCTCAGTGTAGACCTGTCATTGATTTTAGTGATTCATCTTCCCTTACGTTCTTCACAGGGAGGTGGTGGACTCCATGGTTCAGCATTTCAAGGTGACCATCTTCGGTGACCGTCTGCCAGTTTACGATGGGAAGAAAAGTCTTTATACTGCAAACCCACTTCCTGTCGCTGCTGGTGGGGTAAGACTTGTTCATGTTTTGCTGATGTAGCTTTAGTTGACCCCTTATTTTTCGGATATTTCTTAAAGAAAGCTGGCAACGTTTACTGCACTTAAAGCAAAAACCTTTTCTTTTCAGATTTAATTAAAACATTTGCATTACCTTAGCAGAACAAAGCAAGTTAAGGAAACAAACTGAGAATTTCTTGACTTATTTCAACATTCAACAACACAGAGAAAATTTCCCTTGCTTTTCTACCTTTGTTATGAAATCTTCCAATGAATCTTAGTCCATCATCCCCAGAAAGAACATGTGAATCCTACAGATTCACACACATTAGTTTCTGTATGTACCAACTAACAGCTTAATTCAACGTATGGGTGTCTTTGTAACTTAACTTGTTAGACATATGAGAGTTATTATTCCTGCAGCTGTTGGCCTTTTGAATGAATGTGATCTGGTCTGGAAATGATGTGTACCTTTTACTTTTGCTGGTTGATTTTAGGACCATATCATCACCTTGATGAAGTACTTGGGATAAATCATTAAATACTCAAATCTAGTTATGATTTTTAGTTTCTCCTGAAAATCTGAATAAATGACATAGGCAATTATTTTAGGAAGGTCTTCTTCTTCTTCCTAATAAGCATCTATCATGTGCCTTACATACAAAAACTAAGCAATACATTGTTAGTTTGCAGGTGAGTCTTGTTACCAGTCTACCTCTACATCTGAGATGACTGTTTTTACATTCATTCTGATATGTCACCTGTTAGTTAATTCGTCTTAAGCACATCTTGTGCAGAATCTTAGTCCTGGACTGTGGTGATTAGTGTAAAACCATCCGTAATCACAGTTTTTCTCCGCAAAGAATTTCAAGGCCTCGGTTGTTTGAGCGAATGCTGTTGACTCAGCCGAATCAGCTTTCAGATTTTCTGTCTCTGATAAATGAGCTAAATTAACCCCCATGCTCCTCCTTAGGTGGACCTGGATGTCACCCTGCCTGGCGAAGGAGGCAAAGACCGCCCGTTTAAAGTCACTATGAGGTTTGTGTCGTTGGTCAGCTGGCACATGCTTCACGAAGTCTTAACCGGCCGTGCTATAGCAGAACCGCTGGACCTGGAGAAACCTCTCAGTACTAATCCTGTTCACGCAGTGGACGTCGTCCTTCGCCATCTGCCCTCCATGAAGTGAGTTCATTCCCTTAGAAATTTACAGAAACTTGTTTATTACGTTCCATGAATCATATACATTGACTGGAATAAAATATAGTAGAGACCCTTGGATCAATGTCTAAAAGGGACAAAAACTGGATTTCCTTTTCTTTTTTATGAGAAAGTGATGATATAACCTTTTTAAAATACTGAATGCATTATATTCAGGCTCACGCTATTAAAAATAATAAAATAATACACATATAATTAAAACATTAGAGACAGACATTGAAAAATGCCCATCATGATTAAATATTCTTAGCCTACAATAGTTTATAGGGTTCACATTTCATAACTTTTGCAGTTTTCAGTCTCAACGGCAGGCTGATTCCTAGAAGAGTTACAATCTAAGTGGTTCTGAATTAAGCATGAGCAGAGTATTTCCTGTTGATGAGTTCTCTTGGCCAAGAAATCTGATCCAAGAATGAACAGGAAAAGATACTTGTACCCTGGAGCTACTGTACAGCTTGCTTAATTTACAATGCAGCATTTCAACCTCACTTCTACATATTGTAACAGGGCCAGTTTAGTGGAAACACAAATGTACCATCATGTCCAATATTCATATGATGTACTAGAATATGCCATTTAGTGACTCCATTAATCAAAGTAACTCCAATGAAAACAATGTCTGACCTCTACCTCAGGGTTCTCTCTTGCTACGTTGTGACCTGCAGAGGGAATGTAATGTGTTGTTATTTTTGTTTGCTGCTGACCTTTGCATCACCTTTTGTGCCGTCTGTCCTCTTCAGGTACACACCTGTTGGACGCTCCTTTTTTTCTTCCCCAGAAGGCTACGACCACCCACTCGGAGGAGGAAGAGAGGTGTGGTTTGGTTTCCATCAGTCAGTACGGCCAGCCATGTGGAAGATGATGCTCAACATTGATGGTGAGAGGGTTTTATTAAAAATGTGTACGATGGGTGTGATTGGTAAAAAATCCACTGAATAGCTGTTTATTTATGTACATGATAATAGAGGTAGTAAAACAGTCTAGGATCTGAATCCCTGTTTTACTCACTAGTACTGTTAAATACTGAAAAATTAAATGAACTGTTCATTTTCTATACTGTTACGATGAGTTAGAGTTACATGTTTTATATTTTGTGGCTATAATATAATGCTCATTCCCATCGTATATAGTACAACAACCACTATCAGGTCTGAAATCAAATAAGCTAAGCGTTGTTTGGAATGGTGGTAATGAGAGTGTCTCTTGGGAAGACAAGTTATGCAGACTGTCTAAACCTGGCTTTCCTTTGCATATTGATGCAAGATATAAGTCGTATAAGTCATGAACATGTTCAAAATCCAAGTTACATTTTTGATCCCAGTTTTTATATTTATTCTTTACTTGGTCCAAGATGATTTGAATCTATAGGGCCTAAAATAAGGGAAAAAATGCCATAAAATACACACATTGCCTCTGCAGCTCTGACCTCTCAGTCCAAATCAAAAGAGAATACGGAAGACATAACATCACTTCCTGCTGTTATGGAAAAGTGAAGCCATTTTTCCAACTTTCTATGTTGAGACACAAAGCAGAGAAGTATCATTATGTCTATGTCGCATCTGACAGAATCTGTTCAGCGATTGTTAATTACAGCTGTCAGTAACGCACAGTATATAACAGTCCTGTCTGTCTGAAAACACCTGGTGTTAGAGAAAATCAGACCATTACAGGGTAAAAGACGTAGATGCTGAAATCTCATGTTCTCTCTGACCACTTGAATTACAGTATGCTGAAAGGTAAACAGCTAAGTTTTGTGCAGTAACACTAAAAGACTGTCAAGGATGGCAGCTTTAACAGCACTGGAAAGAATAAAGCTGAACTTGTTAACACTTGAGTAGCACAAAAAAACGAAAACATTAATGAGCCTCTACCATTATAGTTGCAGTTACATTTGTTTGCTGTGATTGGAAGCAAATTTTTGTCATCCTGCCACATTTTTGTCCGAACAAAGCTTACACTATATAATAAAACCACAGCCTGTCTTGGACTTGAAGTTGAATTAGCTGATCACAGATTTGTCATATGTTCAGCTTTTTGTGAATGTGATTTGGATTTATTTAGTTCTTCAGTTAGGTCTTTTTTTCTCTCATTTCTGAGTCATTTTATCTTGAATGGTCTGAAGGACTAGCTTTTTCAGCATGAATCACATCTTTCTTGGCCTATGGTTCATTTAGACTGTTTGTCATACTCTGTAAATTTAAATGACAGCAAAGTACAAATTCACAAAATCTTTACCTTAAGGGAATTAAAGTGTGTGTCATGCTGTGTGTTCAGAGAGTGATCTGTATGTTAGATTCCACAACTGTACGGTTTTACAAATGACCTTGTCCTGTGTCATTTCAGTGTCAGCCACAGCTTTTTATAAAGCCCAGCCTGTGATCCAGTTCATGTGTGAAGTCCTGGACATTCACAACATTGACGAGCAGCCCCGCCCCCTCACAGACTCCCACAGGGTCAAGTTCACCAAAGAGATCAAAGGTATCTCCCCAGCCAGCAGCAGCCTCTGCTTGTTTTCAAGCCTCATTGTACTGGTCTGTTTGCTTTTCAGTAGGAAGCTCCTGTAGTTTCACATGTTTTGTCGTGCTTGGACGCCTACAACATGAACGTAGATTTTGCTGATTTGAGAATTCCAAATTTTGCTGATGCTTATTCACACCAATGCCTCAACTTCTGCAGGTCTTAAAGTGGAGGTGACACACTGTGGAACCATGCGTAGGAAGTACCGAGTCTGCAATGTAACACGACGCCCTGCCAGCCTCCAGACGTACGTTTATGCGCTGCAGCTGTTAACCCACAATCAAAGATGCTACTGGCCTGAATTAAGAAACGCTGAAATCTAATGAAAATTCAACACCTTATGTTCACACTGTGTTGCAATCCACAGATTTCCATTGCAGCTGGAGAATGGGCAGACGGTGGAGCGCACAGTTGCACAGTACTTCAGAGAGAAGTACAATCTGCAGCTCAAGTACCCACACCTGCCATGTTTGCAGGTGGGACAGGAACAGAAACACACCTATCTGCCCCTGGAGGTAAAGTGAATCATTAGAGATCACCTTACAAACTGCTTGGTAATTGAAACTACACACAAACTTTACTGTTAAATGAGTCGGACATTTCATTCCATCATTTTCATTATTATTAATGAAATGTAAAGGTTTAATGACATGCATATGTTGCTGCTGTCAAAATTAATGGGTTAAGGTTTTTAAAATTAATTTAATGTTGAATAAATGTGGTAATTATTCGTCTGAGTTTTAGGAAGTTGTTTGCTACATGTGTGGTGGCTGGTGTACCAGTGGCTTGTGTTGAACAATAGCATTGCTTCAAATAGCAGAGTCACTCCTTTGTGAATTAAATGCATTTTTTAGGAGTGAAGGTGTTTGGGTAGTGCCGTTACAGCCATACAAACCAAGTTTTTGAAGCTCACAGCATAGTTTTCTGTTGTGCTCTGAAATAAGGATGGGTGATCTCATGTTATGTGACTATGTTAGATGTACTATAGATAAGATAAGAGTGCTGTCAAACCTTTCCCATGCAGCTAAAATGTGTCTATCAGTGTAATTACAGTATTTTGCAGAGCGTTGCACATAGGCATTGCAATAATCTATGGATTTGTAGCATTAACATCCCGAAGCTAGTGAGTTTATTTCAATACTTTAGCTTCTACCCATATTTAAGTGTTTCATTCCTTTCCGCATTACCTTGCAGAGTTTGTGTAAAATCTTGTTTTGCTGCTGACGAGTAATTACCATAAGGTCGGATGCTGAACACAAACGAACAGCAAAAGTTTAAGTTATGTTAGAATAGAAAAATGTTTTTGATTCCTTTATAAAACTCTGGTGGAACTAATTAGGCCACCGCAGTCTGAGTAATTATTGGAATCACAGCTGCTTGTTTTTGTGGCTATTGTGACTATAGTAATAATGTTGGTTTCTAGTCACTGTAAAGAGGTGATGACATGCACATGCAGTCACTGAAAGGTGTGCAGGAACCCAAAAAAAAACAGTGGATGAAAGAATCACAAGGTCTGCACATCCTGTGAGCTCCCAAAGAATTTTATTCATCACTAGTAGTGACGTTTCAGGCCACAGCCCTTCATCAGACATGGGATAGATCATGACACACAGCTGTTTATATAGGGTACTAATTGCAATATCACGTGACGGGTGATGCAAATCTAGTCAAATAATAACAACAATTAAAAAAGCTGTCACATACCGCCTAAGGCTCCAGAAAACTACAGGAGAACTTGGTTTGGTTTTAACTCACCTACATTTTAAAAGAGGTGGGAAAACTGTGATTCAGTTTGTGGATCATGATTATTCACTAAAGGATGATTATACAATCATTTGGACAGACTGCATAGCTCTACTGTGAAATAAAACCATGGATGAGTATATGCCATCTAAAATAAATAGACTGGTCTGTCTTTGGGTCTTTCTGAATATAAAAGAGAACTAACAGTTTCTATGGAGTAAAAAAAACACTCATCATTCTGTACTCAGCAGAATTTTTTTCATTTTTGCTAGACTATTGTGGCCACTTGGTTTTGCTCCTATTTCTGTCAACCTGATGGTCCGTTTGATCGTTTTATTGGAACTGTATTGATCATAGGATAGAATATATGGATCAAGTTTAAAAACCATAGTATTTACATTCACAATTCTGTGATTTTACACAAAATTTTCCATTATTAAAAGCTTTTACCATTCAGTACTGTTTTTTTAAGTTTAATTAAAAGCCCCGGTATAGACATCCATCTTGCTTTGACTGTTTGTAAAGGCTAAACTAAACCGCTGTTTCTACATTCAGGTGTGTAACATTGTTGCTGGTCAGCGCTGCATAAAAAAACTAACGGACAACCAGACTTCAACCATGATCAAAGCGACAGCACGTTCTGCTCCAGACAGACAAGAGGAGATCAGCAGGCTGGTGAGAATCCTGTCAAGACTCACCTCACATACGGAGATGTTACTGCTTTTGTTTTTTTCCTATCAAGTAAAAATGCCTTCTCTCCATTCAGGTTCGGAGCGCAAACTATGAGTCAGATCCATTTGTCCAGGAGTTCCAGTTCCGTGTACGAGATGAGATGGCTCAAGTGACAGGCCGCGTCCTGCCGGCCCCCATGCTGCAGTATGGCGGCAGGGTGAGCTCTGAACCCTTTATGGTACCTTCCCTTTAAATCACGCTTCATTTGCATGTTTGTCCTTCAACATGTCTGTGTGTTTGAGGCAGAGGATTTCCCAACTATGGCTTAACATTTTCTAAAAAAAAAAAAAAAAAAAAAATTAAACATCTGATGCAAATCTAGAGCCAGGCAATATGATCAAAACCTTCCATTATGACATTTTTACCTTCGGCCCTCGCAACAGGGTATTGTCATCAGTTCGTCGTCTGTCTGTCCATACGTATGTGCAAAACCTTTGGCATGCACTGAAGGCCGAGGGTTTTCGGGTGCGGCCACGTTCTGTTATATTATGGTAACTGTATATATCCTGATACTCTGAATGTTCTTTGAATTCACTAGAGAAAGGGTTTAAAATTGGCTTAGAGTCTGGTTTTGACCAACTCTATATGTAAAGTGTCATGAGATAATTTTTGTTGTGATTTGGCGCTTTATAAATAAAATTTGATTGATTGACTGATTTAATTGGTTTTCCCCTGTAAGTCACTTTGGAAAAAAGTATCTTCCAAATGTGTAAAGGTAAAAGAACAAAACCACCTTAAATTTGTTAATTGTTTTGGTTTTTTTTACTTATTTATTTTGATTTTTTTCAACCCATACATCTTTGCATTTGCATTACAGTTTCAAATGTAACATTTTCAATCATATGTCTCCAAAGACAAATCTTTCTATCACAACATAAAGCTTTCATCAAGTGTCACAATGTCAAAAGAAAGAGTAAATCGAAGAGAGAAAAAAAAGCAAATATATGAACATCATTGTTAAAAGTATTGCAAATAACAGATGGTATTAAATTCGTAAAAAGGGGTTTGCTTTATCTTTAAGGTTTTACTTTAAATATGAACAATAATTTACAGGTTTTACATAAAACAAGTGCAAATAAATGCCAAAGAAACAGCCTTTCCACATAATGTACTGCTCTATTTCGTCATTTTAATAAAAGCTCATTGAAGACTATCTGCTTAAACAACTGTGTGCAAATACCCAGTAATCATCTAATGCCAGTAACACAAGTGAAACAAATATTTTCATGTTCATGTTTTACTGGTTCTTCACACTCCCACTTCCAGTATCACATTACCTTGCAATTCAGCTTGATTTGCAAGATAGTGAGATCATGGGAGATTCCAGCCCTGATTCACTACATGTTCTGCACCAAATATCTAGAGACACTTGGAGATACGTCGTGTAGTGGAAACATTGTTGTCAAGTTTCACAGCCATTGTTAACTGCATTTTATGGCATTATGCTTCTACTCGGTGTTTTGTAGTAAACAACTATATTCTTATCTACTCTGATCCAGGCCTGTTTTATTGGGAAAACCTCTAATCTGTGTGTTTATCTTTTTTTCTGATGTGTGATGTGCTTCCACTGTATAAACCACAATCGCCTCTTTTCAGTACCTCATGTTTTTATCACAACTTATTCTTTTGCTAATTAATTTTAGTTTATATTCTTTTATGCATGCATTGTTGCAACAAATCATTTTGCCTATTTCAGAAATACTCTTTATTTTGCATGTCTGTCATCAATAAGCTGTTCTTCAACACCCAATCATGAACCACAGAGAAAACCTATATAATCTCATCAGTCATCCAGATATTTGCCATGATCAGAGACATTTGATCGTGAACACTCACCAGCTGCTTGATTCAGTTGAACCCAGACACTGTGTGTGTGTCTTTGTATTGTGTTGTACTGTCTGTGTGATCGTCAGCCCCAGCAGATCAACCCTGCACTGTCGTTGCAGAACCGCACTGTGGCCACACCAAGCCATGGAGTGTGGGACATGAGGGGGAAGCAGTTCCACACTGGTGTCGAGATCAAAATGTGGGCCATCGCATGTTTTGCCACACAGAGACAGTGCAGAGAAGAGATCCTAAAGTGAGTGCATGAAAGTGATTTTATTACTGCTTGGTTAAATCACATTTTTGCAGTGGTGATGTGAAATACACCACAGGAGTGAATGGAAGCACAGATAAAACCTGACAATTATTTGCTCCACAAAAAATGAGCTGTCTTCTTTCAAACTTTTTCTACAATATCATCCCTGGTAGCTGTATTGTTCCACTGTATAGCATTGTCATAATTTCTGATCTTTACCCACAGGAGCTTCACTGACCAGCTACGGAAAATCTCAAAGGATGCTGGCATGCCAATCCAAGGCCAGCCGTGTTTCTGTAAATACGCCCAGGGAGCTGACAGCGTGGAGCCCATGTTCAGACACCTGAAGAACACATATGCCGGGCTGCAGCTCATCATCGTAATCCTGCCAGGAAAAACACCTGTCTATGGTATAAAACCTGCAGCAGTCCCACCAGCAGGCCACATTTAAGGATTTATAAGAACATAGCTCTGTCATATCATGAACGTTAACTATCTATTCTGTGCCCTACAGCTGAAGTGAAGCGGGTGGGCGACACCCTCCTCGGTATGGCCACCCAGTGTGTCCAGGTGAAGAATGTAGTGAAAACATCCCCGCAAACCCTCTCCAACCTCTGCCTCAAGATCAACGTCAAACTGGGAGGCATCAACAACATCTTGGTTCCACACCAACGGTAATGTCAGCAAAGGAAACAAAGTGAGGATGTACATACACGATAATATTCCACTTATGTATGTTCTGGATTTGATACCTATCATGTAAACAACATATTCCTTGTGTGTATTCAGGATTCAACCTTATTCCAAATATAGAACTCTCCAGCTAAGAAATGTACTATATGTTGAGATTAATTATGTTTAGTAATTAAGTAATTAAGATGACATTATATTCAACAGTCTCAATCCCCAACATAATTTCCTCAGTCATATTAATATTCTGGATTTAATGGATTTTTTTAAAAGATTTTTTTCACATATATTTATCATATGCATCCCAGTTGGTATGTTTAGTTTAATATGAAATGCGCTGAAACTTGCCTGTTTATGTTGAACTTTTGTGTTTTGCACAGAAACCAAGCAGCCAACAGTTAGTGAGGCTGCAGTAGAAATGTATAAACCAAAAAAAAAAAAAAATCCCACATTTCTGATCAGGAGAAAGACACCACCTTTTAAAAACTTGCAAATGAGCAGGTTTTGTCACATTACTGACCTATTTAAGAACATGAAAGGAATGAAATCTAGTTGCACAAACAGCTCCAATCCTTCACATATAGTGACATGATAATTTCATTGTCATTAATGTAACATGTTAAAGAGAATATTAAAGAATTTAGTTGAATAGCTAGTTGATTATTTGGTAGAATAAGGGCAAAAGCAGTAATATGATATACTTATGATCATGCATATAATATGTTGTGCATGTTAATTATTCAATGTTAAACTGGTTAGAAATGTCAGGAAAAAAAGATATATATATTTTTTTAATCAAAATCTGATATTCTTATTTTGATTTTATATATGAAGGTCAGAACATCTGTGCACATCACTACTAAATACCTGGCTCACTCTGTTATCTGTGTATCTTTCTGTCCATCTGCAGTCACACCATGACAGAATAATTAGAATGACTTTGTTTTTTCCTCATCCGTCCAGGCCTTCTGTGTTCCAGCAGCCAATCATCTTCCTCGGCGCAGATGTCACTCATCCTCCTGCAGGAGATGGGAAGAAGCCGTCTATTGCAGCGGTGAGATGTTCTGTCAGAGATGAACTTCACACATGTACATCAGTCTGTGTTGGTGCAGCAGCTGCTCCTAAATGTCTCGATTCTTATCTTGCCAGAATATTTTTTGCCACACATATGGTTAGTTTTATGTTTTTGTGGCTGTTGTGCCTGTGCAGGTGGTTGGTAGCATGGACGCCCATCCCAGCAGATACTGCGCTACAGTGCGGGTCCAGAGGCCCAGACAGGAGGTCATACAGGACCTGGCCTCGATGGTGCGAGAGCTATTGATCCAGTTTTACAAATCAACCCGCTACAAGCCAACCAGGATCATCTTTTACAGGGACGGAGTGTCTGAGGGCCAGTTCAGACAGGTACCGCCATCTCCACACCAGGGTTTGAAAGAAAAACTGCCATATTTTACCAGATAGTGTTCATTTTGCTTTTGTACTTTACTGTGTAGGTGCTGTACTATGAGCTGCTGGCCATCAGAGAGGCTTGCATCAGTCTAGAGAAGGAATACCAGCCGGGAATTACCTACATTGTAGTACAGAAACGCCATCATACACGCCTCTTCTGTGCAGACCGCAATGAGCGAGTGAGTTACATAGAAACAATACTGATCAGTGGATTTAGGAAGATTTACTCATCATTTGTTACTAGAATTTTCATTTGAGCTAGTTGAATTGAAGATTAACAATATGAAATGGGATCTGTTGTAAACTAAAATTGTAAAGTATTTCATCCAGTGATTTGGACCGCTCTGTCTTTTTTAAAATAATGGGATTGATTTCTAACCTTTTTCATCTGTCTTTCAGGTTGGTCGAAGTGGAAACATTCCTGCTGGTACCACAGTGGACACAGACATCACCCACCCATACGAGTTTGACTTTTACCTCTGCAGCCACGCTGGAATCCAGGCAAGTATCTGGGCATCAGTTGAAGGATTTTTAACAGTATAACATCACTAGAACTATGGCCCAAAGCACCACAATTGTATTAAAATTACCCATGAAACTGTAATATGTCTCTACATGATGTATGCAGATTTATTTGTCGTCATAACTTAATTGTAATGGTTTTTCAGAAGCATCTGTGGCTGAACTAAAGGATGTACTGTGGACATTATATGTTATATTTACATGTTATTCCACTTTACACAATGGAGAAATAATATACAAAGGACAACTGCTTCATAATAATCTCTGCTAATGATATCATTATCCACAGTAATGTGTAATAAAGGAGGGTGTTAAAAAGGAAACTCTTACTAGAAAACACAGTTTACCAGCTGTATCTCCAGCAGCAGTTGAAGTTAAACTTTTCCATCTCAGCGTCAAATACCCAGCTTTAATATTAGCTGCCGGTTGCTTCATTCTTTCTTTGTGGATCCTCTCTGTCCCTCGGGTGCGATTATGTCTGCCTTGCTCTTTCAGGGCACCAGCCGGCCTTCCCACTACCACGTGCTCTGGGACGACAACTGTTTCACCGCCGACGAGTTCCAGCTCCTCACCTACCAGCTGTGCCACACCTACGTACGCTGCACACGCTCAGTGTCCATCCCAGCACCAGCCTACTACGCCCACCTGGTGGCCTTCCGCGCTCGCTACCACCTGGTCGACAAAGAGCACGACAGGTAAGAAGAGCAAGCCTGGTTACCATCACTGGGGTTTATTTTGTATATTATTCTTACATTATGAATTGGCCTTATACGTTTTTCCATTTCAGTTTCCTGTTAGAATTCATAATTTTTGGTGAGCCAGGTGCCACAAGCTGGTGGTGTTCTATATATTTTCCTCAGGGTTTCTATTAACTGGAAAATTATTATTATTTTTAGATCTGCAGCATTCATGTTTGTCTCCGTTAATCAGGGAGTGGATCTTAATATGGATAAAAAAAAGTGAGGATTAAAAGGGATCTACACCAGGGGTGTTAAACTCATTTTAGTACAGGGACCACATACAGCTCATTATGATCTCGAATGGACCAGACCAGTAAAACATGTTTATTATAGCCTATAATTTATGTCAACTCCAAAGTTTTCTCTGTTTTAATGTGGAAAATGTAAAACAAAAAGAAAACACTGGAGTTGTCATTATTTCTAGCTTATTATGGTAGTATTTTTACTTGTGTGGTCAAATTAGGCTGTATGTGACCCCTGAACTACAATGAATTTGACACCTTTTATTGCATTTCACAAATTCATTCCACAGGCTAGGTGGGTTTTGGCCTGTGGGCCGTATGTGTGATACCCCTGAATTACAGACTTTACTCTACCATTATTGCTGAACCTTTTTAAAAAATAATTTATGATTTTTGTATTGTTAATTAACCCTTATTCATCATCATGTTGTGTGTTGTCGTGTCATAAACACCTCTGCTGTTATAGTATTCTGTTAAATGCTGAATTACAAGGCTCAGTGTCATAAAGACTTTCATGATTGGACTTTCTGCCTCTCTTATCTTTTTTTGTGATCCACTATTTACGTTTCACTGAAGCTGGAATCCTTGTACAGGATGTTTATTTTGTCAGACGATGTTGTGGATAAATGGGATGTTAAAAAGGCTTGGAAGTGGCCCCTGGTTAATGAGTAGTCTTTATATGCTACAACTATATTTCTATTTTAATGCTTGTTCAGCTGTACAGCAACAGAAATGGAAAAATATACAAATGAGAACAGCTTTTTAGTGAATTAAGCAGCATTAAAACAATACATTCGTTTGATTTGCTTTATAGTCACTGCATATTAAATTGTAAAATGAATGTGAAGTTCATTCATCTAGGTGAATTATATCAAGTCACAAATTTTTCTATTAAAATAAATTCTCTCCTCACACTGGATTGGCAAGAAAAAAGTCCTAGTGGCATTTCTTTTTGCTGACATTTTGTTATTAATTATTTTAACAGAGTGTCTATTTGCGACACATGGCAGCTATTCAGCTAACGTAAGTTAGATCTATGAGACCTGGAATTGTTTTTTGTTTTGTTTTTTAATTCTTATTTTCAGTTTCACTAAAGCTTCTTGGTTGGGTGTAGGGAAATGCGGTTAAAATAAACCATGTCACAACATTAAGTATGTGTTAAAAGGCCTTTCTGCTTTACTTAAGCTTTCTTTGTTATTCCACACATGGGTGTAAACGGCGTCCTTTAGCGCGCTTTATTTTATTTCTCTGCATGGTTTCTTCCCAACGCAGTGCGGAGGGCAGCCACGTCTCAGGGCAGAGTAACGGCAGGGACCCCCAGGCGCTGGCCAAGGCCGTTCAGATCCACCACGACACACTGCGGACCATGTACTTCGCCTAGGACACCCTCCCTTCCTCACCTTCCCTCCACTGTACCCAGAAATGCACTCAGCCAGTCTTAGTGTCCGACTTTGATCAGCAGCCTCGTCTCCCTCATCACCCTGAGTGACCCCTCATTTGTGCAGCTTTGGTCCCTGGAACACGACGATGACGATGGTGATGGCGACGGCGGGCAGCGTAAGGATGTCAAAAGCCAGAGAGGAAAACAGCCACATTATGCAATTACAAACCAGCCAACTGTTTCTGCTCTCACCCATGCATCTCTTACTTTCCCACATTTCCTCTGCTGTATTTCTAATCATGCCGGATTCTGTCTCCTTTTTAGAGCTCATTTGGTTCCTTTATGGATTTAACAGCAGCCCAAAGTTTTATTTTGCTGTATTTTTAACGGTGCATGGTAAAGTAATAAGCATGGGTGGGCACAAAGCATTTTGAGCCTAATGTTGCTGGTTGTGGTTTGTATTGTAGATGGTTTTAATTGTTTGTGTGTGTGTTTTCAGCTTGTCTTGATGCGATACTGTATGTGTTATTTGTCTGTTGAGCAAATGTGAATGCCATGGCAGCACTTGTTAAGCGAGTACAGTTGTAAATTGCAGCATCGCCCTTTTTTTTTTTTTTCTCTGTCAGATCAGCAGGTGGTCGGCTTAGCGGTCACGCTTCTGCCTCCCTTTAAGCCAATGGTTATTCACGGTGATTTAGCCAGACAGTAAGAAGCCTAACTCTGCACTCTACCAACACTGACAATGAATGATTTTTTTTTTTTTTAAATAAAGCCACACACAGCCATTCTTCAAGGCGTCGTGTGTCGCCTGATGCCTTAATGCAAGGCCAGACGTGTAAAGAGGACTGTAAGAAAGCAATGCCATGGCCATGAAATGGACAATTTTAAAGCCCTCACTTGTAGTTAAGCTTGGTACTGAGTGTTATACCAAACTTCTCTTGTGTCTTTTATTGCTATTTATGAGGAGTTTTTTTCTTTTAACTTGTATTAAAATAAATTTTTAGCAATACACAATAGGGGACGGCATATATCTTGTCATGATCAGATATATTCAATATTATCGCCAGTTTTGACACAAAGCTGTTGAATTTGATTGTCAAGAAGTCCTCGAGTGCAATAAGGTGTTAATGTAGAAAGAGCAGGTTTGTCAGTTAATGATTTCGTTGACTATTTGCGCGTTTAACGGTTTGTTACAAGTGAGTTTCGGCAAGTGACGATGAACACGGCTTCAAGAATGTGCAGTGTTTGACATTCTTATGAACAAGGCAGGTCGATGCCACAGATGTGGGTCGGTCTCCAGGCCTGATGGTGTTTGGAGAGGTCGGACAACAAAGTGCCTGATTTGGTTTGAGAGTGAACGGTGTGTAGGACTGGAGGTTTTTAATCGCATGTAGGTTCGGGTGCCTCAGTCTCAGAATCCCATCATGCAGCTGGACAGCACAGAGGATTGTAGTTTATGTCCACCTACGCCAGCTTTGTGTGGTTATTTGCCCTGTTTTGTTCTATTTGTGATCGGTATATAATTACTCCGCTTCGCATTAATGCAGGATAATTACAATATATTTTGATCATAACAGGCTCATAAATATTGATCAGAAAATACAGAAAATAGCCTATTATCACAAAATGAAGATGTAATATTTTTGTATCCAAAAATTACCGAACAATGAACAAACATTTTTTTGAATAAATGACATGAGTATTTAGTTATATTTAATTTATATGGCATTTTCACAACATTAACTAGAAATGACTCAAGATAACATTGTTTTCTGAGGTTGTTGGAGAATTATTACAGAAATTTCTTGATGCACAAGGTCACTTCATTATATATATTAGTTAATTTATGAGAAAAACAAAGCACGTTATGAGATCTCAAAGTAATGTCATTTGAAAACAAACACTAATAATCACACACTATAAATATGAATTTCTGAGGCAGAGGTTATCATACTTTTCACGTGTGGACTCTGTCACAGGTTCATTTCTTTGTCTGGGCCAGCTGTTCCAAAAATGACACCTTTCTATTTTTGAGTAATTATGCAATAAGAAACACATTTTCCTGCTCCGTTTGGACACACTGACTGCTTGTTGATGAGGACTAACTGAAGTAAAAAAGAAGCCTCTGTTGTTTTGAGGTTTATCGATAACTTCCGGTGCATTTTAACCCATCGTCGATGCCAAATCTCGGCCATGGCTGCTGCCGTTTTTGATGCCCCGCCCACAACCATGCGTCATCTTCATCACGGCCTTGCAGTCGTTTAACACAGGTGAAGCCTTCGGGTGTCATCTTGTTCCACTTGGACCAAACCAATGTGCCTGGTCAGGGCGAGGGGGGGGCTGCAGGACCTCTGTTTGTATCGGGGAGGGGGGGGTCACAGCGCAGATGGCGTGGATCTTTACTCTGGCAGCCTCATGGCGTCGCGCTGATGGGCTCTGGACTCATAAATGTGCTCGCCACATGTCACTAGAACCAAACTAGCTGCTACAAGAGAACATTTATTGAATATTTCTTCAGATAATATAGAAATTATATATGAACACAGAGAATCTAAGAGGACATGGTATTCTACTGCACTTAAATGGATGTGTGTTTAGCAGCTGAGCCTGTGCTTGAGTTCAGTTTGTGAAGGAAGTGGATGTTTTTCTATCCACTTTTAAAGGGATAGTTCTGATTTTTTAAATTTTTTTTATTTTTTATTTTTTTTTGCGTGTGGGTTGTATGAGGTCAGTGAATTACCTACAGTAGATGGAGCTCAGCAGAGAAGCAGCATTAGCGGACATGTACGTTGTATTTAGAATGTTTTCAACTCTTTTCTGTTGTGAAACTTAAATTATCACCCTGTTCAATGTCTCCGGACTCCTTTGACAAAAATAGCAATTTTACCTCCCAGAATATGACAGCGGCAATCGGTTTGTCTGAATAAACATGTTAAAACGCCAAAATCAAACAGTTAAAGCTGCAGTGCTTAATAATTTTTTAGCATCACTGGGGGAAAATCCATAATTACTTTTCAACAAACTTTGACTCGGTTGGTCTAAAAGGACAAATGGCTTTCTTGTGTTTGAAGGCTGGCAAAAATCATGAATACTGACAACTGTAATTACTATTTGTTGATTGGATTCTATTAGATTCGACTCAAAAATTGGTGTCACCTTCATAACATACCAGCGAACAAATAGAACGGCATCTGATCTTGTATTTAGTCTTGTCATTTGGACTGAAAGCAAACAGATGCAGGAGGAAATGTGTATTATCCAATTCTGATTTTTTTGTTGTTTTTTTTTTTCTTTTTCCCCATGTGTGTTTCAGCTCCTGCAGCTTTAGCCCTAACAAATTGGAATGAAAAATGTGCCGAAAAAAAATCGTATTGCACAGTTTTTGGCAAATATTGCAGCATTGCTCCTCATTTTGGTGGAAATGGTAATTTTTGCATTGAATTTTTACTGAAAACAATGCTCCATCACATCTGCAGACCCTGACTCGACGTCATCTGTATTGTACCATAATGTGTCCTTTATAGTAATGTATTGGGACAAATATTTTTTTTTTTTTTACCGTTACCATAAAATTGTAGGTCCTGTGATATAGACATAGATATTGCACTTATTAGAATGTCAGAAAGGATGAAGTAAGTCATGGAAGATTTTGCAAATGTAGTGTACACTTGCATCTTATGTAGGTGGTTGACATACATTTTGCTGCTACTGCAGGTAACAAATACACTGACTATGTACTTTAAACAACCCAGACTAGCCCTTTAAACTTTGGACTGCCCTATGGTTTGAGGTTTAATTTCTGAAACTGTCAGATCGGTTTGTCCCCTGTTGTTTGTCGTCAGTGGAAGCTGTTTCTTAATGTCAGACATTACCAGCATTTGATTTTACTTGAATAGTTTGTCGTGGGCATGTTTGTGTGTGAACTGCTTATAGAGCCTTATTACAGGAATCCCTTCCTCTCATAATGCCACGTACAGTAAATCGACCTCTAGAGCCTAGACGGGGCTTCGTATGTAACAACGCTGGACATCAGATGCCTTTTTCCTCACATCATTTAAAGAAAAGAGCATTTTTAAGCCTGAATGGAGATATATTTATATTTAAAGATAGTAATGTAATGCACACACCACTTATTTTTTCTAACCAAATCCTATTTGAGGCAGAACTGTAATAGCTGTATTGAGATATGAAGTTTAATAATATAGGGGTCTGTGATCATTTTCCAAATTTGATAATGCAATAGGTTTATTTATGTGAAACGTTTGCAGCATTGACCTGCAATGTAGAGACTGTTGGAGGTTGTTTTTGTCACGTAGTGATGAAGATGAACCGTCAAACCCTCCTCTTCTGCTTCTTTACGGATCTGCCTCCGCTTTGACCTTTTTTTTATCATCTCAAAACCTCATGAAGGACGAGTAAGACTGTAACTCTTGTTGACGTTTGATACATATTCACGAGAAGAGGAGGGTTTAAACGTTCGTCACCGGACCGGTTTTTTTTGTCCGTTACAGACTGTGCCTTTAACGATGGTGCTGAAAAAAAAACAAAAACAAACAAGCAAAATCAAAGAAATCTTCAGAAAAACGAGTCGCCGAGTTAATTATTGATACATGATTATACTGTAAGGTGTGATTGCGTGTATATATGTGTGGTTTGTTTGTGTTTCTTCGTGTGCTTGTGTGTGTGGATACCTCCTACGTATGCCAAGAACACAAAAAAATATGCAGAACTGATCAGTTTGGAGCTGACAGGACCAAAAGGCCTGTGGGGATCAGTTTAGTAGACGGGCACTCGGAAGCACAACCCAAACATTTCTTTAAGAAAAAGGGGAACACTCATGACTCCATACTTAACGCGTAGCTCAGTATAAAAACTATGTAGCATTATTTATTTGACCCCCTCCGTACTGCCTGTAACATTTTATTCCCTCTCCTCATGTGTCGGTTGATGTGTTCGTGAATGGACGGCAATAATGAAGCAATCATTTCTGTGCAATCGTCTCGTCCTCGTGTCCACAGTCCAATCCCGTTACTTTTACTTCTCTAATGTGAAATTTAGACGTTTACAGCTTTGGGATTTGAGTTCTGACTCCACGAGTGCCCGATTCCCCACAATAATAAATCTTTACACCTCTGTGGTTGGCTGCATATCATGAAAAAGAAAAAAAAAGTTTGGGTTTCACAGTACGTTCATTATTAATGTGCTTGTTTGTACTTTTATTTTTGCCTGATTATGACATGGTGACACTTTTAGAAATAAAACTGTATGTCGAGACCTTTTTTTGTCTTAACACTCATCTGATCCTGGTCCTAAGTTGAGCCTTTTTATTTGGTTGTTATATTTAATTTTTTGATTAAATACTTCTATGTATTAAGAACATGTGTTTGTGTTTTGTTTTGATGTTTGGACAGTTACAGATGGACGTTTTAATTACTTTTCGAGGCTGAATAATGAAGCCAGTTTCAGTCGGTTAGTCAAGACATCATTGAACTGAATGATCAAGTCTAACATTATTTCAGTTTTTACTCAACATACTCATCACTTAGACAGAAACAGTAAAATAAACATCACTTCTACAACTCTGAAAATAAACCCCCCTCCAAATGAAAGTACTCAACTCTTCAGTAAAGATGCTGACTATGCTTATTTCAACTAATCAATTATCTATATCCATCAATAATAATAATAACCACCCATCTATCATTAGAAATCAACTGAGAGTGGGTTTTTAAAAGCTCATATTAACAATAGTTTGGAGGAAATAATGCTGATATCAACACTCAAATCACTTTCAGCCTTATTTTTTGCAGGTGTTTAATTCTCACTGTATTAAGAAATAATGTGAAATAAATATTATGTATTAATAAAAACGCAGAGAATTAGAACTAATACCTGAAAGTCACGTCATTTTCTGTGCAACTGAGTTTAAGATGTAAAATGCAAAAGAAGGTAAATGCTTGGGTTTTTTCTTGTGCTTTTTTTATCCTGTTCACATATTTCTTTGTATATTCCAGTTGTATCTTAATACAGAGACAGAGAAACGCATGTGTGGTCATTATAACTTTGTATATTATTAAAATGAATACTTTTACTATGAACCAGAAAACTTGAGTCTAAAACTAAATTATATGATGACCAAGAAACTACAAGTACAAGCACAAATCTGATGTACTTGTACTTTATTTTAGTATTTGTAATTCATGCAGCTTTATACTTCTACTCCACCTCATTTCAGAGGTAAATACTGTATCTTTTACTCCACTACATTTGTCTTTAAACTGGAGGATTATATGTTCATTAACCCATAATGACCTAGCACTATTTTTGTGGCAATACCCAAATGATTTTTTCTGTATTTTTAACTTTTCTTAAGCGATTTATCACCATTTCTTCTAATATTATATTCAGTATTTTGTATTCTTTAGTGAAAATCAGTTATTTTCCTGTATTTAATTCACTGATTATGTAGATGTTATAAAAGCTCAAATTAAAATTGAGGGTTATTATAGCAAAAACAGAGGAAACAGAAGAAAACATGACTTTTTCAGTAAAATATATCACTAACTGAACATAAACCAAGTGTCTCCCTCCACTGTCATTTATTAAACTTCATTGGTTTTCCTGGTGAATCACTGTTGTAGAAGATGACAGTGTTTCCACATTCACTATGGAGCCTCTGAACATCCAAATGGGTCATATCTGATGACCATGAAAAGATGACAAGCTGCATTTTACACTAATTATTTACATAGAATTAGTGGATCAACAGGTATTTAACTTTTTGGTCACTGGTGTATGTTTGGCTCTTTATGGGTTAATGGGTGGAGAAAATACTACTTCAGTTGAATATATTCTTGGATTTGCTGGAATATGCATTGTCAGAAAACATTTGTATGATTTTCAAGAGACGTTTTTAGAGATACTTGATTCCCTTCGGCAGCGATGCTACAAATACATGATGCATTACTACAGACAGAATTACTCAACAGTATATAAAATAGTTAAAATGAGCAAAACTTTTTAACATCAATGACAATAAAACGGATCAAAAACATCATGTTTGACTTGATATTTCACACTTCAACCCATAAAAACCCAAATATCCACCAGGGGCCAAAATCATTTACTGATATAAAAAGGTAAATCACTGTAGACCCACTAATCCTATCAATACATCTGAATAATTGGTGTAAAATGCAGTTATTTATCTCTTCATGGTCATCAGACATGACCCATTTGGATGTTCAGAGGCTCCATAGTTACCGTGGAAACACTGTCATCTTCTACAACATTGATTCACCAGTAATACCCATGGAGTTGGATCAATGACAGTGGATGGAGACACTGGGTTTATGTTCCGTTAATGAGAGATTTGACTGAAAAAGTCAGTTTTTCTAAAGTTTTCTCTGTCTTTGGTATAATAACCCTCAAATGTAATCTCAGCATGATGATTAAAGTACATGATCAATCAATTTAATATTGGAAAATACCTGATTTTCACAGAAAAAAAAACAAAAAAACAAAATGCAAAATAGAGAGGATAGCATTATGATAAATGGAGATAAATAACTTAAGAAAGGTTAAATGTAGAGGAAAAATTAATTTGGGAACTGTCACAAAAGTACCACTGGTCTTTATGGGTTATGTATAGTTTGCTGATAATACTCTAATACTTTTATCTAAGTAACAGATCTGAATACTTCCTCCACTACTGTAAATGCATATAACAATGATTTTGCACATCTTGGTAAGACTTTGTACAATCGTAGAACATCCAAATGACGTGAAGGATAGTGTTCATTCCTCACAGATGTGTAAAATCAATACATGAACACATTTAACATGTTCTAGAGGCAAATAGAACCCACAATTTTTCATTAATTTATTTCCATTCCAAACCCATTTTCAGGATTTTCCAATTATAAAAAGACTCATTATCCTTTTTATAAATCAAGAGTGCTCATAATAAACGAATAAATGACAAAATGAGATGTTTAAGTCACATATACTATAAATCAGACCCAATAAAGTGATGCTGTATATGTGTACACCTGTACAAATGTATGGGCTACAGCTCATTATTACTGACGGGAAATAGCCGGTGAACAGTTATCGGTCATCACCTGCCTCTTTGTTTGACGTCCCCTCACACCTCAAAGGCACATCCTTTATAACTGTGTAACTTCACTGTTTACTCTCAGTGCTTGTAACTCCAAATGACCTCAACCTCGATTGAACAGCGTCTAGTTTTTAATTGCTTTATCCCTCACTCCAATAAAACACTCATCTTTGATTAAACAGTGTTCTTTTGGCGCTGAGTCACTGCAAAGGTTATTTAAACCCGGATGCAGCCTTAAGGAACATTTATCCTGATTTATTACTTTGTCACAATGTGTAAAGGTCACACAGTGCACAGTGTGAAAATGTTCTGAATTAAAGTCCATAGGAAGTCAGAACACGCAAGTCATGAGTCCTTTCAAGGCAAATTCAACCCTGAAATACCTCAATTTGGGGGTTTTACAGCGGTCCAAAATCTTACCAAGATATAGCAAATTATTAAGATATGCATTTACTGTCGTGGAGGAAGAATTCAGATCTATTACATATGTAAAAGTATATGAGTATTAGCAGTAAAATATACTTAAAGTATGTAAAGTCAAAGTAAAATGGTTAATATAAGATGTTTTTGATTCAATTTGTTGCTGCATTAATGTGTATGTTTAATTTAAAAGACCTAAACAGGTTCCGCTGACCAGAAGCATCTACTGATCTAAAGCAAAATCTATCAATACATTGAGATAATTCAGGTAAAATGCAGTTTCTAAGATTTTTAATAGTCATCAGATATGACCATTTGGACATTCAGCGGCTCTGTAGTGAACATCTGCAACACTGATTTACCAGTAAAACCCATGTAGTTTAGTGGTTGTAGATCAATTATGAATACCTACATCTGATTAGTAGATTAAATGCAAGTGTATAATATAGTGACAAATGACTTAAGAAAGGTCAAATATGTCAAAAATAGTTCTAAGGTTTAACCAGACTGTCAGTTGTATCAAAAATTACCTATTTAATACATTTTGCTGTACCTTTAATAATGAACATGAAGTGTAAAATTACGGATTCAATGGAGTATCAACACAAAAAAGCATATTTAAACTCATCTTTTTAACTTTAATCACAAATTTTTCTGGTGCAAACTGCAAACGTCCTTCACAACTACCAGCTTTAAAGGATATAGGAAAAAAAAAACCTGTGACATAATCTCTTATATGCTCTGATATAAATAACTGACAATAATAAATGTACTACAAGTTCATTTGTCAGCACAGATAAAAAAAAGAACAAGTTAAGATTCTGCTGAAAGTTCAAACCGATTTTTTTTTTTTTTTTGCTCCATGGGCAATATTCAGTTTAGTCGTCCTTACTGAAACAGATCCTTTTTAGGTTATCAGGGAACTGATAAATAACTGGTCCATCATGTCTTAGGGAAGTGCTTCAGCTTTCAACTTAGACATCATTTATGGTGGTGAGTGATGTCACATATTCATCCATTGCATCGCTGCAGAAACATCCGATGTGCTTGGGGAAATGTTTGGACGCTATTAGAGTAGAGGAACAGCAACGTAAGTAAACAAAATACATCTGCATTTCTTTTTTGCACATTAAATATGTTAAATTAGCAGCAAAACATAAAACAACTTCAGCTGGAGAATGTGGGACAGCATTGTTGGTGTTTTGTAGATATTTTGGCCCAATCCCAATTCACCTCTTGTCCCTCCCCCTTACCCCTACCCTTTGGCCCTTTGCACTTGGCATTACACCTCGAAACAGAGTTGCAAGGGCTAGGAGTTGAAACACTCTCCTATGAAATGAGACAACCCTTTGAGACCTGTTACATCATCAGCAGTCATAGATGCGCAATAAACAGATGTGACAACTTTGTTTCTGAAATAATTCACCATGCCGTCTGCAGCTGTAACCATCTCAGTTGCATGGGCTTTGGGCATCTTTTTTTGGCTAACAACCGCAAACTGCACAAATGTGGTTGATAATACATTGAAACTGCAATAAATGGTTGTTTTACGAAGAAAATAAGTACATTTGTGTGCTTCTTTCATCACACTGCTGCACTTCTTCGCTGTGTTTACCTCCTTCTTGCTGATGATTCGAACAGAATTATGGGTAGATTTCTCCTACCCGTCCGTTTGTAGTGTGGTCCTGAAAAATGTCTGTTCTGAGGACCAAACAGTCCTCCCCCTCAGCCCTTTCCCGCCAACTCATCGAGAATTGGGACACCCCTACCCCTTCACGTGAACACACAAAATGGAAGGGGAGGGGTAAGGGGGAGGGCCAAGGGGTGAACTGGAATTGAGGCTTTGTTGTAGGTGTTAATGTTCTGTTCAGCGTCTCCTTTTGTTGGCTGGTGTTAACTTACACTGCCAAGACTCTGCATAAAATAAACAAAATCTCTTCCCAAAAGCATAAATAACACTTAAAACTGTCAATGTGGGGCTTCTGCCTGGTACTTTATCATCCTCGAGTCTCTCCCTCGTCCACAGTTCAGGATGTGCAGCTTTGCCATGATGTTTTTGTAGCAGCGATTCAACACGCCGCGCACCGCTGCAGACGAGAAGTAGAAGATAATGGGATCCAGGCAGGCGTTGAAGGTGCTGCACAGTAACGCCACGTTCCTCCACTCCTCGCTTTCCTGTCTGGCGAAGCCCACCACATGGGACACGTTGTAAGGGCCGAAGCAGACGGCGAACACCAGCAGGGTCCCGAGGGCCAAACCGATGGCCCTCAGACGGCGGCGCCTGTTGATGTTTGACAGACGCGACAAGATGAGGATGAAGTTGATGTAGCAGAAGCAGCAGATGATGAAGGGGATGCAGAAGAGAACCAGGAAGAGCTCCAGACGGACCTTCACCACGATGCTGAGCTCCTCTGCGGTGAAATCCAGGTAACAGGTGGGGGCGCTGTCGTTGCTGTGCTCGACGCCGTTTTTCAACTTGGTCGCCGGCATTATGTAGACGATGCTGAGGTTAACAGAGGTCACCACCCAGAACATGACGCTGGCATACACGGCATAACGTGGCTGGCGGCAGAGAGAGTACCTGAGGGGGAAGGCCACGCCCAAGTAGCGCTCCACCCCGACCGCCGTGAGAAGGAGGGTGCTGTTGTAGATGGTGACGTAGAAAATGAAGCCGGTGAACGGACACAGGGAGTACGGCAGCAGCCAGGCCATGTTGTCCGACGCCTCCTTCATCTTGAACGGCAGGAAGGTGAGGAAGATGAGGTCAGAGATGGTGAGGTTCAGGAGGAGGACGTCTATCGGGGTCGCTTTGCGGGACACTTTACGGCAGAAGGTGCACAACGCCAGGATGTTGGCTGGAACCCCCATCAGGAAGGTGACGATGTAGCCGGAAAGCAGGAAGTTACTGTGCAGCATGATGATGAGTCTGACACCCACTGGACAGAAGAACATCCAAAAAACAAACAGATCAAACCATTTATCCACACTTTGTATCAGTGGTTCCCAAACTTAGACTCAGGACCCAAAGGGCAGAGGGAAGTACACTCACAGTCAATGAAAACTTTGAGACCATATTTTTGACATAATTTTTTATTTTGAAACCCTAAACTGGAATTTTTTCATATGAATCATTTGTTTAGGATATTAGCATACAGAAACAAAAACCTAAAGTTTCAAGAATAATTTCAAAACAAAAAACTTAACAAAAGAAAATGGCACCTGCCGAACACAAAGTCACAACAGTAGCGGTCCTGGTCAGGAGTTGTCACTCTCTCTTGCCCTGGACGCGATTTATCGTCAACAGAGCCTGTGGTGTTGTGGCGTTCAACCAGGTTTCTGATCGTGGGTTGGGAACAGCCCATACATAGGCCTGAATATATATCACTGGAGCTCAAACCGGCCTCCACCATACCCAGCACCCGGAGACATTGTTCATGTGATAGACGTGGCATGATGCCGTTTACTGGACTAACAATGGTGGCCTTTTTTGGGCCTTTATATAGGCCTTCAAAACCAATCTTCAAATTGTGCAGATACCCACTGAGTACTGCTCAATGTGTATTTGGTCCACTTTTGCAAAGAGACCAACCCATGTGCAATGAACTGTGACAACATGACAACTCATCATTATCTCAACTACCCGAGCACTAAGTCATCAATAAATCCACAATGAAAAATTACAACCCCCCTACAAGTAGAAATATGCAGACATTTCTACCTCAAAGTTTCTGTTGACTGTCAGTATACTTAATAATATCTGTGAAAAACAATAGTGGAAAAAAGATTTCGGACACCCTTGAAATTTTTAACATTTACAAACTCAAATATTATTATGAAATATTTGTATAAAAATTTTATTGTGTTTCAAGAGCTGTGTCTGCATCAGACAGACACAAACAAATACAAACTATTGTGGTGGAGAGAGGATCCTTTAGAGATGACAGATTATATTAATATAAGTATTTATTCACTTAAAATAACAATACATACATGAATGGAGTGATAGGTCCAATTTAACAAGAGGAGGAGGAGACCACAGAGGAATACAGCAGAGACAGTGAGACGAAGAAGACCCAGGAGAAAAGCAGAGAGGAGAGAAGCCCATGGGAGAAAACAGAGCGAGTCCATAAGGGAGGGCTTTTTTATATCTGTGTGTGTGAAACCAGATATAAACCATAGAGGTGAATAAAGACCCAAATATGGAAATGTCACACAAGTGATTATATAAGAATCAAATACCTGACCAAGCGTGTTCAAATGACACCACTACACTATCTTTTTTAGTTTATTGTTAACAAGAAAAAAAATAACCTAAAAACTAAATTCTTGACAGTTTCAATGTGTCATGTCCTGGATGTGTTTCATTATCTGCTGAAACATTCAGTTTTGACCTCAACAGAACGGAGCATGTGCAGAAGGGGGCATGTGGGTTTGGAGAATGAAACAATACTCAGTTCAATGACTTCAGAGTGATTCTTAATGCTATATATCACACATGCATGAGTTGTCCAAAAACATTTTTCCACCACTGTAACATTTCTTATTAAGATACTAGTGTTTAGTTTAATAAATGCTGACATCAACAAAGCCATGAGAAATGTGAGACAGATGATGTGACAAGATGGAAATGAGATAAATACAATGAGGTAAAATATGCCATGACTTGAAAACAAAAATGTAAATGATGGAATTCATAATGTAATTTTGTACGTTTGGGTCTGGAGGAAATGGTATCCAGTTGACAGAAGTCCACTGCTGTATATCTGTGATATATTTTTTGGTGCTTCGTATAATGTACAATTTTATGCCAATGTCACCATCTTATACATTAAAGCAGCTGTTAAATCCCTTCAGCTCAGTTGCAGCTTTCATTCATAAAGGTGATGCTTCAGGTCAGTCATCGCTTTCATTTGTTACTGAGTGATCTATTTTGCCTTTCCTCAATAGGAAGAAAGTGTTTTGGGTCGAAGACGGACATACTGTAATACATACATACAGGATGTTGGAACCAGAGACTGGACTTCCCTTCCCAACTCAATTAAGTTTTTATGTTTAAACAATGAAAACACTTAAGTTACGGTGAGTAAAAAAAATGATTTAGTGTAAATATTGATAAATAAACTGTCACAGAGTTATTTTTGAGCCCATCCTTGAGGTCTAGGCCCACATTAAACTCTTGGTATCGTCATATTTTATGCCTTAAATGAAGATTTTAGTATTATAAAACAATATTCAGGTTTTAATCAGACTTTAATGAAACATTACAAATCTGGTTACAGAGCATAAATAGGTTTATGTACCTTTTATAATATACAGATAATATATGAATAAATCGTACAAAAGATGGGATCTGAGAAGTGAATGTGCAGACAGTGTCTGAAGTAGGCAAACATTTCTTAATTCATTAATTCATAAAATTTTAGATTTTGACTGACAACTCGAGCCGACTCACATTTTTTACATAACTTTACTGTATTTGTGACCAAAATTTGATGTTTCTCTACTTGTATTCATGAGGCATAGACCAGTGTGATTTATTCTTCTAAGGTATAATCAAACCTTGTAAATTCTTGAAACAAGCATTTATGAAAGAAACCCGAGCTGAAGGAGCTTTAACTATAAGACTCTCAGTAGCGAGTTACAATGTAAGTCTAAGGTACATCCCAATTACAAAGTAATCACTTTTTACTCATTTATTTGGCTCAAATACATGAAATATGCTTGTTATGTTCCCCCTGACTTTGAAATTTGAGATAACTTTTTTAAATAAAATAAACCAAAATAAATACATTTTCGGCATAAGTTTTCTTATAGATGATGTAAAGAGGACAGATAAAGTGACCTATTTCTCCTAGATTGATCCAAACAAGTAAACATGCAAGTACAGAAATCAATATAATATTAACTTATTAATCAATAAATATAAAATGTGACTAACTGACCTCGGTCAAGCTCTCAAATCCAGGACGTCCATCACTGTGGCTCTGATGTCCTGGCTGCATCCGTCACCTCCTGGACTGTTTGATGAGAACACAAGCTGCACTTAATATGTTGTAGGACCCACTGAATAACTGCTATCTCCCCTTCAATAGAGGAAATTTAATAAGCTCCTGGGTGCACTCTTTGTTCTCGGCGCTCAACAAATACCATCTCCCGGCAACCACTCCTGCGCTCACTGACGTATCTGTAAATGTGTAAAGTTGTTAAAGTGTCGCAATAAGTGTCAGAGACAAAGACAAAAAGACAAAGAAAAATCTGAAATAAGAAAAAAAATGGCGATTAAGTGGTTTCCACAGAATGACACTGTAACGACTATTTTGCGTTAACCATCAAACACCTAAACAGCCACCGATCTAAAAGGTTTAATAACTTCAGAACCACTAGTCCTATCAATATATGTAAATAATTCCGGTAAAATACAGTTTCTCAGCTTTTCATGGTCATCAAATAGGATGTTCAGTGGTTCCGTAGTAAATATGGAAACACAGTCATCTTCTACAATATTGATTCACCAATAAAACACATAAAGTTTGATAAATGACAGTGGTTGTAGATGCCTGTTCCTATGTTCAGTTAATGGTATATTTTTCTGAAAAAGTCCCTTTTTCTATCTCTGTTCTGATATAATAACTTTTTTACTCTGAGTTTTTAGGAATATCTAGATTATCAGTACAATACATATTAAAAAAACACCTGATTTTCACAGATGAATGCAAAATGCAGAGGATTCTATCATAGTAAATGGTGATAAATCACTTAGAAAAGGTTAAAATACAGAGAAAACTTATTTGAAAGTCACTGCATAATAGTTCTAGCTCTTTAAGAGTTAAATCTGTCCTTAAGCAGGTGAGGAAGTAACCACATCATTTATTTATAGTGATGTTTACATTTAAAGTTTTATTGAGGTAAAAGATAAGTTCGGTTTATTCACAGAAAAGCTAAATATAGAGTCATTAATGAAGGATATTTGAGCTCAACAACCAAGTAAATTATACACTGGTACAGATACCAGTTTAATGGTACTAATGTTTTTAATCCAGAAACCAGCTCTAAATAATTGAAATCCTAGATGACTAGCCTATAAACTAAACCTAGTCCTAATGTGACTAAATGATACAAACACAGTAAATTAATCAGTTAAGAAAGATTCAACAGACAGATAAACTACACATGGTGACTGCCAATAACATGACACATTATATATTACATTACATTACATATTCATATTTTACATAGATTGAGAAAAATACCAACCCAATTTGCTTATTTAACATTAATAATTTGTTTGATTTGTTACCAACAGCTGCAGTTCTTTGTGAAAGTATGTAAATATTACCAGCAAAATTGACTGTGGACAAGCATAATTGTGCAGCCAAATGTCAGTATTTCACTATTACACATATGATGTTTCTAGATTCATTTTAATGTTGCATTTAATTTACATTTTACTACTGTACATGTACCTTTTAACTACTTCATACTATGTTGGAAATTTATTCTACAGCGATGCGTCATTTTCTATAATATTGTAATTTGTTCTATTTAATTTTACTCAACATTTACTTATTTTATTATTATAATTGTTTTAAATATTCTACCTCTACATTCAAGAGATATTTGTCATGTTCTGACCATAAATATTCAGGATTTAACAGTTTTAAGAAACCATCTGGTTCCTTTAACTCCTACTCTTCATAAGAAATATTGATGTGACATTTATTGTGATAATTATTTACAACTGATATGAACATTTTTATCATGATATTAAACTGATATCAACAGGAATGAGAAGTCGTACATGCTGTAGATGAGATACGTCATTGTATTTATGTCCCTATAGTGTATGTGATCTGTTATCCTGAGAAACAAAGCATCTCTAAAAGTTCATTTTTCATGCGCTCAGAAAAAAAGGCCTATTTTTTAGCTTTCTGATTATATATTTTTCAGCAAATCCAAGTGAGTTTTGAGGAGAATTTTTATCTTAAGAAGGAGAATTTTATCAAAACACAGTATCATTTAATTCTTCAGTTTATCACAAACATTTAAAGATGACACGTTTGATGATACACGATTTTTATCAACATATTGGAGCAAAATATTGTAGAAGAGTAGAGCAGATGTACATAAAAGTGTTTTTTTTTTTTTTTTTACTTCAGTACAATATTTGAGTAAAAGTACTTACATTCCATCATGGTGACGAAAACAGGAATAATATACTTTATATGCGCCAACGTATTCTTTATTCTACTCTTTTTGTTTGTTTTTATCTGTTTTTCATAAAGGAGTTCCAATAAATTCAGCAAAGAAAATACAAGTAACAAGTATTAAAACAACACTTACCAGTTCTTGTAAACTGGACCAAATCAGAAGCCTGATAGACCTTTGTGCAGCAGACATTTTGTCTTGTAAAAGCAGGTAAAGCACAGGTGTTCCTGATAACATTATTTATGGCTCAGGTCCATTTAGTCTAATCAAAAATGAACCAACATGCATTACTGTAAATCATCAAACTGATATGTATAAATGAGATGGAGTCTTTTTAATGACCCTGACAGAGCTTTTTGCAGACTTTAATCTACAGTGGCTGCAGTCTCTGTAGATGCATCAGTTCCAGGATGTTTAGTTTGATCTAAATGGAGCAGATTTGTCATTTATTTTATTAGCATCACCTGTATTTTCCCTGTTGAGACAAGCCAAAACATCTGCTGTGAAAAACTTCGATTAAATTCCCATCAGCCTCTGCATCGGTGGGTATTATAACACAACTCACCTGTTTTCTATCTCATGTTCAGTGCTGGCTGATGTTGATATCTGGGCTCAAATGGTGAACGAAGCCTTGGGGAACAGATTGAATGTACACTTTCAGCTCCTCTGTGGTGTCGTATCCACTGTGTTTGAGTCTCACACACCCTCCCACCAATCCCCAGTTTTATACCTTCACAACAACACTCAACAACAAACCTGTGATTACTGCTCTATCATGTCAAATGATGCCTGTCTGATCTGCTCTGCTCCAGGCTGTACGTTAAATAACTCAGACCTCACGTGTTCTTCAGCAGGTTCATGTGAAGGTTAGTATCATTTACTTACATAACTGTCTTTGTGGAATAAACATTTTCTGTGGTGGAGATATAAATCTAGTATCAGTCTCATTGGATTACTTCGGGTTTCAAGTTCACTTTAATATATCTGAAGATTCCATATAGAGTAACAGGTTTCAAACTTCTGTTACGAGTAATGTCTTGTTACATGACATGATTAAATCACATTTTGCTACTGTATTTGAAAATAACAAATATCCCTATGCTTTTATCATTTTACAGAATTACTTTACATATTGTAATAAATGTTCAAATGAACAAGTGAATGAGTGAAGGAATAAATAAATGAATGAATGACCTGTTGATGATGAGTATGGCTCAAATCAGAACCAGTAATTTCCAGTGTCCTCATGAAAAGACAGTAAGATCAGACCCAGAAAGTCTTTTTATATTCATCCATGTTAACCTTGATTCAAGTACATTTGATGTAGGAGTGTTTTACCTTTTCCTCACAATACATAGTAAATCAAATATGTAACGCAGGCCTAATGCTGCGTTCCAGGCCAGTTTTTGAGACTGTAAGTCACGACTTCAAAGCACGACTCACGACTTTGTGACGTTCCAGGCAAGTCACGCCAAACTGCCTGAGCACAAGGAATTGTGGTAGTTAGTAGTGATGGGACTTTTGGCTCTTTGAAGGGAGCCATTCAATCAGGAGCCGTTCACTATAAAGAGCCGTTCAAAAGACTGGCTCTTTTATGTTTTTTGCATTATTTTGAAACACCAATGTTTTAATGACTAAATAGGCTACATGTGATGATTGACATTACATTTTAAAGGTGTTTAATTGGCGCGGCAGTAAATATTATCTTACCATAAAAAAGAATAGTTAGTTCAAATGTGTGGGCTAAATACATGACATGAGAGGTGACATTAGGCAAATGCTGGAATTTGACCAAAAACATCACGGTACATTATGTGGACTAGTCTGTAGCCTAAAAATGAAGAAGAAAATAACATATTTTCTTATGAAATAACATTTTATGCTCCTCAAAACAAGAACAATAATTGTGTGTAAACATACGGAAAAAACTGCACAAAACACAACAGTGATTAATCACTGCAGTTACTTAAATACCTGAACTGTAGTGCAATTCTCAGAACAAGAACAGTATGTTGGTAAATTGACAGGCAATCGGGCACTGCCCCCTCAAAAAATAAATAAATAAATAAATTTTAAAAATAACGGCTCTTTACAAAGACTTGATTACCATCGTTCATTTCAAAGAGCCGTTCAAAAGATTCGATTCGTTCGTGAACGTCACATCAGTAGTAGTTAGATGTACACAAACCAGCATGGTGGCCCGTACGTTAGGCTCATTTACAGTCATTTCTATCGCCAAAGGTGTTTGTTCTTTGTTTATCTGAGGGAAACAGAGGAGGAAAAACGGAGCAAAAAGCAAGAGAAGCTGTAATACCTTTTATGTGATGTTATTTGCACATTTGGATTCGTATTTGGTATTAATTTATTCTTGCACTCATTGGGCTGAAAACTAGCTAACGCTAGAGTAGCTGCTGATTCTACAGAACATTTGCAGACAAATAATGTCAGCGCAATCACTTGTTTTAATAAACTTTTTTTTTTTTTTTTAAATAAACATTTTGCATTAACACCGCCATTGATACGTGACGTAAGAACTCGGAACTTTTACGAGTCCACGGGTGTGACGTCACAGGTTTGACTGACATTCCAGTGCATTTTCACCAGTAGAAGGTTGGAAAAACACCAGTTACAGGTGGACTGGAACGCAGCATAAACATTTGTATTTTAATGTGTAGATGTTACAAATTGTAGCTTTGAAACGTCATCTTGAGATCAAATTAGGCTGAATGTGGCTCCTGAGTTAAAATGAGTTTGACACCCTGGTCTAGGGTGTTTTGGTTGTTTTGTTGTCTTTGATCCAAAAGTTCTAAATTAACTGACAGTTGTGCAGTGATCATCAACTTTGGCACTGGCGAAAAAAGAGAATCATGTTTTATGTTATGCTCAGGTTCCATTTGGCCAAGTGTATTGTTCACTTCGCCTTGATGAAAACTGTACAGGGGTTAACTTTTCTATAACTCACCTGTATGTTTGATGCAGGATCCGCTGATGAACAGGTGAGTCTGTGTCTGTGGAGTTTGATTGACAGCTAATGTTAGCTCGGTTCTGGAGTCAGACATTTAGAACTCTTTTAACTGAATAAAATGTATTTTTCTTGCTTATAGGCAGCTTTGTCGTAGTTATATTTATGGAACTTCACTAATTAGACTATTAAAGGCTACTGCCATGCAGTTTACTATTATTTGATTAGCCTTTAACAACTGGTGCAACTTAGCTGCATTAGCTGATGTTAGCATTAATTCGTATTGTATTACATGGTCTGCTAGCTAACATGCTAATTAGCTCAGGTAGCATGCCCTTGCCAGTACTGTTATCAAACATAACTGTGTTAAAAATTTATTGAGAAGCTGAAATTACTTGGTGTTTATTATTACACTGTTAGTGGATGTGGTCAGTGTTTTCATAATTTTCCAATTTCACTCCTTGTTCTAGTTTCCATTAAACTATCGTGGTGACCATATTGTGCATCTTCCACACAACAGAATCACAACACAAGCTAATGAGTGACGTCATGGAAGGTTTTTCCACTATTTACATACAGTTGATGAGGTTAATGTTACTTAAGGTGATTTCATCTAAACAAATAAGCCAATTAACATGTGAATAAAACTTGAATTCATTACTATGTATAGATCATTTCTGCACGGCTCACAAAAGACTAAAAAAAAAAGGCATGAAGGACCCATTCAACATAAAGATCATGCTTTATTCTGAGAGTTATTTTAAGTAAACAGTGAAAACTCATACATTTGCAAACAATCATTAATACAGAACCAGTGATTTGATGAATTATTAATTTGTTTAGTGAATCTTTATGTCTCACTACATATTTTTACAGCTCAAATTTGTGTCCATTCAGTTAATCCAAACTCTGCCTGTGACACACCTGAATGAAACAAACTCATAATGATTATGTTCTATGTAAAAGAAAACATATCAGTTTGTCTTGTATCATGGGTTGACAAATGGGCTCTCTGCACAGCCCCACTACTTCCTGAACTTCAGGTAGGTCCTTTATTTCCTGTCTGTCATTATTGGACACACTGATTAATCCAGGTGTGCCTAATTAATCAGTAGTCACAACAAGAAGTAGCAGACACACCTGGATTAATCAGTGTGTCCAATAATGCAAGACAGGAAATAAAGGACCCACCTGAAGTTAAGGCAGTAGTGGGGCTGTGCATAGAGCCCATTCCACTTCAGTGTGAAGCATTCTATTTAGAGGTGATTTTCCTAAAATAACACCAGGTGGAGCAGTTCACCACCAATTTGCATCATTTAATGTGATGTTGAGACATTTAACCAGACTGGCTTATAATTACATTTTATAAACATGAATTTAGGCCAAAATTATGTATTTCCAGGTCTGCTTTAAGTTGTTTCATTTTTTTTCTTTTTTACTGAGTCGGCCCCTGTTTAGTCCAGTTTGTGCGACGTATGAAGGAGACTCATAATCATCTCTAGATTTAATTATTGTTCTCACTGTTGTTTTTTTTTTTTTTTTTTTAATTTTATTATTGTCGTTAAGTTGTGCATTGTTATTGTAGAACTATAGAGAATTGAGTTTATTACTGATCTGAGATGTTGTTTATAGTAGGACAGATGTGAGGGTACAGTGTTAATGTTGTGAAGATAAACTGCAGACTCTATCATTTTATCTTATCATATAAACAGAATCTAAATAATGCTACCTACCAGCAAATTAGGACTGCACACTGAAAACGTTTAGGAAATATAGGAAATACTAACTCTTCAAATTTGCATTTTCATAATTTCAGGTCAGACATAATTCGTCTCAACAGAAAACTAAATGAAATTGAATCCTGATGAGATAATTACTCACAAATCTATATCCACACAGAAAGGTTTTGGTATTGGACTTGGGACTTCTTTGCTGTGAGGTGACAGTGCTATCCACTGCACCACCATGCTGCCCATAAACATGGTTGAGGAACATTGATGAAAAAAAAAAAAAGCATCTGTAAAATCTATAAAACCTAAATTTGTAAGAAGTACATAAAACCCAGATATTTGTTTTTATATTCAGTTATTACTATATTTTGCTGAAAAAGTAACTTTTTCTTCAGTTTTCTCTGTTTTAATACAATGACGTTGAATATATTTAAACATTTCTGAACATCTATGTGATCAGTAAATGAAATATATTGAAAACCACTGGAATTTCAATGAAAAATAAATCATTTAGGAAAGGTTAATTGTAGAGAAAAATTAATTTGGAAGACAAGAATACATCTAGGCCTTTAAGGGTTAAAATATGATGATTATGAGAAAAATGATCACAAACAAAAAAAGTTTTGCACTGATTGCATTTAATGAGTTTCTGTATTTATCTAAAATACATAATATTTTAGACAAGAATACATCTAGGTCTTTAAGGGTTAAAATATGATGATAATGAGAGAAATTATCACAAACAAAAAACTTTTTGCACTGGTTACATTTAATGAGTTTCTGTATTTGATCTAAAATACGTAATATTTCTGTTAAGTTAAGAGGGTATTATTTAAAGACAGCTGTGCTCATGAGTTACGTTCATTATTGCAACAAACATAAATGGCTGGAAATCAGTTAAAATGAAACTGTAGATAAAGTTATTTGACATTATTGATAATCCATTGCACAGGGGAATAATTATGGTACAAATGTGATCATTATCATACATGTGGCAGAACTGTTCTTATTTTCCCTCAGTGGTTCCGTCTCCATCTGCTGTGACCTCAGTCCTGACTCACTCTCGTCACTTCCGCTCCTACTTGGCTTTTATCCGACAGTGTTGCCGCAGCCTGGGCGTTCACCACAGCGTTAGTGATTTTACACCCGTGGCGAAACCCCTCGATGTGGCTAAACTGACTCTGACGTCCACAGATTCTTCCCATGATGCCCCTGGACACGGCCGGCGACAGCATCAGCATGACGACAGGCTCCAGAAAAACGTTACAGGAGCTGGTCAACATGGCGATGCTCCTCCACTCCACGCTTTTTCGCAACGCAAACCCCACGATGTGTGATGTGTTGTAGGGTGCGTAGCACACCACAAACACAGTGAGTGTGGACAGCGCCACAGTCAGGACTCTTCTTTTCCCCACACGAGGCAGATTCGAGTGCCACACCAGGAGGACGCAGCGTAAAGTGCAGAATGATGTCACCAGCAGAGGAACGAGGAACAGTGTAATCGCCATTTCCAGACGTAGTGGTAGCAGCACCTTCAGCTGGGACTCGGTGAATTTGTCGTAACACACAGATTCGTTTCCGTTAGAGGAGATAAAATGAAGTCCTCCTTCAGCCACGAGACTGATACTTAAATGGATGAGGACAGAGGCCCACAAGGCGACGCTGATGAAGCAAGAAATGCGAGCACGCCGATATCTCTTGTAGATAATTGGGAATGCGATGCTGAGGTAACGCCCGACTGTTACCGCGGTGATGAAGAGGCAGCTGCCGTACAACGAGGCGAAGAGAAAGAAGCTGTAGATGGGGCAGATGGGCGCTGGCAGCCTCCAGTCCTTCAGTAAGGTCTCTGAAGCCTTGACGGGCAGCCAGACGACGAGCACCAGGTTGGCCACGCACAAGTTGAGGGCGTAGACCACGTTGGGTGTGGCGCCATGCTTACGAGCCTTGCGTACATAAACAAAAAACACCAGCATGTTGGCGGGAAGGCCGAGCAGAAAAGTGAAGGAGTAGATGGACAGAGCAACGTAGTCCATAACAGACAAGGACATGTCTTCAGCTCAGGACATCGATGCTGATGTGAAGTCCGTCCACTTTACCATGACACACTCCCTTATCCAAAACACGCAAACACAGAGTATTTCACCGCTCCTCCGTCTTCTCCCACATCCACTCATGGTCTCGTAGTCTCTCCATTCGTGGTGTTTTCCCAGACTGCGTTTATGACCGAGGCGTCTCCCTCCCTCATGTTCAGTCTGAGTCTGACACAAGGCAGCGTCTCTGACACAGGTGACAAAAAAAGAGGTGGTGGCCTGGCGTATGGACGACCAGCGACACAGATGGCCAGTGTTTAACCTGGTTAAGAAAGCAAACGGAATAAAAATAACCAACTTTGGTAGTGTTTTTCTTAGATGTTCAATGTTTAAGATTAAAGTGGATCTAATCAAGATCAATAAAGATCTTGAATCACTGAAATGAAAGACAATATTCAATTATGTCGATATCATTCACTTACACACTTGTGTGTATCACCTGCACACTTGTTACTTTATTCTTTATTTACTATTATTATTACTATTTATATCATTCAGTCACTTTAACAAATTAGTCATTTTATATATATATATATATATATATATATATATATATATATATATATATATATATATATATGTATATTTCATTTCATTTATTCATTCATTCCAATCAAAATGATTGGAAAGGAGCAGGATGAAGAAAACTTATAATACCTGCCCCTTTCTTGAAACATCTGCTTACATCAGATACGTTGCCATTACAGTTATTACAGTAAACAGTTTACCTGATAGTCAATGCAAATAAAATAAATCCATCATCCATAAGCTGAATTATGTCATTACATGCTTTTATAAAGCTTCTCTATTCTTTCCCTATACAACCTCTTAAACTGAAAAATATTTGTACAGCTCTTCTCTTCCACTGCCAAAGAATTCCACATCCTGACACCCACAACAGAAATACACATTTTCCTCACATTAGTCCGCACCCTTTGCTGTTTAAAATTAAACCTCCTTCTATGTTCTTCATCCTGTGATACTAAAACAAATAATCTCTGCAAGTTTGCAGGCAAAAGTCCGCTTCTCGCTCTAAACACAATCAGCAATGTCCTTAATTCAACCAACTCTTTAAACTTAAACAATCCTGATTTAATAAACAGCTCATTTGTATGTTCCCTGAAATTAACATTATACATGATGATATGTACACACACACACACACACACACACACACACACACACACATATATATATATATATATATATATATATATATATATATATATATATATATATATATATATATATATATATATATATATACATATATATATAATTTTTTTATTTTATTTTATTTTATTTTTTCTATTGTATTTGATGTTTATTGTCTTGTGCAGCTGTACATTTGAATATTCCCCTTGGGGGATCAATAAAGTATATCTTATCTTATGTTTTCATTTGTCTATATTCACCTAAAATATTTGTTGTTGTGTTACTGTTGCCTTAAAATGAGTCATTTATATGTGCAGAGGGAACCCTCTTTCTAACATAACTCTCAACGGACTTTCTCTTCTTTTTTTGTTTTTGTTTTATAGATTCAAATATTAAGCTGCATTACTGTCACCTGCTAAGTCTGAGTGAGGAATTATTATCCCATTAAACCTAGATAACTTCCTCTAACCTCAGTCTGGACTGTAGGGGAGAGTGAGGGGAGTATTCATTTGTTTGCTGTCCATATTTCACCACTAGATGGTGCTAAAAAATTCAATGCTGAACTTAATTACATTTAAGGCTCAGAGACCAAGAACAGTTTTTGTACCTGATCTGCTACTAATTTATTTAGTTTTGTTTATAGTATCGGTCAGAATCAGGTGTCCAACATCATCTTGATTTTATCCAAGTCATTTGAAGTTTTGATTTTCACCAAAAATAGTGTCAAAATGTGATTAAAGAAAAAAAACAACTTTGTAACTCAGACAAAAACCATATTATTTTTTGGGGTTATTTACAAAATTGAAAATAGATGTTTTAGACTTGCAAATAGATAACTGTTTGCTGGTGTTTGTTAATAACTTGCTACTTTTTTGAAGAAAATTAGAGCCAGTTATCAACTTTAAGTGGGAAAAAATATGATAACTTTCACTATAGAACCTCTACATCCAAATAAGAGCTGCATAATATCACTGAAGCTGAGGAACTCCACTTTACTGTTTTGAAGCATATGTGTGGATTAATGGTTAAAAAATTATTAAACTTTTTGGAAAAATTGAAATTTAAGCCACAAATGATGGTTTTTGTCTTAGAGGGTTAAGTAAAGGAAATTAAAACAAAGATAGTAACCAAATATAAACAAAACAAGAAAGATGAAACACAGACCCATAAACATATATCGGTATATATACTGATAGTGTTTTAGTAAAATAATTTGCGTTTCTGTATTTATTGTCACTCATTTTATCTTCTTTGGCTATTGTGTTGTTTAATATTATTTTGGTGACATAATTTTAAAAAGCTCTTGGGGCTTTTGTCTCAGCTGCAGAATTTATTGGATTTTTATCTCTTTTTTTGGCTTTTCTTTTTCATTGTGCAAACAAAGAAACAAATAATAATATTAATAATATGAGATTAAATTAACAATTTTCTATAACAGGGTTTTAACAGAAGATGCAGTGGGTAAATAGATGAAAAGGAATAGAGAAATATGGTTTATGATAAGAAGAAGTTTAGCAGCACCTCTTTTTTTAATAAACAGTTACATCTTTCTGACATCTAGCACAATTTATTGCATGGCTAATATTATATTTGTTGATTCTTTTTGTAATTCCACTTCTTGTTGCACATTAAAATGTCATTAGTTGAAGTGACAATGGCAAAAATATTTATTAATGAATGTTGATGTGAATGAATCCTGGGTGTGGTACAGTTGAATTAGGTTGTGTATGTGGTTTGCGTGTCCATCCTGGTCCTCCATACCTGTGGGTGTGAGGGGGGTGAGGTGCACACGACATCATGACATCAGTTCAGATAAGGAGATGCATCCACTCATGCAGAAGCAGGGGGCATTTAGCCGGCACCAGGATGCCTTAATTGCCCTCACAGTGAAGGGCAACAGACAGGTAGCATCTGGGCCCTTAAGTGAAATGATTCAGAATAATTCAGCGTGTCAGGAAACGCATGGCCTCCCCCTGAAACAGAGCCAGTCCAAATGAAACCAGGGCCGGGCAGTAAAGTCATAAAACCACAGAGCTGATGGTCGATGCGAGGCAGACGATGGCTTTAGCTTTCAGATGTGGTGATTTGTTTGTGGCATTAAGACACTTCTCACAGTTTAAATGGGACAGAATGAGTCTTGGAGGTGTGTCACGCACATGGCTGTTGGTGAAAAAAAGCAAAACATCACTTCATTATTGCAGAAGGATGGAAGTGGAGCAGAATAACAGATACCGAGAACTGTGCTTTCAAGAAAAAAACCTGCATGAGGAGATCAGAACAGGTGCAAAAAGGTGTTTGAATAGAGAACTGATCCAGTTTTTTCAGCAAATAGGTTTGATATCTGCACGTTTGGTGTCTTTAAATCAATGTTTGCTGAGTAATTACTACAGTATTTACCTAAATGGATTTTTCATGATGGTGACTTTGATTTTTTTCAGGAGGCCTCATGCAGAGATGAATAACTACCAAATATCTGGCTTATAAATACACTGTAAGCCTGGATAAGATGAGTTTACTTTAAAAAAAAAAATTGAGAAAAGTGGTTGCCTTAAAAAAAATTAAATAATGATTAATGATGAGTAAATAAATAAGTTCAATGCACTAAATTCCAGGTTGATTTAACCCATAAAGACCCAGTGCTACTTTTGCTGGAGTTCCCAAATGAAATTTTCAGTCTATTTAACCTGTCCTAAGTGGTTTATCACCAGTTATTGTAATATTATCCTCTTTATTTTGTATTTTTTACTGTAAACTATGTATTTTTCTATATTTAATTTGCTCTATTTAATTTAGATGTTCATAAAAACTCAGGGTTTATTCAAAGGCTATGACATCAAAACAGAAAAAAAAGAAAAGAAAAGACTTTTTCAGCAAAGTTAACATTAACTGAACAGAAAAACAAACATCTACAACCACTATCATTGATCAAACTTCATGGATTTTACTGGTGAATCAATGTTGTCGAAGATGATGGTGTTTCCATGGTAACTACAGAGCCTCTGAGCGTCCAAATGGGTAAAATGTGATGACCATGAAAAGATGACAAACTGCATTTTACACCAATTATTTACATGGATTGATAGGATTAGTGGATGAACAGGTATTAAACAGTTTATATCAGTCGATGCTTTTGGTCACCAGTGGAGGTTTGGGTCTTTATGGGCTAAATAAAAATATTCAGTAAAGTTAATTTATCATGACTTAAATTTTTTTTATAAGGCTACCACTTTTCTCTTTTCTTTTTTTTTTTTTTTTTTATAAAGTAAACTCACCTTATCCAGGATTACAGTGTAAATCAAATAAACTGGAAATTACCATTGCCTCTCCATATAACTGTATTTTTCTAATACTAACATGCAGGTTTGAGGGAGCATAAACTCACTTCACCAACTTTGTATCTAACATCTTATTTAATCTATACCTTTGTCAGTGAACTAGGTGAGAGGATAAGTTTAAAGTGAGGTTCCATAAACTACTCAAATCAGAATGTTGACCTGTGTGTACATCCTTATGGCCTCAGATAAAGGTGAATCATTTAAATAATTCCTCATAATATTAACATAATCTATTCTTTTCAATGCTCAGTAACATTTTAACCTATTTTGACATGTTTTAGGTCTAGTCTGTTTTAAACCAGATGGATTTTTTTAGTCATTTTCAGTAATTTAACACTATTATTTATGTGTTTAATCACAATACAGTTCCATAGTTTAGCTGCTGGAAAAATACATTTGAGTGTGCACTGCCTCTACCAATAAATTAGGATTCAAGCAGTGGTTGACCTCATAATGAACAACACTTTCTGGTCATTCATGACAAATAATATGAGACAGAAGGTGGTGAGCTCATGTTAACAGTGAAGACTGCAGCTGGAATTAGTTATTGGTTTAGGCTAAATATTTAGCCTTGGGTTTTTCTACAAAAAACACTTAATGCTGCACTTTAATTTATTGATAATTTATTGTTGATTATTTAATGTATTTATTTGTATTTGCTGTTCCAATGACCTATCTCATATTTGTATACCGATTCGCGTTTGTCACATTGCACTTTGAATGTTGAATGTCTGTGGTAAGCTGCAAATGAATTATCCGTATGGGATAAATAAAGTTTTCTGAATCAGACTTAACAGAAACTTTGCAAGAATGACAGAATGGAAGCAACAGCATAAAGATACTTGTGTTATTGTAATTCAGTCGGTAAATAAACCAAAAACATCGTTCACAGTTACTCACCGTCTACTGAATCAACAGTTCAGTGTTCAGATCTAAAACATGATTTTCAATGTGATTTATTCTTGAAAGATAAAGTTTAATTGGGACTCTCTAATCCAATTCATTTCATTATTTATTGTTGAATATCTCAGGAAATTACAAATATTCAACCTTTTTTTTTTTTTTTTTTTACCAATTTACAAATAAATTCTTAGTCTCAGTAAATAAGCATCATGTTATTTATTTTGTGGTTTGGTCTTTATCTGTTGACTGTTCCAGATAAAGTGCCAAATGTATCCGATGTAATGTTGCCCCCAAGTGGCTAAACACCTGTAGTTCACCTGGTAAATGAAGCATGATGAGAAAACTGACTGAGAATAAACTGATGAGACTGTTTGTCGCTTGGACTCAGTGCAGTTTATGATAGAAGATACAACAGACTTAAACAGGATTCTTCAGACAATAAACTCCCATAATTCTCACCTGCTCAGGTTTAATGTCTGTTATTGGATTAGTTTGTGTCAGTTGTTGAGGATTTAGACCAAATAATCAAAAACCGAAAGTGAAATAAGGCAAGTAACATGAAAAAACTGTTCAAATATCACAAAAACACTATAGTTTCAACTCAGGAAAATTGCATACATTAACAGACAGTAACACTGTTATGTTTCACAAATACCTCAGTCCAAGAAATTCACATTCACACACACACACACACACACACACACACACACACACAGTATAATGTTTATTTGTTTTGTAAGAGCAGCAACTTTTATCAAATTTATCACATAAGCTGAAAATTCACACAAAAAAGGTTTTTCACTGTAAATGTTCCCACAAAAACAGAAATACATAATTTTAAGTTCAATATTTGCATCTGAGATCAGATGCAGTGGACCACAAATATAAAATGTGAATATTCAAGCATAATTACATCATATCACATCAAACCATTCACTGACACTGATTTTTTTCCTTTACTTTGTCATATTTGTCTAATTTCCACTACATGATGGAGGTTAAAGCATTACTCCCACACTGAATAAATGATCCCAGTAACTGTTGGGTGTGAGGCGTTCACTGAGCCAGCAGCTGCAGGTTGCTCCTTCCACTGGAGTTTGCCAATGGGACCAGAGGCACCGGTGTCGTATGAATGCCGGAGGTCGACCTGAGGCGCGTTCGGGTGTTCATGCTTCGTTGCTCCAGAGACAGGGCTTGTTGTTTTCTAGACAGATCCTCCAACATACGAGAGTGATGAAGCTTCATCTTCTGCAGTGAGTGTCTGAAGAACGACAAGAAAAACAAAACAAGTGGAGGTCAGAGGTAAGGAAAACGACTGTAAGTGGTCCTGAATTTCTCTACATATGTATATATATGTCGAGGCCCAAAACGGAATCTGGCCCAATTCAGAATCGGGCCGGCCCAGAATGGAATTCTATTCTAGGCCGGCCTAGAATGGAATCCTGCTGCTATAATGTTATTTTTATACCATGTTTAATGCTAATGATCTAAATTATTACAAAAATCAATACATGGAATTTGCAAATATGTGAAAAAAAAGGAAACAAACAACATTTTAATTGTAAACTATAATACACTTTATTTACAAATAGAACCTAGTGGTACTCCCCACCAATATATGGTACAGTGAAATCGACTGAAATTGACAATAGTTACTCAAGGTATGTAAGACTGAAAATGTAAAATTATGACAAATTATGGAATTATGGATCATTTGCATTAAACATGGTATAAAAATAACATTATAGCAGCAGGATTCCATTCTAGGCCAGCCTAGAATAGAATTCCATTCTGGGCCGGCCCGATTCTGAATCGGGCCAGATTCAATTTTGGGCCTCGACATATATATTGATAAGAATACATTTCAGGGACACAGTGTATTATGTGAACTTTACTTTTGTGTAGTTTCCTGTATAAAAGGATGTTTGTGAGTTATGGAAAAGGTTTTGTGTCTGGGAAAATGAAAAATGCTTCTCTGTTTTGGAATGTAAATTATATCTCTATTTACATTCCTTTAATTTGTGTTCATAGATGTTGTCAAAATCCACAGATACATTAATAAAGCTCTAGATTTTGCTTTTATTTGTCATTATTCTTAGAGCTATGAAGGTTATTTTTGACGTAATAAGTTACACAACTGCATACACTTAAACAAAATAATATAAATTTGGTGGCAGTAAAACTGAAAAATCCTGAAAACCAAAAACACTGCACAGTAATATTACAACTCATTTCTGATTTCATATAGAAAACATCATTATTATTATTATTATTATTATTAGTAGTAGTAGTAGTATTAATAATAATAATAATAATAATAATAATAATAATAACATTATTTATAGTAATTAAGAATATTATAATTTCCAAAAATGTCATTCTACATAAATATTTTTTTTCATTCTGATGTGATCTCTTCGTAATGACCAATATTTTGATTAAAACCCTAATTCTATTTTTCTGATTACAGCAACATTTATACTGTACTTTAATTATGTAACAGTGTTACATATAACAGTAACTATCCTTAATAATTATGCATGAATCATACAGTTGTGGAAAAAAATATTAGACCACCCTTGTTTTCTTCAATTTCTTGTTCATTTTAATGCCTGGTACAACTAAAGGTACATTTGTTTGGACAAATATAATGAAAACAATAACAATAGCTCATAACAGTTTAATTTCAGAGCTGATATCGATCCATTTTCCATGTTTTCTTGATAATAACCAAAATCACTTCAGTTCTTACATCATTATCTATGGCATTGTACTGACAAAAACAGTGCTTTTAGACATTCCATGTTTTCTTTTCTGTCTGTTTTAGTCACATGATACACACAGGAGTTAGTACTTGATTTCATAACCATTGTTTCTGATGACTTTTGATGGTCTAATAATTTTTTCCACGACTGTATATGATCACTGATAATAATGATAATGATACAGTAAAATAATTGTCTAGTTTTGACCACTAGATGTTGATGACACACTGACTCACTGAGCTTCAGAGAGTTTCTGTCTCAGGGCCAGAATCGTTGCCTCCAGTTGATGGACTTCATGTACGAGGCCATGCTGGACCTGGACGACACACAATACAACATTAATACATTCCAATCTAACAGGTTCATTCTATACTGGTTATACTGTGTCTGATGTCCTGTCTTTGACGTGTACAGTCTGAACCTCGTCTCTGCACAGGTCCATCCCAGGTCTCTGGGTCCTGTTCTCCAGTCTGGTGTGGGCCAGTTTCACAGACGCTGTCTTCGCCTGCAGATCTGCATCCAAACCCTGGATGTCACTCTCCATGTCTGCCATTTCATTTTCAGTCTAATAAAAGAACAAAACCAACACCTCATAAATGACGACATATTCCACTTATGAGAATTAATGACAAATTAAGACATCTGCAATCGGTTGTCTAATCACAAAACATCCAAACATCAGTAAGAAAAGATAAAAACTTAGTATTAAATGTTGTAACACGTTTTTTATTTGCCATTCCAGCTCATCGCAGGCCTGCTCTTCATGGTGAGTTCGCTTTCGGAGAGCGAACTCTGTGGCTCTGCGCTGACACTCCAACTCATTTTGCAGCTAAAAAGTAAAAAACAGACAAAGAATTAACTGCAATTGTTGTAAAGGAGGTTGTCAGTGCTCAAAATTGAAGAATTTGTGTAATATTTGTGGTGTAAAACAGGAGGCAACAGCTGATGATACATGTGTTCCAATCAAAAGGACATAGTGGTATAAAAGTCATTATAAGAAGGTATCAATAATTTGGAAACCAACACTTTATGGCCAAAATATTAGGACACATCACACCTACAGCTACTCCCACTGATTTGAAATAAAATGTTCATGTCATGACAAATGTCAAATCAATATTTCTCTTTAACTTTAATAGCTTATTTTTCTCCTGAGTGACAGTTAAAGAAACCGAACTGTTACATGTTGACTAAAATGACTATATATGGTCAAAATGTGACAAATATTTCAGAAATCTAGAGGTGGAACATTTAAATCAAGTACAATGGAAAAAAAAGCATAGATGGATATTGTAAATAAATAACATTGAAAGACATGAATTTAATCTGTCCCTATACTTTTGTCCATGTAACGTATTTGATGTTTCCACTTCCCAATGAGCAGTTCATTTACAAACCATATCTACATGTTCATATGTAAGTGGGCCCTCCACAAAGAAATACATTAAAATGATACAAGGAACGCAGACAAAGACTTCAATTTGTGCGTATTAAAAGACATTTAAAGTAATCACAACTGGAAACAGAGCGTATAAAAAACAGTTTTAAACAAGAGCAGAATTACATCCGCTGTCATTTCAGTGTAAGCAAGTCCATGGATGCATAATTTATTAAATGTTGGATGAGGTTGTGTTTAGGTAGATGATCACTCACCTGAGCTCTGCTGAGACTAATCTCCTCCCTCATTTGCTGGGACACTTGCATCGCCTCATGAGCACAAGCCACATTATACTGACTGAACTGGACCCACTCCTGAGGGGTGCACGAACTACAAAACAGTACAGTATGTCACTAACAGAGTTGTTTTTGCAAAGTGATTAAAAGTAAAAAGCTAAAAAAATAATACAATATACCCCCAAGACATACAGTGAACATTCTTTTCCTGCACATTAGTTTTTGCTCGCTCTAATGGCAGATTTACCCTGTAGGAATACGAGTGGGGTTGGTCTTCAGTGAGATCTGTGCTGACTTTATTGTAAGAGACAAACAGGTCATATCGATGTCCAGAGCGTCCATCTTGTTCTGAAGGTCAGCAGTCAGCTGATGCCGAATCTCTTGTAAAACACTGCAAACAGAAACAGGAGCCAGTTAGAGAGCTGCAAAATGGGACGAAACAGATTTTGTGTGCAGTTTTGTCATCACACTACACTGTAGAGATGGAATGTAATTAAATACTTTTATTAAATTTGAGGCAGTTGCTCTACAGGGTGGGTGAAAAGTAACTAGGCATTAAAAATTGGTAATAAAATCCATATTCCTATTACAAATTTGTTGATACAAATGATACATGTTCTTTATTATATGGGAAAATGACAGTGAATCTGAATATTTCAACATAAGCACTGGTGGCCTCAACCAGTTTCCTCAAACGTTCAGGGATAGAATGAACAACCTTCTGAAGGACGTCATCTGGGATATCATGGAGAACCTCCTGAATCCATGTCTCCAAGTCCTCCAAGGTTTTGTCTTGTACACCTCCTCTTTTGTGTGACCCCACAGGTAAAAATCACATGGAGTGGCTTCAGTGATACTAAAAATTCTCAAAGTGATTTCTAATGTCTAGTTACTGTTCACCCACCCTGCACTACATCATGAGCTTTCACTTCAAGATTTGTTTGACAGTTTTAGTCATTTTTATGATTAGAATTCTTAATCTCCTTCCTGTGCAGCCACATTTTCAACTGATGAACTTTCTTGGATGAGAGTTGAAACATTTGTAAGAACAAAACTAGTCCAGTTGAGCTTCAAAAACCTACTAAGAATGAACTATGACCTGGGCCACTGAGAACTTACACAGACACACTGTCACTAAGCTGAAAAAAAGGCCTGTTTATCTGGGCTCGTGAAAAGATGAGTGTATAGAATATGATGCTCTACTGTAGATTAAACTACATTAGTATAAAGTACTTCAAACTGATTCAGCCTTAAATATGCGTGGCTACAAAATGCAACATAAACATTTCTGCAGCAGTAAAATTAATCATAAAGTCATCAGAATCATACAGTAAAACACAGACAGGGACCATTTTACTGCATGATCCCCTTTATATAAATTAAACATATTTTGCTGATAATACTTAAATAATAATAATAATTAAGCAAGGTTCTGAATACAGAACTTTTACTTGTATTGGAGTGTTTTCACAGTGTAATATTAACCCATAAAGACCCAGTGCTCCTTTTGTGGTACTTTCAAAAAGATTATTTCTCTCTTTTTAATCATTCTTAAATGATTTATCACCATTTATTGTAATATTATCCTCTATATTTTTATTTTTTTTAGTTTTCCTATATTGAATTTACTGATCATATAGATGTTCATAAAAGCTCATATTAAAGTTAAGGGTTATTATATCAAAAACAGAGAAAACTGAAGAAAAAGTGACTTTTTCAGTAGTGATATCAATAACTGAACCTAAACCCAGTGTCTCCATTCACTGTCATTGATCCAACTCCATGGGGTTTACAGGTGAACCAATGTTGTAGAAGATGAGTGTTTCCACAGTAACTACGGAGCCCCTGAACGTCCAAATGGGTCATATCTGATAACCATGAAAAGACGAAAACCTGGACTTTACAAAAATTATGTCCATGTTTTAATAGGATTAGTGGTTCAACAGGTAATAAACATTATAGATGAGTAGAGGCTTTTGGTCACCAGTGGCTGTTTGGGTCTTTATGGGTTAATACATTTATGATTCTTCTCACATTATCTCGTCTCTTACCACAGATGCTCGAACATCTTGTCTATGTGCTGCTGCAGAACCTGCTGTATACGTTCAATCAGCTCCACCTCTTTCTTCAGCTGCTCATCCACGGGGTCGAAGACCAGCTCGTAGCCTCGGCGTCCATCTCTGAGTGTCAGACATTCAGTGCTGACCTCCAGAGGGACAACAGTGGCGGCCAGGGCCTGTTCAGTTTGTTCTTTACACTGTCCCAGAACACATGAAGAATAAAGTCACACAGTGTAGCATTTAGGACAAACACAGGTTCATAAGATTCTAAATATCTGATACAGAGATCCTCAGCGCTAGTGAAATGTTTTTGGGTCTACCACTTGACGTTTTTGTTCCATAACCCTCAGGAAAATGACTGTCTTATTGCATCCAACCTCAGCAGTGATGGCGCATCTGACCACGTTCAAAGAGAGAAAGCTTTATTTTGCCTTTGCCAACAGGAGGTCATGACAGTGTGACAGAAAATGACACTGAATCCACATTTTTGCACAGACTTTGGCTTTTAAAGGCTGTGGTCTGAAACTTTTGATCAGCTGATGAACAGTCTACTTCAGTTTAATTGTTGTTTTCAATAAACTGCTTAGTCTTTTTTGGGTTTTTTTTGTCTCACACCCATTTCTTCTTTTAGCATTTTGAAACTCTACTTAGAACCTTCTGAAGATCCAACAGTGCAAAATGTAAATTCTTGCAATTTTTCAACCAGAAAGCCTCAGATCAGCTGAAACCCTCAGTTTATTTAAATCCAGGTGAAAGACCCACCTGTTCTCAGCTGCATTTGAATAGAGTTTTTATTCAGAAGCTCAGATCTGCACTGTTTCTTATAAGTTTAAAGTTTTATCTGTTTTATCTATTTTTTTTTCTCATGCCTATACTTCTCATTGCTTCCCTGCTGTAATGCTTTTAATATTTTATGTAAAGCACTTTGAATTGTCTTGCACAGGAAATGTGCTATATAAATAAACCTGCCTTACCTTCGTCTTAAAATTTTGATCGGGAGCATCTCTCTAAATATTACAAGTACAAAACAAAACAGGTTTAATTAAGTTTTCAGACAGTTGAAATTACCAGAGTCAGAGCTTCCATTTCATCATCCACTTTCTGTGCACAGTCTTCCAGTGTCTCCTTCCACCGTGCGATGTCCCAGACCCGGTCACTCAACCGGCGAGATGTATCGCTCTCATCCCAGTTTGTCTGCAATGATAAGTGGAGAGAAAAAAAACAAATCTATGGACAGCGCATTGTGTTGTTGAGTGTTTGTCTTCATGTAAACTGAGGGAGGGGACTCTCTTTGGACATCCTCATGAAGTCCACCTACCTTCCAGCTGGTTTCGTTGCGTAGGGCCCGTCCCTCTTGACGGATCACGTTGGACACGAGTCGCTCATGTTGTGCTGTGCTGCTCAGCTCCTGGTTGTTACTGTCCCACTCCGGCACATTGTGTCTCAGACCAGGTTTAACTGGAAGAGCAGACATCCTCCTGCAGCTACGTCATACGAACAGGACCAAAATCTGATCATTTCAGTTACACAAGATAAAACACATTTAACACTTTAATGGTATGTGTTGTAATTATTTAGACTCTTTAATCTTAGGTGCAGGACTTTTATCAATAAGCACTTTGTGTCACATTTACTTCCATCTGTAGTTGCATTCATTTTTTTGGCAAAATCTTGGATTGATGATGGAAAGTCGGAACACTGTGTAAAGTCTTCACATCCCAAATACTCTTAATGGAGGTTCAAGTTTGGATTCTGTGGTGGGCAATCCATTTGTGTGCATGATGTCTTGTGCTCTTTAAAAATCTGATGTTGATAAATCCTGGTGTTGTCATCTTTGAATATGTCTAATCTAATCCACTGATATTCAAACCTGCTCATTCAATATATTCAGGTTCAGCTGACCTCATTTTATGGACACATATGCCTGAACCTAGACCTGACCAACAGAGACAAACCCAGATCATAACACTGCCCCCACAGGCTTGTACAGTAGGCACTAAGTATGATGGGTCACCACTTCATCCACCTCTCCTCTCATCCTGATGCCACCACATGACCTTTTTCCAATGAAACACAGTCCAATCTTGATTAACTCTGCAAACTAATGTTGTTTAAGAAATGAGAAGCTCCTCATTCAGTTAAACAACTTGTTGCATTTGAACCATTTTAATCAGTGCAGTAAATATCCAATGGAAGGATCTGAATTATTTGTTAAGTTAAATTCAAATGGTAAGTAATTGTATGACCAGACAGTTTGGGAATGTGTCTAAAGCAAATGTGTACTTTGCTCAAACATCTCCTAGTTTCATGTCTAATTAAATAAACACAAAAGACATTTTACATAATTTATGTGCTGGCTCATGTTTTGTCTGTTAAAGACTGTTATACCTACAGAAGAGGATTAGGGCCACTGGAAAAAAAAAAAAAAAAATTAAGGTCCAATATACATTTTTTCATTATTATTCTGAGAAAAAAGTCAGAATTCTGAGATTAAAGACAGAATTTTGAGAAGAAAGTCTGACTTTTTTCTCAGAATTCCAACTTTAATCTCGGAATTCTGACTTTAATCTCAGAATTCTGACTTTTTTCTCAGAACAACAATAAAAAAATATTTAAAACAGAATTCTGAGGTTAAAGTCAGAATTCCGAGATTAAAGTCAGAATTCTGAGATTAAAGTCAGAATTAAGAGAAAAAAGTCTGAATTCTGACTTTTTTCCTCAGAATTCTTGCTTTTTTCTCAAAGTAATAATAAAAAAATATACTGGACCTTATTTTTTTTTGTCCCAGTGCACAAAATCCTCTTCCATATGTACCTAACAGATCAGACATTAATTACATGAAACACCACGAAAACCTGCAACAAATTAAAATGACAAGTAGTAATTTTGTCTTTGCTTAGGTTAATAACTCTATTTTAATTGCATGTTCAAACTATGAACATGTGAAAACAAATATAATCCAACAAACAGCCACAGTTTATTGTGTAAATGATGTGTGTTATTGTGTAGAGCCCATGTACTGTGTAGCTAATGTGTTGAGTGTAACTTTAGAGGTCTGAGCAGGTATTAAACTTAAAACATGACCATTACCTGTAAACTGGACTGAGTATACCGTTTATATGAACAACACGACAGACAAGAGGTTAAAACTGAAATAAAACCACAAACCGACTACACAGAAACAGGATGCACAAGTTTTCAGTGACAGCAGAAGCTCTACAGAGGACGGACTGGAAACATTAGATAAACAAAAGGACAGAACAGTTCAAAGAAACCGAAACAGGACGAAGAAGTTAAAGCGTTGTGGTTAATCGTTTGTGTCTTAGTCTTTTTTAAACACTTAAACCTTATTTTTACTCACCGGAACTATGAATGATCAGTTAATGTGCGCGTGCTGGTTGTTCTGGACCCCGGTTTCCCATGGCAACCGTTCGGACCGTCTCCAGGCAACGAGCTGGCCGAGACGACTTAATAATTAAAATACTGTAGCCTAGCAACGGACCTAACAGTTTTTAACAGCAAAATTAATTTGTTTTAGTTTATATCTTAGTACATTAAACTGTTAAGAACGCTTTAAAGTAATGTTACATGAAGAGGGGCCAAAAATATTGGATATAAATAAATAAATGAATGAAATAAGTGGACGGAATACTCATATTTTACTGTACAGTAACCACAGTGCGACAAAACTAAATAAACGAATAATTAATTTATTCATTTGACTACCAACGTGGTTTAGAGGTGGATGAAATACTCAAAATTTTGTAGTTTAACATACTTGTATCAGTGTTACAACATACATTTTTTAAAATTATTGTGTTCCGTAACGCAGTTCAAGTTTTTCCATGAAAAAAAAAAAATCTAAATTTTAATTATTAAAGTGATAAATAGTTTCAGTCAGTGGTGAAATAGCTACTGAGATAATTTGAGTCTAAGCAGGAATGTCATCAAAAACTGCTAAAACTTTTATACTATAACATACAAAATCAGAAGCATCAAAACTATATTTGTCAAAAGCAAAGCTCCTGAATGTCATGTAGTATTGCTGTATTGAAATTATATACTATATATATGTGTATATATATATATATATATATATATATATATATATATATATATATATATATATATATATATATATACACACACACACACACACACAATACCAGTCAAAAGTTTGGACTCACTTGTTTTTTCTTTATTTTCATGTCTATTTTCATTGTAGATTCTCACTGAAGGCATCAGAACTATGAATGAACACATATGGAATTATGTAGTTAAAAAAAGTGTGACATAACTCAAAGCATGTTTCATATTTTAGATTCTTCAAAATAGCCACATTTTGCTTTTATTACTGCTTTTGTACATTCTTGGCATTCTCTCGATGAGCTTCATGAGGTAGTCACCTGACATGTTTTCCAAAAGCCTTGAAGGAGTTCCCAGTGATGCTGAGCATTTGTTGGACATCTTTGGTCCATCTCATACCATTTAAATTAAAACGTGAGTCCAAACTTTTGACTGGTAGTGTGTGTACATATACATACATACATACATACATATATATATATATATATATATATATATATATATATATATATATATATATATATATATATATATATATATATATATATTTATTTATTTATTATTGGGTAGCTTAACTTATTGATAAAACTACTTAGTCTGTGTTTTATTTTAATACTAGGAGTCTGCAAAAAAAAATTACACATATACAGTACAGGCCAAAAGTTTGGACACACCTTCTCATTCTTTGCATTTTCTTTATTTTCATGACTATTTACATTGTAGATTCTCACTGAAGGCATCAAAACTATGAATGAACACATGTGGAATTATGTACTTAACAAAAAAGTGTGAAATAACTGAAAACATCTCTTATATTCTAGTTTCTTCAAAGTAGCCACCCTTAGCTCTGATGACTGTTTTGCACACTCTTGGCATTCTCTTGATGAGCATCAAGAGGTAGTCACCTGAAATGGTTTCCTAACAGTCTTGAAGAAGTTCCCAGAGATGCTTAGCACTTGTTGGCCCTTTTGCCTTCACTCTGCGGTCCAGCTCACCCCAAACCATCTCGATTGGGTTCAGGTCCGGTGACTGTGGAGGCCAGGTCATGTGGCGCAGCACTCCATCACTCTCCTTCTTGGTCAAATATCCCTCACACAGCCTGGAGGTGTGTTTGGGGTCATTGTCCTGTTGAAACATAAATGATGGTCCAACTAAACGCAAACCGGATGGAATGGCATGTCACTTCAGGATGCTGTGGTAGCCATGCTGATTCAGGTTGCCTTCAATCTTGAATAAATCCCCAACAGCGTCACCAGCAAAGCAGCCCCACACCATCACACCTCCCCCTCCATGCTTCACGGTGGGAACCAGGCATGTAGCATCCATCCGTTCACCTTTTCTGCGTCACACAAAGACACGGCGGTTGGATTCAAAGATCTCAAATTTGGACTCATCAGACCAAAGCACAGATTTCCACTGGTCTAATGTCCATTCCTTGGGTTTCTTGGCCCAAATAAATCTCTTCTGTTTGTTGCCTCTCCTGAGCAGTGGTTTCCTAGCAGCTATTTGACCATGAAGGCCTGATTCACGCAGTCTCCTCTTAACAGTTGTTGTAGAGATGTGTCTGCTGCTAGAGCTCTGTGTGGTATTCATCTGGTCTCTAATCTGAGCTGCTGTTAATTTGCGATTTCTGAGGCTGGTGACTCAGATGAACTTATCTTCAGCATCAGAGGTGACTCTTGGTCTTCCTTTCCTGGGGCGGTCCTCATGTGAGCCAGTTTCGTTGGAGCGCTTGATGGTTTTTGCGACTGCACTTGGGGACACATTCAAAGTTTTTGAAATTTTCTAGACTGACTGACCTTCATTTCTTAAAGTAATGATGGCCACTCGTTTGTCTTTACTTAGCTGATTGGTTCTCACCATAATATGTATTCTAACAGTTGTCCAATAGGGCTGTCAGCTGTGCATCAACCTGACTTCTGCACAACACAACTGATGGTCCCAACCCCATCAATAAGGCAAGAAATTCCACTAAGTAACCCTGACAAGGCACAGCTATGAAGTGAAAACCATTTCAGGTGACTACCTCTTGATGTTCATCAAGAGAATGCCAAGGGTGTGCAAGGCAGTCATCAGAGCTAAGGGTGGCTACTTTGAAGAAACTAGAATATAAGAGATATTTTCAGTTATTTCACACTTTTTTGTTAAGTACATAATTCCACATGTGTTCATTCATAGTTTTGATGCCTTCAGTGAGAATCTACAATGTAAACAGTCATGAAAATAAAGAAAATGCGAAGAATGAGAAGGTGTGTCCAAACTTTTGGCCTGTACTGTATAATAAAAAAAAATCTGTGTATAGATAACATTCCACTTCTTGCTACTAACACAAATGTGAAACATATGTATTGAACAACACATAATTATAAACACTTCTGTTTTATTGTTGTATCAGAATTAGTCATGCCAGTGGTTATATTTCCATGCTGTGGTGACTTTCAGTGTAGACAAAAGCTGGTTAGTCTCAACTACTATAATCACTTCCATCCAAAATCCCCTTTGCACATTCCTGACCATGCTATGGTCGTCAATTGGCAGCGATGGTTCCCAAAACATCTTAAATATTAGGGATTACTGAAAAAAAAAAAAAAAGGAGGGGGGGGGGGGGTGCGCTGAATAGCAGCCGGTCTTAAATAAGACCCCATGTGACTGAGCCTCTATTTCAGTGCATTAAACCAGTTACCTATTAAGCAAATATACATACAGACAATGATTTAATGCCCAATAAAAGTGATTCACATGTTGCAAAATCATCTTTAAAACTCTATAGATCCAGTCTGGGAACCACTAGCGGTGCACTATCCCAATTACCTGAGCTATGTTAACACCTACACTCTCCAACAGGCTTTTATTAAGGCCTTGCACTAAAAATGAAACCCCCCAGGCCTGTGCTATAAGAGTAGACTGTGATAAAACTATAACTGAAGTGTGTCCGTTAGGTTTGTGAGTGCTGCCTGGTATTAGGAATGTCAGAGTTAAGAAGAAGAATTGAAAACTGCACTGAGATCACATCTAGTACGTGTGATCAGTGATGGTAAAACTAGACTACAGTAGCAGGGACCATCATGAGGAAAATGATCAATTTTACATGATTTTCTTAATTGCTAGAATTATAGCAAATGCAAAAATCAGCTCTTTTTTTTTCCTTTCTGCAGGCATAAAGATATTCCTTAAAAACTAATAAATTAAATGACAAAGCAAAACGGAGCTATCATTCATTTCACATTTAGTAGTTTCAAACACATCAAACGTCAACAAAAAGGTAAGAAGATTAAAAAGAATAATGATTAAAAGCAAATGTTCTGTGCCAGGTTCATAATTTAAAGTAAAAAGAACGTTTGGTGTGAGCGTGGTGGTTCGTGGTGGTTGTTCTCCTTGAAGCACAGGTGAGAGGTTTGGTTAGCTACAGTTTACAGATTCCAAGGCATTCACGTTGAACGACTGGAAGAGGAGGAAGAGGAGGAGGCGCTGTCAGTTTGCAGTCCTTCAGTGTTCGTCTCGAGTCCTGTGTGTTTGTTTTTTGTGGTCCAATTAGTTTCCTGTATCGTTCAGGCGGGTGGGAGTTTGCAACATTGTGTTTGTGATATAACATGTGTCCAGTCCACAATCATTGTGGCGTTGTATCTCCATTGAGTTCTACGCCGTGCTGCTGTAGCTGTGCTCGGAGGAGTGCATTATCATTCTTCAACTCTTCAATCTGGAAAAACATGAGGAAAAATGTTAAGACACCAAGCAAAACAAAAGAGGAATGTACGCAGTGGTAACATGGATAATATTCCTACAACCTGAGTGAAATCCTTCTGACTCATTAAGACTGGATTTTATAGAAACTGATCAGATATAATGTGTGTTTGTATCAGAGGATTCCAGTAATGATCAAATTAAATGTTTACATGGTAATTAGGTGTTAATATTTTAAATTGAACAATTCATCAAAAAAAGCTCCAAAACTCTCAACACAACTGGAAACTCCTTCTGACTGAGGCATTTTTATTTCCAAAACAAATGAAATATTAGTTCCACAATCTGGCCATTCTGAGCTGAGGTTTATTTTTCAACCATATTTGACATGTGAGTTTTACTTAATAACTAAAAAAATGTGTACTCAGGGTTCCTACAGGTTTCTACAAGTTAAATTTAAGACCTTTTTAAGTCTACTTAGAACAGAATTTAATGCCTATTTCACAGCCATACTGGCAAAAATTCATGACTCCTAGAATTTAAGAAAATGTATTTATTCACTCCAATGCCTTGATTCCCACCGTTTCAAGTCATTTCTCACCAGGGGCTGCAAACTTAACGTTAATTAGTTTCTAATTTTGATGTAAACTGTCGAATTAGAATGGGTGAAACTGAATAGACTAATGTTACTTTCTTTACACCTTAGACATTTAACAAACACATTTAACCCATAAAGACCCAAACATCCACCATCAACCTAAACCATCTACTGATCTAAACTGTTTAATACCTGTTGATCCACTAATCCTATCAATACATGTAAATAATTGGTGTAAAATACAGTTTGTCATCTTTTCATGGTCATTAGATATGACCCATTTAGATGTTCAGAGGCTCTGTAGTTACCATGGAAACACTGTCATCTTCTACAACACTGATTCACCAGTAAAAGCAATGGAATTGGATCAATGACAGTGGATGGAGACACTTGGTTTATGTTCAATTAATGAGAGATTTTAAAGAAAAAGTCATGTTTTCTTCAGTTTTCTCTATTTCTGATTTAATAACCCTTAACTTTGATCTGAGCTTTCATTAACATTGCTGCGTGAGGCTTTACTTTTGTTGTTTGGAGACCGTAACAAACATCTACATGATCATTTAATTAAATATAGGAAAATACATGATTTAAACTAAAAAAACAAAACAAAACATAAAATACAGTGGATAATATTATAATAAATGGTGATAAATCACCTAAGAAAAGTAAAATATAGAGGAAAAAGTAGTTTGGAAGTGCCACAAAAGTAGCACAGTCTTCATGGGTTAAACACAATACAGCAAACAAGTTTATGGCAACATAACTTAAGACCCAACATATCAAATCTAATAAATTTTAAAGAATTTTTTAAGGTATTAAATGCAGATTTGTAAATTAAAGTCTTTTAAGACCCAGTGGGAACCCTGTGTACTACTGTAGAAGTGTTTAGATGTGGACTGAACCAAAAACACTGACTTGTTGTCTTAGTAGTTCGTTGTCCATTTCCACTCGCTCCACCTCTTTGTAACTCTCCTGCAGTCGCTGGTTACTCTGACGCAGCTCTCGGATGTAGTCACAGGCTTTGGACAGGATGCCTCCTTTACTCTGAGGAAACCAACACACTGTCACGTTAGACGATCAGATCAAAATGAGTCACCACCTCTTTCCTTATGAATCATATTGTTCCACGTGATTATTCAACTTCCTCAGTGATTTTCTATTTTAGAGCCACAACACAGTCTTGAAAGTTTAATTGCTAATGTACAGTGAATAAGTGGAGTTCACTGGTCTCTGTATGATGCTGATGCCTCTTTTCAATCTTAAGTCATGAATCATCAGTTATGGTTAAACTAACTTTCAGTAGCAGTTTGTGCATCAGGTGAAAGAGCATGTTGCATAAAGCTACACAGTCAACTGGATCAAAGTATGACCTGCACAAGCAGCATAAGAAGACAAAGGGCTGGAAAAAGTCATGCAAATTAAGAAAAAACGAACAAGCAGACCTTTTCAGACATAAACGTGACAAGCCACTGTCACATTATCCAATGGAGACAGACGGACATGGATTGTTTAGCTAATATTGTTAGAAACATAATTTTCAGTTGTGTTTGATGCTCACCGCTCCAGTTCTACTGTCGACACTGCAGTCTGGGATTATTTTTGACAGTGTGACGATCCAGTTATTTATTTTGTCTCTTCTCCTCCTTTCCACTGCAAAGAGAAAAAAAAACATATGTAAGAGTTTGTACTAATATGAAACAGTGTTCTGGTAACTCGCTGGTAGTTCAGGTACATAATCTGGGCTTTATTTATCATCTACTTCAAAATTAAATAAGTTATCAGTCCATTTTTGATTCAAGCAGTTTAATAGCTTTTTTGATTATTTTTGTACAGGTAATGACTATTGATTGTATTGGTACCATTTCTAATTCATTATAATACTTCAATCAGACCCATTCAGTTTTGACAGTAGTTCATGGTGATGAACACAGAACTGTATATTCATACTGGTTACACTGGTCTAACATGGAGTGAAATTTTACAATAATAATAATAATAATAATAATAATAATAATAATAATAATAGTTGTATTGTATATTGTTGGAAAGCCTGATTACTCACCTTTACAACAAGGTAAAATTTGTGAGGATCTCTTGCATTTACAGTTTAAGCAAACGGTTAAATCTGTGGGTAGTACTAGAGGTTGACCGATATGGGTTTTTCTAAAGCCAATGGCAATTTTGAAAAATTTAGTCAGCTGACGGCCAATATCTACAGCCAATTTTTGAGGCAGATATATATTTTTTTTAAAGCACACTGAACGTAAAATACAACTGAAACACTCAGATAATTAAGAGTTTTATGAAGCAATATAAATGAAATTATTAATACACGTACACATAGTACTCTTAACATTTACTGAACTTCAAGTGCTGCCCACACAGGTACCTGATCAAATATTTTTACTACTGATCAAATATTGGCTTAAAAAAAAAAAAAATAAGGCCGACTATTGACATTGGAAAAAAATAAATAAATAAATAAATAAATATATTGGTCTACCTCCAAGTACACCCCCCCCCCCAACATTCCAAATTCCCCTGCACTATTCTCCTGTAATGGTGACGAATCAGGCTTTCCAACAATGTATGATACAACAGCAATCGGTATAATAATAATAATAATAATAATAATAATAATAATAATAATAATAATAATAAAAATAAACTTTATTTGTATAGCACCTTTCATACAGAAATTGTAGCCCAAAGTGCTTCACATTGATTGAAAAAAATACAATATTAAAATACATTTAGATTTGATTAGAAATACAATAAAATAAAAATAAATATAAAAACAGCGCACATTAAAATATTTGATTATGCATAGAATTTTTGAAGTGCAAGAAATAATTAAAGAGGAGAAATAATGGACTGGAATAATGTTTTTTGATGAGTTTAGATAGAACTTGCAGACATTAAACCAAACCCCACACACCTTCATTGTGCTGTGCTCTTCGCCTTTCATCTCTAGGGGCCCGGGGACCATCTACCTTCCTGCAAAAACACAAACACACAAAATTATGGGTGAAATTTACATGAAATGAGGCAGATTTTCATATAAATGAGCTAAATTCCATCAAAAATAAATCTTCAGATACATCCAGACAAAAGGGCTTTTATCTATCTTGGCTTGTTTACAATGAGTGCTCCATTTGTTTTAATCAGTGTGAGACTACAGAGTCTCATTTTGGGGATGGGTGTCAGGTCAGGGATGCTAATGATCGATTAAAGAGCCACCAGATGTCGGTCTCTAAAACACATGACAGGGATGGGGGGGCGTATGTGAAAGTTCTTCTCACCAGTTTGTGCTGCCATGCTGCAACATCTCGCTTTCACCAAGGTCTCTGGGGATGGCAGGTAAGTAGGACAGAGTGTGGTTTTCAGATGTTGGATGTTTTAAATTATGTATACACCGACACAACCGATCATTGGAAAAGGGGACACAGATGTGCAGAATGTTGAAACCAATGTGGTGTTACGGGATAAGGGGTGAGAAACTGCAGAGGTGATATGTCAGCGGACCTTAACATGAGTGGTTGTGGTGATATTTAATTTCAGTGATGGGATCGAGGTGTAGATCGGCGTTTTATACTCACGCGGTGTAAGTGTGTGTCCGTGGAGCGATGGTACGAGGAGCTGTCGTCTGCAGCACCTCAGGCGGACTCATCATCACGTAAAACTGACCTGGAGTTGGAAGGACGACAGACAAGGACATCAAAAATAACACTGATCTACAAGGACAAAAATCTCCAGAATAAAAGTAATGAAATATTAGCAAGTTTGAGTCACTAATAAAGAAAAAAAAGTCAAAAATGCTGGTTGGCTGAAGTTTCCAAGATACAGTCTTGGGTCAAAATGTGAAATTCTAAGACTTAATGAGAGAATAAATGAATGTTTGTCTCAGAACTCCAAGATCTACTTCAAAACACTGTTTATATATTATAATACATACACTTTACAGGTTATTAGTAGCGGAAGTACATGTACATAAACTAATATATATGTCTTTATCATATACACTGAAAACATCAGCTAATCAGCACTTCTGACATTTGTTTTCCAATTCATTCATTAAAGTATTTATGATTAAGCACATTTAACCTGAGAACTTTAAAAAAAAAAAAATAGACAGCAAGAATTGGCCTTACATGAGCAAAACAGAAATTAGAATGCAGTTCAGAAAACACTGATGCAGGAAAAGACACAAAAATGCACAATATCAATAATAATATGTAATAGTTACATTATATGTAATCAAGGAAAACAGCAACAGGAAAATATTTTTTTTTTGCTGTTGTAACCAAAAGTTTTGGCAGTGACACAAATGGAATCTTTGCATGAATGTGATTTACTTGCAAACAAAGTCATTGAAACTTACATAAAATACCTATGATCATAGTTCTTCAGTGTAGCTACCCCAGGAAAAAAAAAACAACAAAAAACTGAGGCAGCAAAACTTGCCAAAACTATCTTTGTATCATTGCAAAAAGTTTTAGCCACAATGGCATATGAACTAAAAACAATTAAAAACCTTCCCCTTATTAGACTTATGTGGAAAATACAAAACTTGCAAGGATATCAATGTTCATTATATGTTTAAAAAAAAAAAAAAAAAAGGAATTAAAAGGAAGAATCACGTATGTGCAACAAGACAATACATTTCTAAAAACATGCATACAGATTGTATTTTTGTTGAACTAGACTCACTAATTTTAATTCTGCAATGTCACCATATTTCAAGACTTTCATAAAACAAAAACTCTATATGTTGCCAGGTCCAAACATACACATTTGCAGTAAAAGTGAAAGTAAATCCAACACAGAACTTTGCTGAAATGCCCTTAAGTTGACCCTAAAATAAAGTACAATTCAGTAACATTTAAATAACTATTGTCAGTTTCCACACTGAACTGAATGGGTTATAAATAATTATTACTCTAATAATAAATAAATGACATTTTTTATGTCAGTGTTGATGGTCTATAAATGGTAACATGTAACAAAATCATATATTAGATTAAAAAATATCATTAAAGATAATTATAAAATCGCTGAGTATTGGATTCAATAAATGACCAATCCCTATAAATAAAAACAAATGATGACGACCGAAAAAAAAAAAAAAAAAAGACATAAATGTATAAAATTAATGTAAAGGGTTGATTTTTGACTTTTTGTTTCAATGCAGAGGCGTCCTGATGCCTTCAATAAACCCTTTCACTGACTCCAGATCAGATCAGCTGTTTTCTTACCTCCTGCCTGTGTGATGGTTGGCTCGGCGGCGGCCTGCACCGACACGGCTGTGGCTGTTCCATCGCTGACGGTGGCGGCAGGAAAATAAGCGAATCGTGTCTCTCCTCCCACCGTCTCCCCGGCAGGACTCCCCCCGTTACTGAACGGGTTCTGGATGACGGCCTGTAGACACAGATGAGTCAATACAGCAGCAAAAACTAACACACAGCTGATATTTGGCGGCAGAATTACAGTATTTTCTATGGTTTGCCATGTGATTTATTTTGTGTTTACGGTTCAGTCTTGGTTTATTTACCCACCTGTGCCACGGCCTGGGGGGTTCCTGCAAACGCTGCAGTGGAGACGACGCTGACGGCTCCGGTTCCATCTGCCGTCGCTTCTATTTGATCGTCTGTCACCTGAACGACGCGATAGGTCACCTGGAGAGAGAAAAGCAGTGGAAACTCAACATGAAACCAGGGCTGGGAAACATGGACCCACCGAAGTACACACAGATCCGTCTCATGTGGTTTCTGGTGACATCTGGGGATATGAGGTAGAAATATCATTAATTGGTATAAAGGTGCCTTTGTGTGAGTATAAATTAAAATTATGATTATTTTAATATTTCCATGAAAAGACAACAATGATCAAACCCTCAGAGTCTGAATAAATGAACACCTGGTGAAATCATCTGCATAATCAGAATTACTCTGTGAATTTGAAGTGTTTTTGAGGTTGTTTAAACCTTTACACAGCAGAAAACAAAGACATATATTAAAGTGTAATGAATCCATCTGTTTATCAACTAGAAGATACAATAAAAATGTCTAACAGCTTTAGAAATTTCAAGGATATCAGTGACAGTGTATTTTTTTTACTGTGAAATAATATACCATTAAAATGACATAAGAACAACACCCCTATGCATAAATGTACAGAATGCACAAAAATTACATTAAAATAAAAATATGACCACCAGATTTAACATCACCTACATATACTACGAGGAAACACAACCTAAAATGTGTGTTTGTGTTTATTCACAAATGCAGAGTGGAAATAAACATGTTTGATGGATCCTGACATACGAGTAAATGAGAAAAGGTGATTAAAAAGGTGAAATAGCCAAAAGGTGTTAAAATCAGACGATCAGAATTTGCCACAAAAAGTGCGAGTCGTTATCCTTATATCCTTATTTATATTCAATACCACTGTTAAATGTGCACACTGTCATTTTTACGGTTGCCAAGAAACATTTTTACACATAATACAGTTTAAAAGATGTAACTTGGTGTGAAAAGCACTGGTTTTTATTGTTCGTATAAATGCTGATAATGCTGATTAAACACAGAGATGAGAAATAACACAGCGCAGAACGGATAATAACACAAATGGGAATGTTTGTGTGCATATCTGCGGTCTCACACCTGTCCTCCGCTGTTCTCTGTGCGGAACTGGTACTGGACATTGTGGTCAGTGAACGCAGCCTGCGGGACGCCAGTGATGGTCACTGCAGTCTGCTCCTCCGTCCCCACCGCCTCCCCTACCACACACACACACACACACACACACACACACACACACGAAATACAACAGGTCTCAAAACACACATAATCTGACATGTCTCAAAAACACATATAACACTGGGGAATACAGTTTTTGTTGAGTTAGGTCTGACAGCTGTTTTTAACTAATTTTTGGGTGCGGAATCCAAAACTGATCTCAGTTTTTCTCTATCACATCAAGTTTTTGAACTATAGGATCCCCGTTTTCTTAAAAAAATATGAAAAATACTGTACTTAACAGATATGTGCTTGTTTTATAAAAATTTTCACATATTGACATACAATGAAATATCAAATCCCCTACGAACTGAATCCTCGTGAATTTCAAAATCTGCATCATTGCTGTCACTGCGTTCTTCAACATCACTCAGATCTTCTAGAGGAGGTAGTTGTTTGAAAACTGGCACTGGAATTTCAGCTGAATGAGGCATTGGTCTTATAGCTGATGGTAGATTAGGATATTCTATTTTACTTTTATTTTTCTTGTTAAATCCTGATGTTTTCACTAAACGAAAGTAACAGTCTGTGCAATCTTTTTGCTCTGGCCAAACCATGGGGATACCAAATGCCAACTGCTTGTACACTTTGTGAGGGGCCCATGGCTTGTCTTGATCACAGAGTTTTACTTTAAAATATGCAAAATACGCTTGTTTGACAAATGCACTGATGTTTGCCCTCTGACTTGGAATGGTGAAATTACCACAAATATAGCAAAAGGAGTCAGGGTTGTTTAGGCATTTACGACGAGAAGTAGTAGGAGCAGACATGATCTGGGACAAAGGAAATATATACCTATGTAAATAAAACACTAAGATGGAATAGTTACAGGCTTTGAAAACTAAAAAAACAGCATAAAACAAAATAGAACTTACAACGGTATGCCCATGGTTACAAGGTTAAGAGAAAAGCCAGCACAAATCCTCTTAATTCCTACTATGCTAGCTTTCTGTTTGCAGATATTGATAGTACTGACCTATTGGGAGCTGCACACACCTCTCACTGCACTGTCTCAATTGTGACTGCACAAACAAGTTGCCACGTAGCTGTAGATGAGTCCAATCGTAATCAGCTGGCAAGTCTTACAACAGCTAATCAGTGGAATTTTACTTATCTGGAGGGTAAGCTGTGGAGAAAAAACTTGATGTGCTAGAAAAAAACTGACTGAAATTTTGGAATCAGCATGCCAATTTTAGTTTAAATCAGCATAAAAATCTAACTCAACAGAAATTTTTTTGAAATTGTTCCCCAGTGTAATCTGTCTCAAAAGGCTGGAACAATCAGGCACATTTTTGTTTCAACATAAATTACTGTATTATTTATTAAATACTTGCCACACACACATTATCATAAACATTTTAGGAATAGTAATAAATAAGTATTCTCTAAGCGCCAGTCCTGTAATTCAGTTTACAATAACTTAAACACAGCAGCCACAACTTGCAGAATTAATAATTACGAGAAACTTAGACATAAAATACAGATATTAATTCTGCGCTTCAGATTTGTGCTGTATTTTCAGTACAGCTACTCTGTATTTAACATTTCTATCTGAAACAAACAGGGTGTATTTGACGCCTTAATAAATAAAGTTCGGTTGACGATATTGAGTTTATGCTCATTCTAGTTCTAGTGTTGTAACTGTTTTTAATGGGAGACATTGTCACACAGGGGGAATTATAATCATATGTGGGAGGGGAGGTGGGAGGAGACGAGAAGAGGAGTAGCTGGGTGGGGGTGTATAGGAGGTAGAAACTCCACAACACTTCTGTCCTCGGGGGTTTTTTATGTTTTTATGTTCAATGTGTTAGGTAGAATATACACTTTGTCTTTTAATTCTACTTTCTTTTTAATATAACTTATTTTTAGCTATTTACATTCTGTATTTATTTATTTATTGTTGATGTGGTATGACTGTTTCTGTGGAGTGGTGACCGTATTTTGAATTTCCCCTTGGGGATTAATAAAGAAAATCTATCTATCTATCTATCTATCTATCTATCTATCTATCTATCTATCTATCTATCTATCTATCTATCTATCTATCTATCTATCTATCTATCTATCTGTCTGTCTGTCTGAAATGTAAGTGTGAAATGATGCCACATAATCAGATTTAAAAAAAAAAAAAAAACTTAATCACCACAATAGTACTACAACATAATAAATACTAAGGAGTACTTGACAGATCTGATGTGCTTCGATGCGGAGATCAACACTGAGGCAAACCTGCTCTTTATGCAAATATTTAACATAGTGTTCAGTTTATATATTTCAGCACCTGTGCATCTTCTTCTTTTTTTTTTTTTTTTTTTTTTTACAGAAGTTAAACCCATCTTGTACCTTAGAACAACTTCTGACATTTTAATGCATCCATCATGAATAGTTTAAAAGTAATGACTGACTGAGCTTTTTCTGCACCTCTAGCTTTTACAGTAAAACCAGTACCACAGTCATAAACTCACAAAAACTAATGAAGATATGAGGATGAATTTTTGTGTGGAATTTACTCGAACTAATAACATTATTTTGCAAAAGCATGAAGCAAATTGGAAATGGCCAGTAGGGAATAATGTCTGGTGATTTACACTGGATTTAGCCCTAATTTATAATAGAATGCATAAACTAATTGATTGGAAGAGACAGCACTGAAATCATTGACACTGTTTTTTGTTACTGCCTTTCTTACTCTGTGATAATTAAAAGTGTGAACTGAAGATGTTTGAGTAAACTTGGTAAAAGTTCCTCATTTTTGCAGAGTGGCTGCGTTCAAAGTGTTACAATATTACAGAATAGGTTGTACATATACAGTACTGTGTGTGCAAAGGTCCTCGGACAACATTAGATTTGTTGGTTTAGTAAAGTTATAATAACCACACATTCGCTTCCCTCAGTCTCTGTATTCGATGCAATCTGATATCTGTGTAATATGTACAGCAGGAAATACTAAAGTTTCAGGTTAAAAACAGCTTCTATAAACCAAAATGCCAGTAGTTAGTGTGACTTCCCTTTGCATTTAACATGCCGTTAATCCTTTTGTTCAGAATATATGACATTTATTGCATTCATTTTCTGATATTTTACACCAGGTTTCATTCAACACACGTCAGATGTTTCTAACCTTTTGTGCTGCTTCTTGTCATGGGGTCAGAGGTCACATTAAACAGTGACTTTAACATTTACAACAGATTTAGTTCAGTTTTTTGTGTATGTCTTTTAAGGCTGTGCACATATTTCCTCTATGTAAAAATAATGAGACATAAATGTGGGGATTATTTCAAAGGTGAACTAAGACTTTAACACAGTACTATAATTATTGTGATTTTTTTTCCCACTGACAGATACATGTAATAGTATTTAAATATTTTAGTGCATCAATGTGGAGCAACATTAGATACTTTTGTCTCATGGTATAATCCTGCATCATGGTTATAATATTATATGTATTCTATTAAATAAGTAATGACTGTTGTGCCGAATTCTACGCCCTGCCGAAAACTGCATCGCCAGCAGCTGCCGAAAAACAGCTCCTCCCTCTTAAGTCAGCCATAAAGAGGACAAAATGCACCAAATTCACACTGTCACACCAGAATAGCTCCAAATGTGAGCTGCTAAAGTAAATTCACTCCTTTAGCCTCACAAGCTAATTCTGATGGGGGATGCAGTTTTCAGCAGTACCCTGTGCAAAATTCTGCTCCCTGCCGAAAACGGCATCCCCAGCTGCTGGTGATGTAGTTTTCAGCAGTATCTGTTTACATTGTTATATATTTTGTGTGTTGTGTATCTAACATTTAACTTTAGAAAGTTTTATATACATTACAGTTTGCACATTCTTTAATATTAAACAGATAAAAAAATATAACTGCAATATCTTACAACATTATTAATTACTTAATTGCTACACAGGTATGATGGTGTTAAGAGGTTGAATAATTCACAGTTAATTTCATACCCTACAGCAGGGGTGTCAAACTCATTTTAGTTCAGGGGCCACATTCAGCTAAATTTGATCTGAAGTGGGCCGAAACACTAAAAGTATAATATAATAATATATAAATAATGTCAACTCCAAACTTTTCTCTCTGTTTTAGAGTGAAAAAAGTAAAGTTACATTATGAATATCTTTGCATCTAAAAATATCCCTTCAAACAATGTGAATAATATGAATGAACTGAAAAAAAATTGTAATTTTAAGAATATTATGCTTCAGTTTATCATTTACACATGTACATTATAACTTCCAGATCACAGTGAATCTACAAATACACAAAACATTTAATAACAGGAAGAACATTATTAAAATTGCACTTACTTCTCTTAAGACATTTTAGGTTGTTCATATTTGTTCAGGTTATTCAGATATTTTTGCAATATTATACTTTGTTTTAGTGTAAATACATGAAAACATTTACAAAGAGAAAAAATTGGAGTCATGAGTATTTATAGGTTACTATGACCCACTTGAGACTGAATTGGTCTGAATGTGGAACCTGAACTAAAAGGATTAATATCTTAGTGTAATTTTTGCATTTCACAAATTCATCCCAAGAGCCAGATTGGACCCTTTGGCGGGCCGGATTTTGCCCCTGGGCCGTAGGTTTGACACCTGTGCACTACAGTCAGAAAGGAGAAAAAGTTGTGACAGGATGAATTTAGTGACATTGTCCTCTTCATGGCTGACTTAGGAAGGGGGAGCAGTTTTTAGCAGGGAATAGAATTCGGCACAACAACTATTATGTAAAATAAACGTAAAATATGTAGCAAATGTTGGGTGCCTTGAAAAGCACTACATAAATCTAATCCATTATTATTACTATTATTATTATTATCATTATTACAGTTATTATTATTATTATTATTATGGGGTAAAAAAGCACTTTGTATTGTCTTGTACATGAAATGTGCTATATAAATAAACCTGCTTTGCCTAAACCTGCCTAAAAAGTGCAGCTCCTTCTGAAATATCAAAGTGAAGAGAGTGAAATACAAGTTGGCCAGAATTACTCACCTTCCTGCAACTGCACCACTTCTTCTGTTTCCTGTTTGTCGTGACTAAAAAAAGAGAAAAGAAGAGTGAATCAATTTGATCTTAAACCCAAACAAGAAATTTCACAGTATCAGCTTTTTCCACACATGATGCTCTCGGGCGCCCCCAGCTGGTCAAGTGCAAATATGATCCTAGTGCATGATAAATAAAATTATACACAAACGTTATGGGAGCTTGACAGAAATGCAACTTAATGCAGCTTATAGCGAGAACATATGAATTATCAGACCCATACATATGAAAAGTAAGAGTTTAAAAGGCTGCATAAACTTCTAAACTAACTGGACCACTCCTCCAGACGCCCCTCTGGTTTTGTTTTTATTGTTAGTTTTTTCCCCCTCATTTATTTATTTCTCCTGTTTAATGGGCAGTAAGAGCTCAGTGCGTTCATGTGTTTCCTAACAAAAAATAAAAAATAACAAAGCCACAAATCCTTCAGTACATTTGCCTTCTGTTCTGGTTTCTATAAGTGAATAGATGTGACAGATTTGCAAAAAGGAAGCAGAGTTTTCGCATTAAATTAAAACTCTTGCTGGAAACAGACGCACAGCATCAGCCGCGCGTAAATGTGCGGATTGTCCAAGATGGATCATCCGGAACCGGCGACGTGAAAACATGCAAAAAATAAAAGTAAATATTAAAAGTATGTGTTAGTGGGGTTATTAAAGAGAGCATTGCGTTGCAGGGAGATCGGGCTTTAGGCCGTAACGGGAGCCATGGCTGAGCAGGAAGCGGCTGCAGCCTCTCACCTCGCCGAGCTGTCCAGACTCTGCTCCAGCATATCCATGAAGCTTTTGCGGGTGTAAAACGCTGATATTCAACGACACTGATTTACGGAGATGGAAGCGCTGATCACGGGGACAAACACACGGGTCATGTGAGAAAGACAGTCCAGGACACGTGAGGCACCGACCGGGCAAGAAGCTAAAATGGAGGCCGTTGCGGAGCAGGACGGATCCGTCTGCGTCTGTGCGCAAAAACAAAAAAACACTCCGGCTGCTTTTACGCACGCACTCCGAGCGGCTCGATCTCCTACTCGGGGGGTTAAATCAGGCTTTTTTTTTTTGGGATAAACCTGCTGGTAGTTGTAGATTTTTCAGTTTGATAGTTGGTGACAGTCGGTTTGTCCTTGGTTTCCTTTTTGTTGCTCCGCGGCGCACAGCTGCTGTTTATCCGCGCAAAGCTGCGGCTCAGACATGCGCCTAATAAGACATGGAGTGGACTAGTTTGTGTGTTTTATTGGGCGAATAAATGAGCGTTTTTGCACAGTAATCGCGTCTTTGTTGATTCCCTTTATTGTAATTTGCATCCACGTGACTGCGCGTAAAGAGTTTTAATGGATAAAAATGATTTTCATGGTTTTCCACGGATTCATAGATTTATTAAAAAACTCAAATGCGTCGTTGGTTTTTCTCTCGAGCTTGCAGAAAATATGGTTTTCTGACTACTCTTCTTCCATCAGTATTTGTCTGTCACATGCACAATGACAATCATCTCCTCAAGAGTATTTTTTTTTTTTGTTGGTGCGCCCAGGTGACCACAGAGATCCAATACGGGTTTTCCCTCGAACCACATGACAGAGAGTGTCCTTGTCGAGCCACAAACCAGCGGCGCATAAGGCGATCATAACTCACTTTTATGTCATGATGTAGAGCCACTTCCAATTAGACCTTAAACCCGGGATAAAACACATTCCTCAGTATATTGTCTGGGCTGCAGATTTAGTTAAACTATCATTTAAAGTGAAAAATGTTGTGTGTTTCCGCGATCACTCAGTTTTTCCGTCATGTTGAGCCGGTGGGAGGCAGCACTGGATCCACAGCATCATGAAGACATCACCAGAAAACACAGCATTCCTCACATTATGCTTTATTTAACCAGGACAAGGACTGACGAGCGCATTTTACACCCTTTATATCCTTCATTTTAAATAATTTTGAAAGAAGAAGAAAGATTTTGTTTTCCTTTTACTTTTATTTCCAGCTTTTATTATACGTCTGTTATTGTTCTTCTGTCTAATATTCTTCTGTTAACCCTTTCATGCATAGTGCTCACTACAGTGGACAGTTATTCTACAGCTGTTCTCTTGTGTATTCATGAGTTTTGTTGTTTTAGTTGCAGATCAGCCAACACAATGGACGCTTATGCACCATCCCATACACTGCAATTCATACCATTACTGGAACTTCGCTGTTTTTTTTTTTTTTTTTTAATAATTTTTTAAAGTATTTTAACCCTTTCATGCATGAATTATGAAAACCTTAATCGAGATTTTTTTCCTGAGTATTTTTATTCCTATTCAGGCATGAAAAAAACAATGTGATTGAATTTTTTTAATGAATCTATTATTCATGGAGTTACAAAAATGTCCACTCAGCTGGAGAGCATGCGTTAAATTTTTGAAGCAAAGACACGTATATTTAAAATCCATCATCATAAAGTGATAAACTGTGTGAAATCTATGAAATAAAACATTTTTAACGCAGCTAATCTGATGTTTTCTCACATTTTATCATACTCTAATACTAGTTTTTACTAATTTCACGGAGATAATACATAAAAAAAAAAAAAAAAGCTTTTTGTTTGAGAAAATCAGCTGTTGATTTACACTCAAACATGTTAGTGCGGACCAGGTTTATCAAGAACAGCAAAGTTAAAGTAATAGTCTGAATATCAGTGTAGATGATGCATGAGCGTTCACTGTGTTGGTTGATATCCTCTTGAGATCCAGTAAAGTGAAAATCTTTAGCTTTTTTACATTAAACAGTCATCTTGATTGGAAACTGCAAAATGCAAGTTTTTTAATCTTTTTAAGATTTGTTCTAGTAACATACTATATAGTGAACGACCATCAAATGAAATTTTCTCTACATTTTTTTTTTTTTTTTTATAATATTCTCTGCATTTATCAGTGAAAACCAGGTATTTTCTATATTTAATCCACTCATCATGTGGATTTTCACAATTATTCAATTAATTTTTGCTCCATTGACATTACACTGCCTGAAAAAAAGTTATACAATATTGTTTTGCTTTGATTACCGACTGCAGTTTCTGTCCATCCTATATTTTGTACTTATACAATATACTTATTTAATGTCACAGTCAATTTCACCTCATTTCTTTATGTCCAGAGTTGCATTAATGTTTTTCTTTACGATCTTGTATGGATGATAGCGTGTCTGACCACTGTGTAACATCCTCTCCATCACATTACAGATTCAGGTTCAGGTCTGGACTCTGTGGTGTCTCATGATCCTGAACCTCTCTTCCACAATCTGATCCTGATGAATCCTATAGTGTTGTCATCTTGGAATATGTTTAATCCACTGATGTTCAGACCTGGTCATTCAGTATATTCAGGTTGTCAGCTGACCTTTTGAACTCATTACGTTACTGAACCAGACCTGACCCACTGAAACCACCCCAGATCATAAAACTGCCCCCACAGGCTTGTATTGTAGGCACAAAGCATGATGGGTAATCACTTCATCCACCTCTCTTCTCATTCTGATGCGCCCATTACTCTAAAACAGGGTCAGTCTGGACTCATTGGACCACATGACCCTTTCCCATTGAAACACAGCCCAATCTTTATGCTCTTGATCAAACTGATGGTTCACCTTGTTACAGCTGAAACATATTAATCACTGCAGTAATTATCCAGTGGAAGTATATGAGCAATTTGAAGGTTAAGGTTGACTCGATTATCCCTATAGCAAAATTCAGTCTCTGAACATTATCCTATGATCCTAATACACACACAGTTTCTAACATTAGCATTAGCAATTAGCACATATTAGGAGCAGTGAGATGCCATTGAAAGCACATAATGTCAGAACTTCAAACCTTTTTTTTTTGTTGTTGTCCTGGGCAGTGATCATTATGAAATCAGCAAATAAATAAGGATTTTTTTTTTTTTTTTAAAATAAAAAGTCACTTGCTACATTAAAGATGGATGCATTAATGCTTGTGTAATTATAATCCAGTGAATACTTTTACGTAATAATAATAATAATAATAATAATAATAATAATAATAATAATAATAATAAATCTTATTTATAAGCACCTTTCAAGACACCCAAGGACACTGTACAACAAGATAAAACAGACAATCCATAAAATACAAAGAAATAAACAGATAAAAGAATAATTAGTATATATAGAAATGAAGATGTAAAATGGAGAGTAGGACTTATGGTGGGTAGACTATTCTGAAAAGGTGATTTTGAGTCTGGATTTGAATGTGGGGAGAGAATCACTGTTCCGGATGGATGGTGGGAGGGAGTTCCAGAGCTGAGGAGCAGAGCGGCTGCAGGCTCGGCCTCCCATGGTACTGAGGCGGACAGGGGGCACAGTGAGCTGGATGGAAGAGGAGGACCTGAGGGAACGGGCTGGAGTGGTGACATGAAGGAGGTCTGGCACGTACTGAGGAGCAAGACTGTGGATGGATTTAAACGTGTACAGGAGGAGTTTGAATTCAAACATTCAACATTGAATTCATACTTTTACTTAAGTAAGGTTTAAATGCAGGAGTTTTACTTGTAGCAGAGTACTTTTACACTGTGTTATTGCAATGTTTATTCAAGTAAAGGATCACTTCATATTTCCTATATCTTCATCATTATGTTTTTGGGAAAAGTAATGTATTTTTGTCAGCAGAGCGGTTTGGATTAAATACAGTAGGAATTTCTCTCAGGCAGCAGATCTACTTGAACGCCCCTTCCTAGCATGTATCACATGCTGTGGTGGTTTCTCTGAGTAGAAGGTGACTCATTCATTCAGATCGCACACCCATTACAGTGAGAGACAGGGAGAGAGACGAACAAGCACCTAACAAGTGCCAAACTTGAGGCCACCCTCTCTCCTCCTCTCTCCTCCTCCTCGCTCATTCTTTCCTATATGGGCACTGGGATGGATCTGTAGACAGTAACAGACTGAACAGAGCTGAGATCTCAGAGCACCACTCGGATCACTGACGGTTACGCAGAAAACTAACCAACAAGTCATCACATACTGAGAGCTTCCCAAAGGTAAATATACACATTTATGTTGGCATCTTTAGAGCAGTGACATTTGTTTGTTTTTGGGTGGAGTTGGTGACTCCTCCCATTACTTTTGATTAATTATAGGCTTCTCTTTGTTTCTGCACTAAAAGGAGTTTAGTGGAGAGAGGACTTTACAATTAAAGTTATTTTTTGTGAAGTGAAAGATGCAGTTTTATTTTTACTTTAAAATCACCAAATCTTTTGTTTGTAAGAGAAGATGATGCATTTCTTGCATAAAAGTGCATTTCCTTTTTAGTCGTAACTTCATTTCTTTATTATTTTCAGGTGTTTGTAAAATATGTTTTTCATAAATGTTGTAGTTTCCACTCTATCTTCCTTGATTTCTACTTATGAATTATTATATAGTTCTTCAAAACTTTGCAACTTATTTGTTCTCAGAAGTAAAACTCAGCTCATATTCATTATGTTTGTCGATATCTTTTAATCAGAAAAGTGACAAAGTAGATTTGTAGTCTGACTGCATCCCCCTCATCCTCCGTGAAGTATACTATATATGGTATGTTCCAGCTCACCGTACTCCGCCGTGAAATGTAGATTATCTTGTCTCTTTTTTTTTCAGATAAGTACAATGGCGACACCCAAAAACACTCCTAAAGGTGCAAACACCCCACTGTCCCCCAACCGCATCACCCGGCTCCAGGAGAAGGAGGACCTGTCGAACCTCAACGACCGCCTGGCCGTCTACATCGACAAGGTCCGCTCCCTGGAGGCCGAGAACGCAGGTCTACGTCTGCGCATCACAGAGTCTGAGACGGAGGTGAGCCGGGAGCTGACAGGCCTGAAGGCGGCCTACGAGTCTGAGCTGGCAGACGCCCGTCAGACTCTGGACTCTGTGGCCAAAGAACGAGCCCGTCTGCAGCTGGAACTGGGCAAATTGAGAGAGGACTACAAGGAGCTGAAAGCCAGGTGAGCTGGTCTCAGATATCCTGGACAGTGCACACATTTAGACTTTGAATGTGAAGTGGGTAAGGTCAAAGGTCAACATTAAAGCATTCAGTAGTGCAAAAATTAATATGGAAATAGGAAAAAAGACAAAAACAAGTAAGATTGTAGATTTAAGACCTTGTTATTTGAAGATTATTTGTTTTGTCCACTGTTATCTGAGTTTTCAGCATCTTTTAAGGCTGATGTAAGGGTTTTTGGAGAATAAAATCTCACTTATGCAAATTGCAGCAACTTTCTTTTCTACAAAATTTCTCTTTCTTATCATAATCTCTTACCTAAATGGATATTTTAGAGGTTTTGTCAGTGCATTGTGAGTATTTGAAACACTTTGCATGTATTTCCCAGCAACAGGACAGAGTTAATAAATAGCTTTTAATAAGGGATGTTTGCATAACTTTTGCTGACAGTCAGCGAGTCGGTGCCCTGCTGCAGGGCCACTCCCTGTCCCAGCATACCCTCCTCATTGCTCACTCCCGTTTGACGTTGGTCCTCTACTCTAACTCCTTCCCATACGTTGCATCCAGGGTTTGATGACTAACTCTTTCCCCGTTTTCTCCTCCTTCACCAAAGCAATCATTACACACAATACGTGGCACTGTTTAGAAGGCTCCGTTCTTGCTTTCATTACTTTTCCATAAATATTGAGATGATGGCCGTTGTGTTTGGCAAAGCCAAGCCGTTGCCATGACAGCGTCTCAGCTAAACACTGACGGCTGTGGCTTGTGGCTACCAGATACAGAAGACTGGACGCAGATCGCTGTGGCCTATGAGTCATAGTCAGGATGGAAACACAGAGGTCTTTCCCATGTTTCTATTTTATTCAAGACACATCCTCATCCAAAAATAGCTCCTGTGTGTTACATTAAACAGTAAATACTACTACTGTGTCATATAATCTTGTTGTTATTTGTTTCTATGAGCAACAAATAGCACAAGAATTCCCTCCAGGATTGATGAAGTTCTATCTTATCTTATCTTAGACAGTAATTATTCTATTCCAACTCTCCTAAAGTTGCTCTCACATTCCTTTTGACTTCCACCATATCCTAAAATACCCTCTATTGATACTTGAGACACAACCCTGAAGCTGTATCTCATCATCCAACACTCTCGTCTCAACAGAAACACCAAAAAAGAGTCGGATTTGGCGGCGGCGCTGCTGAGGCTCAAAGACCTGGAGGCTCTGCTGAACTCCAAGGATGCCTCCTTGACTACGGCTCTGGGAGAGAAGCGTAACCTGGAGGTGGAGAACAGGGACCTGAAGACGCAGGTTGCCAAGGTAAACTCAAACCCATGCTCAATGAAGCTCAGTGGAAACACATCTGGGCTCAATCCTGCTCCGGTTGTAATTTACAGAATGACAAGCTCTGAGATTTTCCTCTATGATCCCCTGGGTTTTCCACATTGTGGTACCGTCAGCTTATAAGGGTTTGGGTTAAGCCTGTTGGTATTTATGAGGCTTAGTGAGCTTTATTCAGTTTATATTTTTGTGTATAGTGTTGGGTTGGGCATTTTTACAGTAGTTTGCTTGTAATAACATTAAATAAGTGGCATTATTTTACTGGCATGTGAGTTTTTTCTTATAATTTCACATAGTCTCACATGTACATTACCAATTTGATCATTTTTATGCATTGAATGTATCTCCACAAGGCCATGTATTCATTAAAATGTCATTTCAGTAACTTTGATTTCTACATTTCTCTTTAGGGGAGTTTTAATGCAGTTTGACTTCTTACATAATTGGTAGTTTTCAAGCTACAACTTCAGTTTCCCCAGTTTAACATTATAATTCATGCTTTTCTTGAGCAAAAATAAAATATGGAAACTTGCATTAACCTCCTAAGACCCACTGTCCACATTTGTGGACAAGAGTTTCACAACTTCATACAAAAAAAAAAAAAAAAAAAAAGAAAACTGTCCACCACAAAGGACATTCCATAAAAATTTTAAAAACTGCATCTGAAAAAACTGTTGCATCATAATGTTTCCAATATAGGCACTTATTTAATAAAAAACAAAAAAAAAAGCTTGTACTTTGCTGACATGTCCTGGGTCTTAGGAGGTTATTTTTTTGTGTCTGTTGGAATAAACCTTTGTATCTTCATCATTATATGTATTTTTTTTTTTTTTTTTTTTGTAATTTATAGCCAACGAGTGATGTATTAATGTTTGCTGTTTTATGTTTTGTTCTGTCACCTGCCTAGGGACTGCAGATGAAAAGTAGTTACTTTTATTAGTTGTAGCATATTTACATGGGTTTATTTTTTATACAGCAATGTTCATAAACATGCATGGTCCCTATTAAATCAATCAATCAATCAAATAAATAAATAAATAAAAAAAATCTTAAGCTTAGACCAATGTCCACTGTGTGCATTTTATTCATATTTAGTCCTTGTTTCTCTCTTAGTTGGACACCAGTTTGAGCGATGCCCGAAAGCAGCTGCAGGATGAGATGCTGAGGAGAGTGGACGGTGAAAATCGCATCCAGACCCTTAAAGAAGAGCTGGACTTTCAGAAGAACCTCCATTCTGAGGTAGGCCTTCCACTGAAATGTTTAGAAAATGTACAAATAAAATGATTGACAGTATTTTCCAATACCCAAATCCCAGAGGAAAACCGACTTTGTGGACTGTGTGATTTGGGGGAAGTGGAAAATGAATCATATTTTCTTTTGTATTGTCCTCTATGTGATGAACTGAGAGCCTTTTTGTTTAATTAGATATTTATCCAAAATCCTGACATGTTCTGGAGCACTGATGATGACAAGATGAAATGGTTGTTTAGTTTAAATGTATATAAATTAGCATTATTTGTTTGTACAGCCTGGAAAAAGCAGCAGATGTGTTTGTTTAAATAGGTCAGTACATTGTTGTGTTTATGTCTGTTGTGCCTTTTGTCTGGTATTTGGTCTTTGTTTGTCTTTGTTTATATTTCTGGTGTCTTATGCCCATGGAAGGGCTGGGCATATTCTTATACAGGACTTAATAAAAATTCATTTATTCATTTATTAATTCATTCATTGACATTCATTTTGTTGCCAATTCTCCAACAGGAGCTACGTGAGACAAAACGGCGTCATGAGTCTCGTATGGTTGAACTGGATAACGGACACCAGCAGGAGTTTGAGTGTAAACTGGCCGAGGCCCTGGCAGAGATGAGGAACCAGCATGAACTGCAGATCAAGATGTATAAGGATGAGATCGAGAAAACATACAACTCTAAGGTAGGTCTAATGGTCTTTAAACACCAGGATCAGCACAGAAAAGTCTAGTGCAGGGGTGTCACACTCATTTTAGTTCAGGGGCCACTTTCACCCCAATATGATCTGAAGTGGGCCGGACCAGTAAAATAACAACAGTGAAAAAAGTAAAATTACATTATGATCAGGTTTACATCTACAACATTTCCTTAAAAATCTGAATAACATGAACAACTTGAAATGTCTTCAGAAAAACAAGTGCAATTTGAACAATATTCTGCCTCAGTTTATCAGTTTATCATTTACACGTGTTCATTACAACTTACATTACAATTACAAATACACAAAACATTTAAAAACAGGCAGAATATTGGTAAAATTGCATGTATTTCTCTTAAGACATTTCAGGTTATACACATTTTTTGTAAAAGGATAGTTTGTTAATAAATAAATAAGCATTTTCTTGTAATTTTCCTTTTTTTTAAAACACTAAAACAAAGATAAAATTAGCAGTTTTCATTATTTATAGATTATTATGCTAATATTTTACTGGTCTGACCCAATTGAGATCAATTGTTCTGTATGTGGAACCTGAATTAAAATGATTTTTACACCGTTGATTGTTAATATCTTCAGTGTAATTCATCTTATGGGCTGGATTGGACTCTTTGGCAGGCCGGATTTGGCCCTCAGGCCTTATGTTTGACACCTGTGGTCTAGTGGGTTACGTTTTAATGAGGATTTTCACTTCTCATTTCCCAAAAGAGATGCTAGATTTCATCATTTTGAACAGTTTGATTGAAATTAGGTTGTAATTGTGCTTGTCCTTGTTGTGTGCTGTGTCTCCTGTCAGTTGGAAAATGCTCGTCAGTCTGCAGACCGGAGCAGTCACCTGGTCGGAGCAGCACACGAAGAGCTCCAACAAACCCGGATCCGCTTGGAGTCCACGTCAGCTCAGCTCAGCCAGCTGCAGAAACAGGTCAGCTCACACTCACACAACAAACGGACACTTTTAGAGTCTGTCATAACTGAAAACATTGAACTGAACTCGCAGAGATCTTCTTCATAATGTTGATGTCATTGTTTGGTCGAATCCAGCTGGCAGCTCGAGAGGCGAAGATAAGGGACCTGGAGGACGCCCTGTCCCGAGAACGAGACACCACACGACGTCTGCTGGGAGAGAAAGACAGAGAGATGGCTGAGATGAGGCAGCAGATGCAGCAGCAGCTGGACGAGTACCAGGAACTGTTGGACGTCAAACTGGCCCTGGACATGGAGATCTGTGCCTACAGGAAACTACTGGAGGGAGAGGAGGAGAGGTACAGCAACAGCCACCAACCACCAAGAACCAAGGGATTATCTGTCTGTCCTTCCTTCCTTCCTTCCTTCCTTCCTTCTCTCTTTCCTCATCTCTTTCCTTGCTTTTTTCTTTTATTCCTTCTTTCATCCCCCTTCATCAGCTCTTTCCTTCCTTTTTTCTTCCTTTCCTTCCCTTTTCTCCTTTCCTTTTTTCCTTCCTGACTTTTCCTTACTTTTCCTTCTCTTTCCTTCCCCTCCTTCGTTCCTTCCTTTGTTCCTTCCTTCCTTCCCTCTGTCCTTCTCTCTTTCCTGGTCTCTTTCCTTGTTTTTTTCTTTTTTCTTTTATTCCTTCTTTCATCCCCTTTCATCAGCTCTTTCCTTCCTTTTTTCTTCCTTTCCTCCCCTTTTCTCCTTTCCTTTTTTCCTTCCTTTTCCTTCCTTTTCCTTCTCTTTCCTTCTCTTTCCTTCCCTTCCTTCGTTCGTTCCTTCCTTCCTTCCCTCTGTCCTTCTCTCTTTCCTCGTCTCTTTTCTTGCTTTTTTCTTTTTTCTTTCATCCCCTCTTTCATCAGCTCTTTCCTTCCTTTTTTCCTTTCCTCCCCTTTTCTCCTTTCCTTTTTTCCTTCCTTCCTTTTCTTTCTCTTTCCTAGCCCTCCTTCCTCCCTTCTTACCTTCCTTCCTCCCTTTCTTTCTTTCAAGATCCCTGTTTACACCACGTCAGGCCCATTTTTCCTGTGATCCTCCACACATTCATTAAAACATGTACCCCTACATATTATACATTTATAAACTAATCAACTCCTCACATACAATTAACATTAAAACTAATCCTTAAAGGTTAAAATTGTGGCTTTTATCATGAACAAAACATTAAAACCCAACACAAATTATAATACATTCCCTCAATAAAATGAAAGCTACATTTTTAATCCTTCCAGTTACTGCAGAATGTGATCCTTATGATGATGATGATGATGATGATTATTATTGTTTTTTATTATTATTATTATTATTATTATTATTATTATTATACATGGAACAATCTATCCTGCTGATTTTGTCCATTGTTTATAAAAATCTGAATTGATCTTTGGTGTAAAATATGACCTGGTTTACTTGGTCCTGACCCCAGTGACCCCTCTTTGCGTCCATAACCTTATGTCCTCTGTCCTTGCAGGCTGCGTCTGTCCCCCAGCCCCCCTCCCACCAGAGTGTCTGCCAGTCGTACTTCTTCTGCCCACTCTCGGTCCGTCCACTGCAGCGCCCAGAGCTCGCCGGCCAAGAGGCGCCGACCTAACGACACCGACAGTGAGGCCTCCAGCTTCGCAGGCGGCGCCGTGGCCCGAACTCGCATCACTCAGCAGGCGTCAGCCAGCGGACGGGTCACCGTGGACGAGGTGGAACTGGATGGGAAGTACGTCCGACTCAGCAACAAAGCAGATGAGGTGAGAGGATGAGACCATGACATGAGGATCAAGTGTCAGATGAGTTCAACCACTCTGGTGTTTTAGTTTTATTACACCTTCATTTATCCTTAGGTCAGGATACATTTTTGACAATTATCAGCTTATATCAGTTATTGATCTAAAAATAAAAACATCTATATATGTATGAATATGTCCTCATGCAGAATTTATTCAATTGTCAGACTTCACTTATTTAGTATTTAGTGAAATACCAAAGATTGTATTTATACAAGAATCTACCTCCATTATTTTAAACCATGCAGGGTTTCCTGGACTGTTTTCTTATACCTGAACCATTTTGAGCTTCACCTAAAGTAAATTAATGTCCAGTCAGTGTAAAAAGCATCCAAACTATGGGATTTTTTTCATCCCACATTTAATAATTAGAATTTATCCCTATTGGTGTTTGTTTTTAAGTTTTTTTTTTTTTTTGTTAGTTTATTCCTCTTTTAGTGTCTCTGAGTTTTGCACATAGATATGACAATAAAAAATAGCCTAAAATAATATGAATTTGTATATTTCATTTTAAATTAAAGGTCGAAATCCCAGCAGTGTATTTAGGTTTTCTGCAAATTTGTGGTGTAATAGTCTAAAAAAATATGTTTAAAAATAACAATAATAAATATTTTAGTCATATAACATTAAATTTTTAAATTCTACAACCACTGCATTGCAACCCTCTGAAAATTAAGGGAAAAAAACCACAAAAAAACCCTTCCCTAATCTGTAAAGAATTATAAAACTTATGAAAGTAATTGTAATGTATTTTATCTTATCATAAACATATATGTAAATAGTTCATTTCTACAAATTTTGCATAGTTTAAATAAGCATGTTTTATGTTTTCAAGTATTATTATTGATATTTGTTCATATATTCATAAACCATTTCTATTTTTTTATTGCTAATTTCATGTACATCTGAACCTACACCTTGTAACTTCATTCTTTTTAAAAATTCTTGCTGCCTTTTCATATAATATGTCCAAACCAATAAGGTCATCTTCCATCCACTTTTCCTGTACAAATCATCTAAGGCACAAAAACAGATATTAGCCATATTCCCCCTCACTGTCATGATGGAAGGACCTTTACTCTTTTGTTCCTTCAGGACCAAAATTTGGGGAACTGGCAGCTGAAGCGTCAGGTCGGATCAGGAGCAACCATCACCTTCAAGTTTCCTGCTAAATTCACCCTGAAGGCCGGACAGAGGGTGACGGTGAGCCACATCCTCCCAGAGCAGAATGAATAATAAGTACAGACATGAACCTTTAACAGAACCTTACATTCATGACCTGCTGTGGATGTGTGCAGATCTGGGCCTCTAATGCTGGAGGAGTACACAACCCTCCAACTGACCTGGTGTGGAAGAACCAGCCCACCTGGGGGACCGGAGACCTGTTCCAGACCACTCTGATCAGCGCCAATGGGGAGGTACTGGACAACACAGAACAACTCTAGACATATGCAGAAAACACACTGCAAATAATAGCAATAACACGTATAATAATAATGTAACAACACGTCTGATCACATGTGTTTACTTGTAGGAAATGGCAATGAGGAAAGTCACTCGCACACAGTTTGAAGAAGAAGACGACGACATGGTGAGAAAACGAGACACATGACATAATACACTTTACTACTACTACTACTACTACTACTACTACTACTACTACTACTACTACTGATACTACTACTACTACTACTACTACTACTACTACTACTACTACTGCTGATACTACTACTACTACTACTACTACTACTACCACTACTACTACTACTACTACTACTACTACTACTACTACTGATACTACTACTACTACTATTACTATTGCTGATACTACTACTACCACTGATACTACTACTACTACTACAACTACTACAACTACTATTACTACTACTGATACTACTGTTACTACTACTACTACTTTTACTGATAATACTGTTACTACTACTACTTTTACTGCTACTACTACTACTACTGCTGCTACTGACACTACTATTACTATACTACTACTACTACTACTACTACTATTACTACTACTACTACTACTACTTCTATTACTACTACTACTACTACTACTACTGATATGTCTATTACTATACTACTACTACTACTACTACTACTACTACTACTACTACTACTACTACTACTACTGATACTTCTATTACTATACAACTACTTCTACTACTACTACTGATACTTCTATTACTATACTACCACTTCTACTATTACTACTATTACTACTACTGCTGCTGCTACTGCTACTACTCTACTTAAATACTTAAAATCCTTCATTTTCTTCTCTTCGACTCCTTACATCACATACAATAAATCCGTCTGTTTACTTTACATGAGCATTTCCATTTTATGCATGTTTAGAAATCTACTCTACAAGTCAGAGACAAATATTTTACATTTCATGATATTATATTTTTCTAACATCATATGTAATATTACAACACTGTCAGGGACCATTTTACCACACGGAGACTATTTACATATTTACATATACTTACTTATATACAAATATTAATAGTTTTTTCCTGCTACTTTTTCTTATACTTGCATGGAGTATTCTGCCCCTGAATCTGAATACTTTTACTTGTAGTGGAGTATTTCAACTCAAGTAAAGGATCTGAGTACTTGTAATCCTCTGTCTCAGCAGGTGGCTCACAGTACTTGTGGTGACAGTGAGTACAACCTACGGAGTCGGACGGTGGTCTGTGGATCCTGTGGACTTCCTTCAGATAAATCCAGTAACTGCTCTGTGTCCTCGGCCTCACGCTCGTTCCGCAGTGGAGGCATCTCTGAGGGTTTACTGCCCCAGTCCTACGTGTTCAGCAGTAGCACACCACGCAAGGTGAGCATGTAACACCTCAAACACATACTTTAGTTTTATTCATAAGGTATTTGTGTTTATTCTTAGTTGACTGGTTGTTGTAATGGTATCTTTACTTCTCCTTTCAGACTGGAGCCAGAGTGGAGAACTGTCCGATCATGTGAACCCTTGGATTTATGTTAAAACAACCAAACTCTCCATTATTTTCAATTATTACTCGTTTAATTACTAGTTGTAGTTATTACATTTGATTAAAGTACTTTGGAATAATTTTTCAAGATATTACGAGGAATAAAAATGAAGTGAATTTTACATTGTAAATATGCATGCTTATGCAATACAACATTTTCTTTACTTTCATGATATAAATCACTTTTGTTTGTATCAGTGATCAATAAATTTGGGATTTCAACCAGCCTTCAACTAGCAAAAAAAACCATGAACCTACCAGCTGCTTCAACAGCCTTAAACCACTATTTGGAGTTTAATTTATTCAAAAATTTGTTTGCTTAATTTGACAGTGTCACAATGGCTGGTAGATAATCTTTTTTTTTTTAAATTGTATTTATCGATAATTTGTGTTTTCATTATAGAATCCATAGACACAAGACCTTTGTGGTAACTCAACATTTTGTTCCTGAACATGGCTACAGCATCCTATGTACTATTTCTGATATATTAATAAAGTTTTCTTATGTTTTTACTAATCTGCCTTGTTGTTTGGTCTAAATGAATGATTTAGTCATATGTTTTGGCTCAGTTGTAGTTTTATCTAGTGTTATGAAACTAAATAAGGGTAATGGACAACAATACAGCATGGGGACATGTTTAAATCTCGGCCAAGAACCACAGAACATCCAAAGCATATTCCTCCACTTGTGAAAATAATCATTACATGTGCGTAATATAACACAAGATTATTTAAGAAAACGTTCAGAAAGTTGACCTAAGAGAGTTGAAAATTTACTGAATCCAAATCACATTAGATAGGCCCATTGACTTTACCTGCAGAAGCTGTTGAACTCAGATTTTGTGTGTGTGTGTGTTTCAGCACTGGGCATATTTTCAGCATATTTCTTAGAAACAAAGACAAACACACATTTATAATCCAGCAAAAAACAATAAAGTTGCCTCAGACTGTTGCACAGTACTGCAGTGGAATAAAAAATACAATATTTTCCCCTGAGATGTGGAGTATGGCCAAAAAACAAAACCTCCTATCTGCAAATTTTTAGATTTTGAGTTTTCACATTAAATGGTGAGAACCTTAAATACCTAGTATGTATTGTTAACACATAATATAGAAAGAGAGTCTGAGAACAGTAGAATATGCTTGTATAGCTTTAACAAAGACCATACTATAATAAAACTAAACGTTTTTTTTTTCCTGTAAAAAGTGATTTTTTCAGATAGGAGGTTTTGTATTCTGACCATCGCTCTGCTTTTTAAAGAGAGGCTTTTATTTTGAAACTGCACATGCGTGTTTACGCTTTTCCAAACCCGGAAGTAATTGTCCCTGCAGGGCTGTAGGTATGTTTTGCATGGATCCACTGCTGTTTTAAAGTGTTTTGTCGACCTGTAAGTTTTGTCATTGCATTGTTTTAAAGACAAACATGCGTCTTAATGCTGAATGAACTTTATGCCATGTGATTTTTCTGTATGTGAGTGTTAATACGTTGTTAAGTTATTAGCAGATGTTAGCTAGCTTAGCAGCACAAACTGGAAGTAACTGTTAGTGTTTACAAGAACATAGTGATTTTTCAGTGATTTAGGTCAATCATCTGCAACTTGTCTAATGTTTTTTTCTTATATGTGATCATAGAGTTTATGATGCTGCACGTAAAATATTTATCTAGGTCGGTTTTAAATGACAACTTTCATAACTAAAGAGCTTAACAGTAAAGGTGTCACCTTGTACTATATGGACAAAACCTTATTAACATCAAACACGCCCTCTATTAGTATGTTTTTTATTTAAGGTTTTGTTTGTTTGTTTGATTGATTGATTTATTGATTGAGTTACACTACCAGGCAAAAGTTTGGACTCACCTGGTTTTTCTTTATTTTTATGACTATGTTCATTGTAGATTCTCACTGAAGGCATCAAAACTATGAATGAACACATATGGAATTATGTAGTTTAAAAAGGTGTGACAAAACTCAAAGCATGTTTTATATTTTAGATTCTTCAAAAAAGCCACATTTTGCTTTTATTACTGCTTTGTTCATTCTTGGCATTCTCTTGATGAGCTTCATGAGGTAGTCACCTGAAATGTTTTCCAAAAGTCTGGAAGGAGTTCCAAATGATGCTGAGCTCTTGTTGGCCATCTGTGGTCCATCTCATGTCATTTAAATAAGAAGGTGAGTCCAAACTTTTGCCTGGTAGTGTATATTGATTTATTTCAAATATGGATATGATACAAGCTTCCTGATTACTACTATTTGACTTCTTTGCACAATATAATATAGAAATGAAAATTCAAGGAAGCATAAAATAATGAATGATACATGCAAAAAGAAAAAGAAAAAAAGTCATATTCGAAAAGGAGTAAGAAGAAGCATAGCTTATTAGCTCTTACCCCTTTGTCTAAACCAACAATATGTACATATATACATACATACATATACACATATACATACATACATACATATATACACCCATATACGTACACATCTATCTATTTATCTTTAGAGTATTTTTACAGGTTAGAGTCCTTAAAACACAAAGCCTCATTTGCAAAAGAAAAACATTACAATGAACAAAAACAGTAATATAAATATACATTTACGTTCTACGAAGTCAGGAGTTTCTAATTAACATAAAAGTGAGATATGTGCTGAGTCGAGTTGAGAAACATTTGTGGCAGGTATTATTAAATTTAATATATTTTTCAATTAAAATATAAAGCTATAAATGAATGCTTTTTGTGCTTCGTTTGAAAACTATATAATTTACTACCAACTACAAACTGTACACATATATGTTAAGTCAGTCAGTATTGTATATTCTGTTAATTTTTTATAAAAGGAGCATATTTTCACATTTCACAAGCTTGAAATGTGTTCAGATTTTTGCAAATAAATATATAAAGATTAAATAATTAATTAAAGAACCAAACATGAACATAGTGGCAGATTTTCAGTGAGTTGTTTTCATTTGCAAAACGACTTTTTCTCTAGAACAATATTATGGTACTTTACTTGAGTATTTGTATTTTATGCAGTGTTATATGTCTACTGTTCTACACCTCAAAAAATACATATTATACATTTTGCTCCATGACATTTGTCTGACAGCTTTAATTACTTCTCATATTGTAATTTTTAACCCCTTCCTGTCCAGTGAAAACCATATATTTTAAGAAACAGCATATAATGTGTTATTAAATAGAGTAACACATGATTTTAAAGATCAAGCAGCAAGTTTTTGTTCACTGAGTAATGAATTTGCTAATTATTACAACACAACTTAGGACAAAACAAACTATCAAGATATCTTTTACTTATTTGTCAGACAGATGGAAAAAGAGTTAATTCTTTTATCTTGACATGTTTCAGCTACAACATGTAACCTTCCTCAGAAGGGTCACTTGAACAAACAAACTATCATCAATACGTTTTGATGAGAATTTTAAAGGATCAATGATAAATAATTACTTGTAACCTACAGCTTTGGAAAATAAGCATTAGCTAGACTACTGTGGCAAAGTAATAATAATGCAAAATTTGCCAATAAAAATCTAGCAAATGACAGGTGACAGGTATTCTTTACAAATTAAGAATAATCTGAATTTAAATTAGTGACAACAGAAACTCAATTTTCTTAATAACAAATAGCTATTAATGCTCCAAAACCACAATATCAAAATGTGATGTGGAAGGGCTTTTGTAATGAATTTCTTAGAAAATAAAAGAGCATTTAATAATTTTTTCTAATTGCATTCAACGGTTATGTTGATTAGGGATACTAAAAGAATGAAGGTATGTGTCTCATCACTTTATGAAAAACATATTTACCAGAAGCAAAGCACAAAGTAGATCAATGCCAATTCACTTTAGAGACTTGAGAGCAGCCTGCAGGTGGATGAGGGAGGAAGCAAAGTGCAAGCCTGCAGTGTAACGGCAGCAAGAAGCATTAGCTGACCGAGCAGCAAATGTACATTAACGTCTGCGTTATGTGCCTGAAATAGCTTACAGACTTTCCACTGGAGTTTGGGTTTGTTAGTTTATGGGGGGACTAACTCAGGTTTCATCTGCTCCAGGAGTCGTATCCATCTGGATGTTGAGTGTGAGGGCTCTGTTTGGGATCGGCTTCCTTGTGACCTCTCGGGCCACAGCAGTCCTCACTCAGGCAGGGACATGCCCTCTGTCAGCTGCAGCTAACAACCATAAAAAGGACTGTTTTAGCAGCAGACCAGCATCCACCATGGCCCAAACCATCAAATATCTTGGGTAAAGTAAAAGTCCATAATATTAGAAGGTAAATCCTGAGGTGTACAGTGTGTTTGCTGTATATCTTTAGCTGTACATACTCCACAGGCAGGAAGAGGCTCAGCATATTGATGAGGAGCTCTTCAGTGAGTATGGCTTCAGCGTGGACCAGCTGATGGAGTTGGCTGGACTCAGCTGTGCTACCGCAATCACCAGAGTGAGTGAAAACCTGTATTTCATCTGAAACTAAAATGACTGATGGCCTTTTTACACTGCTTTTCATAGGCTGTACCTAATCTCAAATGGGTACTTTGTGTTCGATGACTAAAGGACCGACTAATTCTTCATGACCTCCATTTTTAGAAATCCAGAACTGGTGCAGGATCTAGTCCCAAGAGGAAAACTAGAAAACAGAGCCTCAGTATGGAACAGGACAATGTTGTTACTGTGCTTGAACTTGTTGCTAGTATTGCCATAAAATCAGAGACATATACAGACTCATTCAGTGATAAAACAATAATGATACTTTTCTTTTTAAATATAATAAATCTTTAGTATGTACAAAAATATGTGCATGTCAAAAGCCATTAGTTGGTGTCTATATGCCAGTGTAGTGTCTAGTCTGATTTAACTCCACAGTAGTCCAACATGCTATTACTTACAGCTTATTCTTCTCTGACTGTGTGAAAAGTTCTGCTGTTTGTCATGTTCTTACCTCAGGGACATAAGTCAGCCTTTAAAGGTCCATGTTCGAGTCTTTGTTGAGCTGAACAGTGGTCATTTATAGACATTAGCAGACTTCATTTCTAATCTAACTGCTTACGTTACACGCTGTTGCTCCTGTAGAGAAGCAGAAGAGATGCAGCAAGACAGTTGAGGTCTTCATTGTCCACATAGTCAGTCTGTAGGCTGTTATCAAGGAGACAGTCATGGAAGGTGCTCTGTTTAAAGAAGTGATATTTTGCTTTTTTAAATGAAATTCCATATTTTAAAACATTTCCCTGTGGTCTACATAAACTCTAAATGCTATACTTGGGTCTGAATTCTTTATTAATTCAACTCCACAGGTCCATCTTCAACCCTATTTCTGATTAATGACACAAGAAAGGTCATTTTGAGCACTGGCCCTTTAAATGCAAACGAGCCACTTCAGGCCCCACCCCCTCCAGGTTGTTGGCTGTGCTGTTCTTTCCCATTCAGCCACTTGTGTCTATTAATACAACCAACAACTGAACATTTTAGGTAATTGGCTTGAAGTGTTGACATATTTTCAGTTTTTACTACAACTGCAGCTGCTGATAAACAATTATGTCATACTCAGAGAAATGTTCATCAGAAGCCTTGACCTTATATGTGCAAATGTTGTGACGTAACTAGTTACGAAACGTAACAAATTAAGCAGGAATTGAAACAGGTTGTAGAAATCCACTCGATTTTTGCTGGAATGAATATAAAGATAGCTTTGCAGCACCTGGAGGGTTCAAATTCCAACTTTATGAACTATTAGGGTCCAATACACAAATAAATGAACCAAAGACTAATAAAAGTGGGTTTAGTAACATATGACCCCTTTAAATAATAAATTGACTTGTAGTGTAATAATTGTTAGTACTGAAAATGAATGACATGTAAAGCTAAATTTGCGACGTAATTTTTAACTATATCACCCAGCCCTAAAATAACATGATGTAGCCTCAGGTTCAAAAGCTGAACCGATCTGAACTGACACTAGATTCACATTGATAAGAAGGGAGTATGTGAGTTCTCGGCTTGAACTTTAACTAAACAATGTACAGTGTGTTCCCAAATTCTGGTTTTGCCAGTTGTTTCATCAGCAAAGTCTAGCAGTATAAGCCGGAAAGGAGGTTTTCAATTATGGTCCATGGACGTGTCTGATCTGATTACTGCCCAAAGAGAGGAATAATCACATCACTCTGCCCTCAGATTCACAGCCACAGAAGCTTTTCTCTTGAGTTTCTGCTTTGAAGAAAAACCTTTTTCCTTTGTAAAATACAGTGGTGTGCAGTGCTACATTAATGTGTTCTGTGCATTATTCTCCTCAGGCATATCCTCTTACCTCACTGGTGAAGCCCAGACCTTCTGTACTGGTGATCTGTGGACCAGGAAACAACGGAGGCGACGGCCTGGTCTGTGCCAGACATCTCAAACTCTTTGTGAGTGACTTTACACACTGTAATTGTGCCGTATTAATACTGTAATAGCTGATGGATAATCAAGGTGATGATGATAATAACGATATTACTAAGAACAACAACAGCAATAACACAATTTATTTAAAGTTGCTTTTCAAAACACTCAATGCCACCGTACAGAGAATCAGAAGAAGATCAATAAAACAAAACAAAACAAAAACATACACATAATATACAAGACTATACAGAAACAAGAGAACGGTGAATAAATACAAATATAATAAAAGCATGAGTAGTGGTACAGAGTGGATTATGTTGGGTGAACCAGTTATAAAAGAAAAATATTGTCTTTTTCACTCGTATAGTCATGGACACAGATGTTTGCAGAAATGGATCATAAAAATGCCCTGGCAGCCATTTTACTTTTCCAAATCATGCATTTTGCATAATATTTAAGCATTTAGACACAACTGTGGTCAACTCTTCCACTGATGAACCAGGCCATCTTTGAAATCTTTAAGTTGTGGCTGCAAGAAAATCTGCTGGGGCACTGTAGACAAAAAAAACACCTTAAAATGCAAAGCTCTTTGTTATTGTGGAGGAGGCAGTGAAAGATAAGAACAAAGTAAGCAACCAAATGTGTTTCAGACATGACACTACAGATATCAGACAATGAAATCTCCTCACATCATCCCTGAGTACACCATTCCTCATGAACAGTATAAGATACAGAATGAATGAATAGTAGAACCATAACTTTTTCTGTATTTACATGTTTAATTCGGGAAATTAAATGCAAAATACACAGTGTTTACACATGTTGTCAGTAAGATCATCAGTTTTTATTTTGTTAAATCATGAATATTATTCCTTGTCTTGTGTGTTCCCTTGCAGGGTTACGAGCCGACTATTCTTTACCCGAAGAGGCCAAACAAGCCACTGTTTCAGGGTTTGACTACACAGTGCCAGAAGATGGAGATCCCCTTCCTTACAGAGATGCCTGAGGTTTGGTGCTCATCAATTATGAAACAGCATAAATTTGCAGTGAAGTGTGAATTGTTATATCCATCTGTCTGAGTATTGTATTACACACTATTACATCTAGTTTAATCAGTTTAATTGCTGTGCGGTTCATTTATAATTACACAAACCATAAACAACAATCAGGTTGCTGTAAACTAAGCCTGCAGAGTGTGGATCAGTAGCTTCACAGATGGGTAGATGTTTACACTCTGTAGGACATTTTCAGGGTTTTTATTCCTCTGTTTTGTCAAATAAAAGGCATGTGTATGTTTTCTTTTCAGGCCATAGTTATAGATGAAGCCTACAACCTGGTAATTGACGCCATCTTCGGCTTCAGCTTTAAAGGAGCTGTCAGAGAGCCTTTCGGTTCCATCTTAGAGGCGTTGAACAAGACCACAATCCCCATAGCCAGCATCGACATCCCCTCTGGTCAGTCCTCACACTCTACATTTTTACAACAATAAGGTGGATTTCCACTAAAGCTAAATGTAATTCTCTCTTCATGGATTTCAGCACGTCATGCTCTTCTTCCATTCAGGGTTTTTATCATTAGCCGAAACAACAGCGTCAAAATGGCGGATCACTGAATGTAAAACATGAGTAGTTCAGGGACATCCGCATGACAGAGAATGACAATGCATTTATGCAGAACCATACGAGGCTCTAAAAGGGTTAGTTAGAGTTTTTGTACTGGTTTTACCACCAGAGATAGGCCCACCTAAAGATCAACATCCAGTTATGAGTTTATGTTTATAAGCTATATGGACAAAAATATTGGGACACATCATGTCTACAGCTGTAAGATGTCCTGTTCTTGCAGATTTGAGATATAAACATCAATATTTCCTTAAAGTTTAATGGGAGATTTGTCTTCCTAAGTGAGATGTGAAGAAAGTAGATGCTTAGTTGTGATAGAAAATTATTATTTATAGTCAGAGCATGAAAAATGTTTTTAGAAATTTAGAGGTAGAACAACCAAACAAAATCAATGTTGAGAGTATGTAAAAACCCTCTGATGCATTTTGGAAGCAAAGATAACAATTTAACTCATAAAGACCCAATGGTACTTTTGTGACAGCTCCCAAATTAATTTTTCACTCTATTTAAACTTTCTTAAGCAATTTATCACCATTTTTCATAATATTATCCTCTGTATTTAGCATTTTTCAGTGTAAATTATGTATTTTCCTATATTTAATTTACTGATCATGCAGATGTCCGTTAGAGCTCAGAGTAAATTCAAAGGTTATTAGATCAGAAACAAAAAAACTGAAGAAAAAGTGACTTTTACTGCAAAGATATCAATAACTGAACATAAAAACAAGTGTGTCCATCCACTGTCATTGATCCAACTCCATGGGTTTTACTGGTGAATCAATGTTGTAGAAGATGACGGTGTTTCCACATTCACTACGGAGCCTCTGAACGTCCAAATGGGTCATATCTGATCACCATGAAAAGACGAAAAACTGTATTTTACACCAATTATTTACATGTATTGATAGGATTAGTGGATCAACATGACTTAAACATTTTCATCAGTACATGGTTTTATCAACACTGGATGTTTGGGTCTGTATGGGTTAAACAACACTAACCAATGCAATGCAATATTTATCACAATTAAAAACTATATTACTACACTTGTCATTTTATTTTGTAGCCCAAACCCATTAGAAAAGAAACACCTGAATTCAATATCTCCCAATACTTTTGTCCATACAGTGTATCACAAACCACACAACCAAAGCCCCAGTAATCGACTCGTTACCCTTTCCTCTGCACATTCATTCTCTGAAGGGTTAGAAGCAGCCTTTGGTTTGTGATATCCTTTGTGTGTGTGTGTGTTTTTTTTCTTCCAGGGTGGGATGTAGAGCAGGGCAGCACAGACGGACTCCAGCCCGACATGCTCATCTCTCTCACTGCCCCAAAGAAATCAGCCTTATTGTTCAGAGGACGCTACCACTTCCTAGGAGGCCGTTTTGTACCCCCTGGTCTGGAGAGGAAATACCAGCTCAACCTGCCTCAGTATCCCGGCACAGACTGTGTGTTACAGCTGTAGACGAGTGGAGACAGGAACAGACAGGTGCAGACAGGTGTTTCAGAGAGGAGACAGTTTTCTCACTTCCTCTCTAAGTGTCACAGTCGATTTGAAGTGTCGAGATCAACAGAGGAAGACAGGAAGTATGGAAAACAGCTAGTCTGGCTCTGTGTAAACGTAAAATATGCCTACACAAGCTCCTGAACTCATCATATTGTATTTAGCAACACTTACTCAGTGTTTTCTGTCGGAACAAAAAGTACTTGCACGTCTTGCACTTCTTGTACAACCGCAAATTGTCCTTTTTCTGTTTCTGTTCAGATGGGGATTAAACACTAACTACAACAGATCAATTATTAATCTTTACTGGACTTGATGGGTGTATTTTGTGTGATTAACATTTGAGAGAGAAAGTCTAGCAGTTTCCGGGGAGGTGTTACAATAGAGATCTAGTAGCTCTTTGGAAGTGTCAAAGCTTTAATGTAGTGGATACTTAATAAAGAAATCTACACTGAAAGAAATCTACGCTGATGTTTCTTTAAAAATGTCATCAAAAATATTCGAACGGTAGAAAATATGATGGATCTGCACATCAAACCTGAACAGATACAACCCTTCAACGACAGTCATTTGTTGTAACAATACATTGGATTTTTGACTCTACATGTTCACCCATCCTGTTAAACACTAAAACCTGCATCTAATCCTCATCATCATCAAAATATGGCAAACTACCAGATATTTACATGTGCAGACAGAGTGTAGGATTGTTGTGGAAACCAGCAGTGAAGTTGTAGGTTCCATCCTCCTGAACACTTCTCACCCGTCTCTACAATGGCTGCGAAAAAATGTGAAAATGCACAATACTTCACCAGAGCAGTGATTCTAAACCTTTTTGGTACAAAACCACAATTTAGTGTCTTTTCATACATACAAACAAACTTACAAAGAAACAGCATACATTTCCATAGGTCTACATGTTTACTGTCAAAACACTGTATGTAATTTTTGTTCTTTTTATACTTAACACTGGTTTAATCTTTTTGTGTCTAACAAAATTTTTGTCGTTACATCTTTTACATGATGATAATTTAATTCTAGCAACTTTCATTTTTGTTACTTCTAAACAGAGGCATCCTCACATTATTATAAACTCTTCAAAACAACACTATGCTTTCCTTATGCTAATTAGTGACCCAATTAAACAACTCCACGGCCCCGTTTTGGGCCCTGACCCTAAGTTTGGGACACAGTTCTAGAGCAGTGTCTGCAGCCTTTGTGAGTATAAAGGGGGTTATACAATGTTAAAAACACAATTCTTATTTTAATGTGATTATACATATACAAGTTGTCTTACAGCTGCTTTTAAAACGGGAGTCAAGCATACGGTCTGGGGGCCAAAACCGACCCTCCAAAGGTTCTGATCTGGCCCATGGGATGAATTTGCCGAGTATAAAAATTACACTGCAGCTGCTAACAGTCAAGAGTGTCAAAATCATTTTAGTACAATTTGATCTCAAGTGGGTCAATAACTTCAAATACTGACTGTTCCAAACTCCAACTTTTTTCAAACCATTATTTTGCCTGATACTAAATGGTTTGTGCCTTTCTAGATCCACTATGATCTGGAATGCACATGGATAAATGATAACTTGAGGTATAATATTGTTAAAATTTTACTTAATTTTCAGAAGAAATTTCAGGTCATTCATGGTTTTTTTTTGGTGAAAGGGTCATTTGTAAATGTAAACAATTTAATTTTAAACTTCTTCACTAAAACAAAGAGAAAAATTTGGAGTTCTAATTATTCACAGGTTATTATGTTATTATTTTACTGGTTCGACCCACTTGAAATCATATTAGGCTGCATGTGGCCCCTGAACTAAATGAGTTTGATACTCCATGGTTGTCCAACCTCTAAGACACTTCAATTTGTCACACTTCTTATTGCCATCAACAGAAGCCCTTTGCATCATGTTTTCTCAGATTTTATTAGTACATTAGTAAGGTTTCATTGCATGTACAACTAGTAGTAGTTCACCAGAAAGACAGCCTATCTGTCCATCACATTCTATTTTCTAGATAACTTCACCATACATGTGTATCTCATTGTTTATACATTAGGTGGTGATGATTTAGTAAAAAGCTTTCTTTAACAATCACAGAGTCTGACAGACTCCCATAGTACCACTTAAGTTTTATATAAACGTATGCTATTGACAATGTGGCTCATTAATGCATAATGGTTTCTCATATAAGTGCAGAACATGCTTGTTATGCGCGGTTAACTATATACAGTGCTGGTACCATGCTCTCTGTATACGTCATATCCTTTTGTGGTCTTTGTTAGGGAAAAGGTAAAATACAGATCTGAGATGACAGGAGTTTTTTCCGCAGGTTGTCCTCATGCACGCCAGACGATGGAAGGATGTCTTTGGACCATGGAAGAAGCCTGAGGACAAAAACAGCTTATGTTACTGTCAAATATTCAACAGCACTACAAAGAAGCTTAATTAATGTACATTAGAACATCTGTTTGAAGATAAAACACTCATTTACCAGTTTCATGGGTAAAAATAGGTTAAATGGAAGCATGGTAGGGTTTCTGCAGATTTGAAGAAATAAAATTATTGTATTTTTACAATTATTTGTTTCATTTTAACAAAAAAAATCTGACATTTCTTAAAAAAACAGGCTTCTTATTTTTCCATGTTACACTTAAAGACTTTAAATGGTGACTTCCAAATTAATTTTACTTTACATAAAACCTTTCCTGAGTGATTCAATCATTTTATCTTGTACATCATTCAGTAAAAATCACATATTTTCCTATATTTTATTAGATATTCATAAAATCTAGGAGTAAATTTATAGCTCATTATATTGAAACCGTAAAAGTGAGTTTTTCAACAAAATATGCTTTAACTGGACGTAAAAACAAGCTACAACTACATTCATTTATCAAACTGCAAGGGTTTTATTGGTGAATCAACGCTGCAGAGGATGTCGGTGTTTCCACGTTTACTGTGTAGTTGCTGAACGTCCAAATGGGTCATATCTGATGATGATGAAAAGCCAAGAAACTGCATTTTACCTGAATTATTTCCATGTATTGATAGAATTAGCGGAACAAAAGTCATTTAGCATTTTAGATCAACAGGTGAATTTGGTCACTGGTGGTTGTTTAGGTCTTTGAGGAATGATGCATTTAATTGGAAGAGTAAACTTTATTTTGTTTTGCATCATTGTGCAAAAACAATGAGACAGCGACACATAGAAAAGACCATGAATGACTATCACATGAAGAGAGGGATGCTTTTTACCTTAGACATTTAGTACCATTCAGAGCCTGTAGGTTTCTACTTTTACTTCTGTATAGAAGTTTATTCAGTACTTTTACTTCTACTTTTTTGCTGTAGTTCCACCTGAGTGAAGAATATGTGTACTCTCATCATTGGTGCCAACAGGCAAAAATTCACATAATTGGATTTAAGAGTTTTTAATGACCTGCAGAAACTCAATTATAATCAAAACAAGAGACTTGTGTCCCTGATATTTGAAAAAAGTAGTGATGGGATGCTTCATGTCACATTGGAAAAAAAAAACTTTGCGTTTTTTTTTTTTTTAACATACCTGTGCTATTCTCCCACCTGCACCCCTGCACAGTTATCTTTACTTTCCGATGCTATCGCTAAATACTCAGCATTTCTGGAAGGAAGGGGGGAAAAAAAACACCATCAGTGTTTATCTGAGACATCATCATCACTTCAGCACACAGTGATATGGGTGATAAATGCAAAAAACAAGGCAACAGATGCACAGCTATGGTTGTGTGACAGATGTTTGTTCCTTTTTGTGACTTACAGGAGGGAGGTTTTGGTTTTGGTTTTGGTTTTTACTAGGGAAGAGGAAGATGACAGGATGGGACGGACAAGACGAAAACACGACAAGTGGACAAGTGGACAAGTGGACAGAGGAAGCGTGAGACATTGGGACAAAGAGACACACATGAAAACACACACAAACACGATGCAGACAGTCACATTAAAAATTAACCAGGAAACTGGAGAAGAGACATAAGAACCGAACAGAAGATATAAAAACGTTCAAATTATAGACGTGATTTAAGTAATATCCTCCTGAAACCCAGCAATGCATTTTTGTCCTCTGTAGGGGACAAGAGTTTCACAGCTTTACTGAGAAAAAAAACACAAAAAATGCTGTCCACTGCAAAGGACATTCCATATTAAATTTTAAAAATACATCTGGAAAAAACTGTTGCATCGTGTCGTTTCCACTACAGGCAATTATTTCATGTAAAAAAGCCCAAACTTGTACTTTTCTGGGTCTCAGGAGGATATGACAATCATGCAGAAAGACAATGTGTTACATGCACTGATATATAGGTATCTTTAAATGTGTCAGCTGAAATAACTGAGGAACAATGACGACATGAAGTTTTCCAAAATGTAAAATTGCGTGCTTATGTTCAGTGTAGAAAACTCATCATCATGTTTTTTAGATTAAAACTTGTATCCCCAAATGTCTGAGAAATATGCTTGATCTTTACCAGTTTTCTGAATTTTTACTACATTTGTGATATGTTTATATCACAATGTGCCACTTAAGTGAAACCACATCATCAAACCTGGAGATACAAGAAGTGTAAGTACGAACAGATGCACGTGTTTAATTAAAACAACGCTTACGCTGCTTCCCGTAATGCTTCTTCTCCTGCTGCTGCTATTTTCCTGTAGCAGTATATCATCTCTATGAGGAGCCAGACCTGCAGGCCGATGATGGACACGTACATCATGACCTCAGACACTATGGATGCTGTACCTCTGCTGGCTGCAGGAGGAGAGAGACAATCAGCATTTGGACAGATATACAGAATGATCTAGAAACATCTCATCCGAAAATTACAGTTTTCTAAACATTTTCACGACAAAAACAATGAAGAAACAAGTGGTACCAGGCACAACAAACCCTGCCCCTCGCACGTATTGTATCTTATTTTGGCATTGATCCAGCAGATGTCATCAGATCAACTGCCTCTATATATGTGCCAAGTTTGAAGCAAACTGAAACAAAAGTGATGTTTTTATAGACATTTTAAATTTTCGCCCATTGTAAGTAAATGGGAGAAAAAAAACATTTTAAAATTCTTAAAAAATTGGAACTTCGGCCAGCTTTTCCCACAATGTAATGAGATGTATTCTGGGTCACTGGCAATCTATAAACTCAATTTGGTATGAATTCAACCAATAGTTTTGCTGCTACAGACATTTGAAATTTCGCCCATTATAAGTAAATGGAAAAAAAAGATTTTAACCTACTTTTGACCTACTTTTCCCAAAATGTAGCCTGATCTATTCTAGGTCACTGGCAATCTATAAACCAGGGTAATAATAAAATTGAAGTATATTGTTTCTTAGCTGTCATTGAATATTACAGTACATTCATAGGCTGATCTCTTTGTAAAGGGCTAGTCCAGTGTTTCTCAAACTGTGTGTTGTTGTTTTTTTCTGTCTTCTGGTCAGAACATGAAGACAGTTTTGGTGTCAGAGCACCCTAAACTCATTTTACAGAGACACATCTAACAAATCCAATGCCATGGTGACCTCTCACTTGTTTAGAGAAAAAGTGTAGGTTCGGAGAATGGATAACTATTTTACTGGAGCAGAAAAGAAAAATGCCCAATGTTTCTGTTTTTGCACAGTTTCTACAATTTGCACCTTATTGTTCTGAAAATCTGTGCAATGTGAAATGGGCTCATTGCAGCCACTGATACTGTAAAAATATTCATCTTTGTTAGCAAAAATCTGTTTTTTGTTCTAAATAAGAGTTTTAAATTTATTGTTATAAGATAATAGCACATTTCATGTTTTTATTTAGAAAAACTGTTTCAGGGAGCAGTCATGTTCAATTTATTTTGCATAAGTATGTTTTTTCAGAAAAGCAAAAAATAATGAATATAATATTGATGCTTCTTTCAATTAAAGTTATACTTGAACCACTGGTTAAACATACTTATTTGCACTGTGTTGTCTTAAAACAAAAAACAAAAAAACAGATATTAGAACTGCAAACACAGGATGACTATGTCCAGTATATACTATTACTTGCAGTAATAGTAGATTGCAGTGGAAATTTAGAGGTATTATTCTCTCCAGCTGTTAAAATAAGCTTGAATTCACCCAAAGTAATGAGTTCTGACAGTTTCAGGTCCTTCTTTAAATCATTCTATGAAGAAGAGGCAGCGTATCGAAAACCAAACTGTGATGCAACACCATTTGTAGGATGTTCTGAGAACACGGACCATATTGTACCAAGATAAAATGGAAGCGACCCAAGGAGAGGTTTATAAATAAATGTCAACCGATGTGAGAGTCTGCAGACGTACAGAAAAGGAGGAACAGCAACAGCATACAGAGCAGAGGAGTGAACACGACCTCCACAGCCGGTAATAAAATGAAAAGAACAAAGGTAAACACTGGACAATAATTTCTTTAGGTTCTGCTCATGAGCATCAATGAAAAGCAGAGCACTGTAATGTAATAAAGATGAGGACGTTACTGAAATTAGAATTTTCCTTGGAGAGAGGAACAGAGAAACAGATGTGGCTTAACAGACAAGGTCTATCAATAATAACCTCTAAATACTTTTATGATGTAACCATTAGAATTTCAGCTCCGTCAGCCATTTCCTCCCTTGAACACTTTCTCAACATTCTCATGTATTTTTAATGTTGTCATCTACGACCCTACTTCCTGTTGTACAGTTCTTTTCACTCCAGTGTAAGTCTGTTCGGTATAAAGACATGTTCAGCTGTAGTTGTCCTTATTTTCTTACACTGTTTTTTTTGGCCTGCTTTTGAACATAGATACTGTGAGTATATAAGCTAAGTCGACAAAAGAGCCAGAAATACCTGATGACTGAAGTATCAGTAAGATCTATATTTGACAACTACATTATATTCTACTAATTTACCTCTGTGAGTCAGAAACTGTCAGTCACTTGAAAATACAGAGCTTAAATCCCCAATACATGACACATAACATCAAATCCAAACACACTTAATTCCTGTTACATAATTTATTGTAGCTGCCAGCGATTCTGTTAGAATTAGGTGAGAAATAACTGCAAAATAGTAGTAGTAAAAAGTGTAGTGAGTATTTAGCATATTTTAAGAAGCCACAGAAGGGCTGCTATAGTGAGGCTTGTAAAGACACGTTTCCAATAAATGCTCAGTTTTCAGAGATCACAGTTCACTTTTACCGATCGATCGGTTCAATTTCAACTCTAGTGATTGTCATATGTCTCCAAACAAAGTCATAATGCATAAGAAGAAGACATAAAAATGAGCACTACATTATTGCACAGTCATAAAAGTATCTGGCTCTTCACCTGAGGCTGCTCTACTTTCCCTTCCTTAAATAACCTACAACTCCTGATTGTTAAATCAAAATAAGAAGCACCATTTGGTGATCGGAGGTGGAAATATAAATAGCACAAGTACAAAATGAAGATCACTCCTACATAAAAGGGACACTGTGGCTGTCTTTTCATTCCAATACATATCATAACATTTTAGATTTTGTTTGAGTTAGGCGCATGCAAAATCTTCACAGCTCTACATACAAACTCTCAAATAAAGTTTTTTTTTTACAACAAAACCAAAGAATGTGTATCAAGTTGGTGAGCTTTTCATCAGTATCAAAGACTGAATATAAAGAAAAGAAAAAAAAAAAAAAAAAGAAACCATACTTTTACTACAACTCGATCTCCTTACTCTTTCAAAGACATCCCGGATGAGCCCCCAAATTCTTACGTTCCCTGATTAGTCTATAGAATGAGAGGTAACAATAAAATAAACCCAGGTGACAAAAAAAACACAAGGGAAACTGCAGTAAACATGAGAAGAATTAATTCAAATCACTAAGAATGATTGACTCAAAAACCAGGATCTCAAAAACCACACAAAAATAAATATCAAATATACTAAAAACAAAAGATGACACGAACTGGAAATGACAAATGACAAATCACCCTCCCTCCACAGAAAGAGTAAACCACAAACATTGTGTTTCTATTCAGAGACAATGCTGTTAACTGGTCAATGTGATCAGGTGTGGACAGGTAACCAACTGTACAACCAACCAAGACAAACCAAACTACAGCATGTTACACTGTATACAGTGCTGGGGGCAAAAGTCTGAGGCCACCTCTAAGTTTGTTGTTTTTGTAGGGTTGAAATGACAACACATATTTATTTCTCATTCTCTTGTCTTCAGATACAACAAGAAAATACAGGAAATATGTGCACAGCCTCAAAAGACACACAAAAACTGAACTAAATGGATTATAAATGTTAAAGTCATTAACCCCCATGACAAGAAGCAGCACAGTCAGTTAAAAGCATCCAAGATGTGTTGAATGAAACCTGGTATAAAACATCAGAAAATTAATGCAATAAATCTCATATTGTCTGAATAAAAAGGTTAAAAGCATGTTAAGTACAAATTCAGGTCATACTAAATACCACCACTTTGGTTGATAGAAGCTGTTTTTTTTTATCCTGAAACGTTTTGTTTTTACTGCTGTACATACTTCACATATATCAGATTGGAACAGAGATATGTATATGTATGCATATGTATGGTCATTAGAACTTTACTAAACCAGCAAACCTAATGTTGGCTTATGGCTTTTGCACATTCATTCATTCATTCATTCATTCATTATCTGAACCTGCTTTATCCTCACTAGGGTCACGGGGGTCGCTTGGAGCCTATCCCAGCTACTTATGGGCGAAGGCGGGGTACACCCTGGACATTTCGCCACTTCATCGCAGGGCTGAGATATAGAGACAAACAATCACTCTCACATTCACACCTATGGGCAATTTAGATTAACCAATTAACCTATCAGTGCATGTCTTTGGATGGTGGGAGGAAGCCGGAATACCCGAAGAGAACCCACGCAGACACGGGGAGAACATGCAAACTCCGCACAGAAAGGTCCCACCCCCTGTCGACTGGTGTTGGAATTGAACCCAGGACCTTCTTGCTGTGAGGCACGAGTGCTAACCACTGTGTCACCCGGCTTTTGCACAGTACTGTATAATATAGAGTCAAGCCAAAAAATAACAAAATGAAGTTTATGGTAAAAGTAAAAAAAAAAAGAAAAAAAAAAACCACAAGAGGAGAAATGCAAAGCACAATGTAAAATAATATCAATGATTAAATTAAACATTAACCAGAAAAGAGAAAATAATAAAAGTGAAAAAATTGATAATACAACAATACCAGAAGATTAAAACAAAAAAGAGAGAGACAAAGCATCACAGCATAAAAACACAAACAGAAGATAACTAAAGAATAATAAAATCATTGAAAATGAATGCAAATCCGTACAAATCCATTTTACGAAGGGCTCTAAAAGGGCTGACTGACTGTAGATGCTTTATCTCCTCTGGTAGCTGTTCTGACGGTAAAAGCACCATCACTTTTAGATCCTTTTGACCTATGGAGTCTCCCCTTTGAAGTGACCAGAGGGCCCACCCAAGGATCTAAGGTCATGAGCTGGTTTATGGGGGGTCAGCCATGCACTCATATAGTTAGAAACCACACCTAGATGAGCTTTAGCCTTTGGAACTCCAGTGGATCACAGGAGACCCCTCTAAACATGATCACAGACCACCCCCCCTCACAATGGTCGCCAAGTCATAAACATATTACTTGCGTCAACATAGGCATGCTAAATATCATTAGAAGGCTTAGATTCTCCATATTTTTTTCCATATTTGGGTATTGTTATGAAAATCATGGGCACGGAAGAACAATTCATCATAAAGTCGAGACATGAGTCGAGGATTATTCATGTTCCTTTAGTCTAGGGGTCAATTATGATTTGAAGAGGTCAGGATACAGACATGTTCCTTGTGTGCACGTCTGCAGCATCATCAGGTTCAAATTCCATTCTAATCTAGTTATACATTAATTTATTTAGTAGCATTGTCATTGTATCAACATTTACACTGTGTGGAGTCAACGACAGCTACAATTGGCATTTATTTTTAATGACTTCTGAGGGTTCAGAAAGAGATCAGTAAAATCTTAACCCATAAAGATCCAGTGTGACTTTTGTGAAAGTTCCCAAATGAGTTTTTGTCCATATTTAACATTTCTTAAGTGATTTATCACCATACATCATACTATTATCCTCTATATTTTGTGTTTTTTTCAGTGAAAATCAGATATTTTCCTGTATTTAATCATACTTTAATCATCATGATGAGATTACATTTGAGGGTTATTATATCAAAAACAGGGAAAACTTAAGAAAAAATGTACTTTTTCAGCAAATCTATCATTAACTGAATATAAACCCTGTGTGTCCATCCACTGTCATTGATCCAACTCCATGGGTTTTACTAGTGAATCAATGTTGTAGAAGATGACAGTGTTTCCACGGTAACTATGGACCCTCTGAACGTCCAAATGGGTCATATCTGATGACCATGAAAAGATGAATAACTGTATTTTACAACAATTATTTACATGTATTGATAGAATTAAAGGATCAACAAGTATTAATCAGCTTAGATCAGTAGATGGTTTTGGTTGCCAGTGGCTGTTTGGGTCTTTATAGGTTAAAATCAATTCTAAAACAAATAGGGGGCAAATAGGGAAATCTAGTGAAGGTGTGATTGATGTCATCTGTTAAAACCAGTAAGATGTTCAGCTGCTGCATTTATGTGAGATATGAGATTTTTAGGATTTCTGACTTGAATAGGAACTTTATACATTATACTCCAATCCATGGGATGCCCTCTAAGGCATTTATACCTGTATTATGTGTCTGAATAAGCGACTGTAGTGTACAATAGCAGTTGATAAAAGTATTTCAGTTCATTGACGATTGTGTTAAAGCGCTTAAAAGTGGGTTCAGTTTCAATAAAAATCTGAAACCATCTTATCCTCTCATGTTTCCCAGATTTTGTCAGAATTCTTGACTGTTCTGTCTTGTTTACACACTCTCAAATCCTGTTCATATTTCATCAGGTGATTACGTACCTTTAGCCACCACTGAGAGATGGACCAGCTTGTCGACTGTGGTGCTGTACTCATAGTTTTCGTAGAAGAGCGTGCGGTAGAAGTAACAGCGGTAGGTGCCTGTATCGTTGAAGGTTACGTTGAACAGGTATATCGAAGCATCCTGGATGTCGTGGCTCCTCTTGCTTCCATTCCAGTCCAATCGGTCTGCAAACTGATCATGCTCAATGGTGGCGCCGTCCTCATTGTAAGTGTAGATCTAGTGCAACAGTGGTGAAAAATGGTTATTGATACAATGACAAAGCAAAGTTGTCTTGTAAACAATAAGGCTTTGCAAGACATAAATAACTCAGCTGCAGTGGTTAAAGCCAGTTTGTAGTAAGAGACAAACTTAAAAATCTGCAGTATGCCACTTGGACTGTGTGCATCATATATTACAATGCATCACAGTCATCATCTTCTTTTGTTTAATGGTATGTGGTGAACATAAAGTGCATTACTGCTGGAGTGCAGGCCAGAGTTCTCTATTTACACACATTAAATATGGATATACAGCTTGAGAAATATAGATAAAACTGCTGTGACTGCAGGCAAGACCAGCAACTACAGGCGTAGGATCAGAAAACTGCTATGATATGATTTAATATGTTTCCATAAAAATGATTTGCAGCAGAAAATAGGAGATTTTTGTAGTTTGAAAATGTATGTATGAAGCAAACAACACTGCAAACTAATATGAGCAATCTTATTTATCAAAAGATAGATATTACTTTTTTCTTTCGTTTTTATTGGTTGGACTTTCTGCCTTCACTTTCTCTGTATTCACTGAATTGTCATTTTGATTCGTTTTGTCCTTCTGTTTTTACTTTATCGTCTCTGTCTTGCATTTCTTGGGCTCATCTTTGTCATAAACATTCTACTGCTGCATTGTTTTGATTGTCCTGTCCTGTCTGTCAATACACTTTCTGAACATTTGTTTCTAAAGGTGCTATAAAAATAAAGTTACTATTATTTAATTTACACTAAACAATTTCAAGGATATTTCTACAAGAAAACATAATAAAAACTTCTGTAAATGTCTGCCAACAGCTTCCAGCTGTTTCCATGGAGATGAGCCTGGTGGTAAAGTCATTATGTGGCAAACTGCATTCATTTTCACATATTATGTACAATATTCACTGTATGTTTGCAGTACTGTCTTCTCTTCTAAGCTTACAGCTTTTCTGGAGACACACCAGACTTATGACATTTTTCAGTCTGGGTTCAGACAACGACATTCAACAGGAACCGCTCTATTAAAAAGTGTCTAGTCACATCATGATGGCAGCTGATACCGGGAAATCCACGATCTTGGTCCTGCTAGATCTCTCCTCGGCCATTGACATGGTGGACCATACCATAATGATTGAGAGACTGAGGGACCTGCAGCATCTTAAACCGTATATTTTTATTAGTAAGTTTTTATTTTTATCAATTACTAGAAATTTCAGGTGACCCCACGTGGGGTCCCGACCCCAAGGTTGAAAAACACTGGTTTAGATGTAGAAACTGAGCACTGATATGATGAGTTGAAGGTGACCAGAGCAAGGTTATCACCATTAATAAAAACTAACGAAACGACAAAAACTAGAATTGAGAAAACATGTTTGTTAACTGAAATAAATAAAATCTATAATTAAAAGAAAAAACGGTAACTAACTGAAACTGTATTGTGTGCTTACAAAACTAACAAAAACGTATAAAAATTATGGATAAAATTCCCTTCGTTTTCGTCTTTGTCAATGTCAGATTGATATGAAATTGATTTATTTCGCTCGAGCAATTTTAGCTGGTGGTACCATATGACACTTCACCGTCCATCACTTCTTGTCACTTGTCGTTTAGAGTCGTCTTCTCGTCCCCACTCTACCTGGCAAACATGAAGACTAAAGCAAACCCACTCTAAAAACTGATTAAAACCAACTGAATTAGAGAAAAAAAAAGTCAAACCTGAATAAAACTAAACTATTATGAAAAATCCAAAACTATTTTAACCTTGGATCAGAGCGTATTATATTTCATCTCAAATCACCAAAATCCAGCTTATTGTATGGTTATTTTTCTGAGATGTTTATTTTTTTTAATCAAGTGTCAGAAATCCTCCATATGATTTCTGCTTTGGATAATAAATCACATCTGCAGTTACGTTCTGCAAACAGATCACAAGCACAAGGTCAACACAGCTGCGTCCCATCATTGGATCTATTGATCTCTGGAGTGTAAAATATCATGATTGATTTAAGCTGCACCCCAGCAATGTCAGCACTGGATACTCTCATGGGATTGAGGATATACATGTGTGTGCTGATATGTATGTTAGGCAGAGTGAAGGTTTTGAGGAATGGGAAAAATTGCTTTAAAGGAGCTTGTTCGACCAAAATTTTGTGAAGAAACTGAAAAACGTGCTTGTTCTTCACGCTCTGCTGTGTCAGTTACATTTTGTGCTGGCATCAAACTAAAAATACTCTTCGGTGACGGTAGATCTAAACTTACATGGACAAAGCCAGACTCTCCTTTGGGTTTGAAGTACCATTCGACGTAAGCAGATCCGTCCACCTCACTCCTCCTTTTGCAGGAGATGCAGCCCAGTTTAAAGCCTTGACCCGCTACTGCTTCTGTGTCAGACGCCACTTCAGCACACGCTCCATGACACCGGTACACTGTTTACAGAAAAACAGACAGATTGCACAGAATTAAGTGGAAGAAAGTGAATGAGCTTTCCATTTTCTAAAACTTTAAACATCTCAGAGGCAAATATTATACTTTTTAGCCAACATTTGTCTGACAGATTTTGCATGTTTGTGTGAATATTTGTGATAAACTGAAGATTAATCATTCCTTTCTGGGTTTATAAATGTCTCCTCCTTCTTTAACTTTACAAAATATTTAAAACGATACTAAAATATGTTGTCACAAAGCTAAAAACAGGACAGCGACACTACAAACATATGACGATCTTATAGAATATGATTTATTGCTATAGATTAAAGTACCAAAAGTGTGTAAAGTGCTGCAAATGAGCTCACTCTTAAACACACACATTAATACAGCAGTAAAATGTCTCCAAAAACACTGTCAGGGATCATTTTACTGCACTTTGAGTACCATTCATAGTACATTTTGCTGATAAAATTCACAAACTATACATTTTATGCAAACTTTTGAGTTCTAGTTAAATATTTCCACACAGAATGCTTGCATCTATCAGATACTTGATGCTGTTTAAGACCTTTTTGAGATATGTTTTAACCAGATTTAAGCTGAAAATCATCTTTTTTTAATTCAAGCAGTACAGGTAAATCTAAAGGTACATATGTGGGCCTGTGCAGAGGTAGGTTTTATGCTGGAACGCAGTTCTTAAGAGTGACTTATGGTGTTCAATATTTAACAGATAAGTGCAAGTATATTGTTTGAGAGAAAGTATTAGGTTCAGCGGTTGAGTGATGGTTTTTCAATGTCTTGAATATTTACACACAGAAGTTGTCAACTCAATCTGACAAAAAGAAATAAAATTACTCTTCACCTCACAAATTCAAGGCTCAAGAGGCTATCCCTCAACTTAGAAGGCCTTATTAAGTTCTTTTGAAGAATTTTCAATACAATAAAAGTCAAGGACGCGAGTACATCTTCTAACATTGACTGGCCACATCCTGTTTTCAGTTCAGTACATTATTCACATAGATGCTTAGGATATTAGTATAGCCCTCTTTTAAAAAAGCTTTATAATAGTGATAAGATAAGATAAGATAAGATATTGATCCCACCGTGGGGAAACTGCAGTGTTTACAGCAGCAAAATATAAAAAACAAAGTGCAAAAAGACAGGCAGAGTGAAACAGGAAATACAAAAGATAATCTATTATTTATTACTTGTTCTGTACATATTATTTACATCAGGATCTAAATACTTCTCCCACTGCAGACAGAATCTAATCGCATAATACTGAGGGTACAATAAATGGACTTCACTTACCAAACAGGGTGCAGAGCAGAGTCAGGACCAGGAGGTGAAATGCTGCCATGTCAGTGAACATCTGAGTCTTCTTTTGGACTGGAAGGGCCTCAAAAAAGTACAAATGAAGCTCCAAAAGATTTCCACAGTCCACTACAATGAGCACCTATGAAACTGTGAACGGATATCTGCAATATTTTTAAGACGTACTATGTATCTTACGAAGACTGTTAGTGTCAGTAAAGTGCAGACTAATGCAATAAAGCAATATGTGTCAGTCTTGCAGCTAAACATGCATCGTATAGTGCAACAGTAAAGTATATCTTGCTTAGGCCTTACTTACACCCTTGAATCTATGCAACTTCCGTGTGTGCCTCAAGTCTTTGGCTTACGACAGCAAAACAACTGACTGTTGATCACAGCATTTATTGCCACAAATTATTGCTGCCCTCTCTATTTATCTGCATTCAAGTGATGAGCTACTTGCTTTTAATCATCACATAGCAGATGGAACTATCCAGATACCTAGTGACTCACAGTGCAACCCAAATCAACACCCTGAGATTAGATTTTCTTTCTTTTTTTTTTTTTTCTTTCCCTGAGGTCCTATTATGAGATGCAAAGAGCAACCATCAGACCTGCCAGGGGCCACATGCTCTTTTGTTTAATGATAGGAAATTACAGACTACAACAGCACACAATAGTAGGTTTCAATATAATGTGGAACATGCCAGCTACTGACTAACTGACTGAACACTACTTACATGCCAGTGCATAAGATTGAATTTGCATGCTCTATGATAATAAACAAATGGCTACCTCTTATTAACACGCTACTAATATTTAATACGGACCAATCCACTGGTCTAGAGATAATTATCCTTAATCGGATCAGTGAAAACAGAGCTCACTGTCCTAAATTTAGGCCTCGTCTTCTTCGGGGGAAAAAAAAATAAAAAAAACAACACTGTCCTCTCCTGCGATGACAGCTGTATGTGAAAAGTCTTGTATTTTCACCTATCTGATGACCCCGTGTTCGTAGGAGAGATGCGTCGGTAGTGTTGGCATTGCAGGGAAAACACGGTGAGCGCACAAGGGCACATATAAACCAGACGGAAAAAAAAAAATCAAAGTATGTACGCGAATAAACAGACGCGTCGTCCTCCCCGTGAACGCTCTTGTTCTCTACGCCACCTCTGCCGCTCAGTTCAGAGGATGCTGCAGATGCACTGCGGTAAAAACCACTGTGCAGATGCGCACCGTTTTCCGCTTCCGACGCTCCGTTAGTCCACTGGCATTCATTTAGCGGTGTCTCCAAATAATACTGCAGAGCCTCACGATTATCTCCCAGGACGTTTAATGAGAATAAAACCCCCCTTGCACTACTTGTATTAAATGCGATGAGGGTGGGCTGGCCCTTTAACGGAGCTCCACCGGGGCGGGGTGATCCCAACCTACGATGGCATCTTTATGTCAAATACCAGTCATAACTTCCCTAAATGTGATCCTTAGCTTTATAATCACCTGCTTTAAAGCTAAAAGGACACCCATAGCAGTTAAACCCACGGGTTAGTGTGGCAAGTGTGATGGCATTTCATGGTAATTCAAACTCACTTTCACACCAAACACCCACTCATGCTGTGTGTGAAGATGCTGATGCCGTTTTGTCAACTAGCTAGCATCAGCTACGCCTACGGGCAAGCTGCTGTTAGCATGCACTAGCTATCTTTTTTTTTTTAATTTTGTATTTTTTTTTACACGAAACAAGAGATGATACACGGGGATGTGCGGTTAAATGTAATAATGTGGTGCGAATAGTCAGCGACGTTCAACATAAACGGACAAATCTGGATGTAACTGCTCATTGTCAAAGGTAAAGTTGCTAAGCTAGGTGCCAGATGCTAGGTGGCTAACGTAACGGTCGCTGTTAGCTAGCGTTAGCAGAGGTAGGACCATGAGAGTGGACAGCGGACTGACAGACAGACAGACAGACAGACAGACACAGTGTTTGGGAGAATAACACTTGACTTCATGTCAAAACTACACCTGTCTAGAGTTATGTGACGAGCTATTTTAGCTAAACTTTGCACCGTTCATGAAAAACTATCAGCTAACCTAGCTAAACATTGCAAATTGGTTTATTATGTAGAGTTAGCTTAGTCAAACCACTCTGTTATCTGTAGCTAATAAATGACATCTTCGATAATCAGGACATTTATCCTTGTCAAAATTGTAAATGAACTTAATTAAAGTAATTTACGATGACATTTTTACGAGTGGGAAGTATATTTGTACATGCACACAACTTATATTGTGTTTACATTCATGGTATTAGAACATTTAATTAAACAGAAAAAGCAGCGTTGCATATACTAAAACAAATATATATTAAATATGCATTAAAGATATGTAATTAAATTTTCCTTTGTCAAAGTGACCATTTCACACGCCCACGCAGACATTTTTCTACTAATCTGCAACCCATCACTTATTAATGATAATGAAAACGGATGTTCAAAATATCAAATATCAAAAGCTATACTCGATAGATTTTAGAACAGATGCAGATATTTAGTTATAAGTACCTCGTATAAGGGAGTTATTTAATCACACATCTTGTTGTCTTCAGGATTGCGCAAAACTTGTCCGGGAATTCTCTTGAAACTTTTTGGAAAAAACAAGGGATGGGCTAGTGAGGAGGAACTAAGACCTGACATTGATCCAAAAACACTGATGGAGGCTGGACTTCTTCCACTTTCTTAAACTTTAAATTGTGCTTTACCCTCCAGGTTTTATGAAAGTAAATTTACCAGGGGCACACACTGACACAAACATGCATCATAACTTCTGTGTGTGGTTTAAGAGTGGATTGGTGGCTTTACAGAGCTCTTCAGCTTCTTATTGTAGAAATCAGAAACTGGATTTTTATCACAGTACTTTTTAGTCACAGTATATTTTGTGTATTAGAAATCGTGATTGAATGATATGGACTGTTTTTCTTTTTGGACATCTGATATTAAAATAGTATCCTGATACATAGTAGGTATATAAAATGGGAGGGTTTTTTTGGTGAGGAAATTTGTTCCTTAAAGAATGTGATTGTATTTAAATGAAGTGTTAATTTTTAACTGTGAACAACTGAATTACAGATTTCAGCAATGCATACCAAGTCTGGGTATTGAAGGTTAAAATGTCTTGTCATAAGCTACATGTGGTAATGAACTCAGCAACTGTGTCAATAAGTTAGTTTTATTTATTTTTTCTCATGTGATTGCTTTTATATTACAAGTTTGTTATATTTTATGGACAAAAAATTGATTATTCAAGGACATAATCAGTTCTATGTCACTGTTTACATAATAAATATCTTACTGTTTGGGCCTCAACTTCTTAAATAGACTGTTAATTTTTGTCTGTGCTCAGTTGAGACAAACAAATCAACAACTGTTTTTAGTTAATATTATCTTGCATGATAATTAAGTGTATTTATTCTAATGGTAAAGTTTTTTAAAATTAAAGGAAAATACCCATTAAATAAAGTTACATTTTTTATCAACAATTTTTATGAACAAAATGAAAGCTGACTTAATAATGTTTGTCCTCTCTAGTTTTGTATGAACATGGATCCGGCGTGCAGTGCTTCTGGCTCTCCAGCTGGTCTCACGGTCCAGGTTTGCTTCCCCGGTGCTCGAGCTGCCGTTCTGGACAACCTGAACCGGCAGCGGGAGGAGGGCCGGCTGTGTGACCTCTCCATCCAGGTTCAGGGTCAAGTGTTTAGGGCCCATCGCTGTGTCCTCGCTGCATCATCGCCTTACTTCCATGACCAGGTACTTCAGGATGCATTTCAATAGCACTAAATTCAGTTTGTCATTATCTACATTCACATGTGCACTAATATTCCACTATTATTACCTCCGCCAAGGAGGTTATGTTTTTGCCAGGGTTTGTTTGTTTGTTTGTCTGTCTGTTTATCTGTCTGTTAGTGTGCAACATAACTCAAAAATTTATGGACAGATTTTGATGAAATTTTCAGGGTTTGTTGGAAATGGAATAAGGAAGAAATGATTAAATTTTGGTGGTGATCGGGGGTGGGGGGGCCCATTTCCAACAAACCCTGAAAATTTCATCAAAATCTGTCCATAACTTTTTGAGTTATGTTGCACACTAACGGACAGACAAACAAACAAACAAACCCTGGCAAAAACATAACCTCCTTGGCGTGGGGGGGCCCATGGGGGGGGGCACTGATCAGCCTTGGCGGAGGTCTGCGCTCTCCGAGTGCTTCTAGTTCTGAATATGACATTATTCAAAATTTGATATGGGTCATGCAACAATTTGGAGAATGGAACAATACTTGGCAGAGTTAAATGTCTTAAGAGGGATTCTTAATGCAATATATCACAAATGCATGGGGTGTTCAAAAACCTTTTTCCACTATTGTATATCAAGCACAGTTTGCAACACATGGCATCAGGTTTGTGTATTTTACACAAACCAACTTATCTGGCTCAGTAGAAACACTCTCCTAGAGTAAGAATGAGTATGTATGTTGTCCAGTGGATCATATTTGTCTTTCCTTCCTCCATCTGTGTGCCATTGATTTAAAAGTCACCTTTGCAACGTGAAAGAACAAGAACCTTCGAGCTGCAACTACACACTGAAAGTGGCAAGTTTTTTATGTGCCATTTTAGTCTTTTTAACTTGTTGACATGCTTCTTCATAGACATGTTGCACCAAAACATCTTTTCTGACGCTATTTTGTACATGCACTGTCACAACATCTTGTGCTCAGGGTCCAAGAGCTAATGCTGTTCATATGTGGAATAAAAATGTCATTCATATTTTGTTTTTACCTATGGATATTTATCTAGTTGATAGCTTTTAAAATAAGTGTAGATAGAGGATCTACTTAACAAAGCAGAGACAATACACACTAAGTTTTAAATCCATGTTAATTAAAGATCTGCAACTTTAAAACTCATTTGTTGTTACTAAGTTTTATTTTTCCAATTCAAAAAAAGCAGAAGATAACATTAGTTTCTCAGCTCTGCCACTGAAAAACCTCTTTCTGTTGGCCAGTAATTAAAAAGGAGTATTGGTGGAGTATTCATTTTTGTAATATAAGCAGGCTCATAGGAATAGTATCTTTTTATCCCTGAGCCTATAATGCAGTTAGGGGTTAGTTAGGGTTATCAGTGTATCTGCCTGCCTCTGTGTTATCATTTTGTTCATTCATTTTCTGAACCACTTAATCCTCTGAAGGGTCAGGGCAGGGCTAAAGCCTATCACAGCTACCATCAGGCAAAGGCAGGGTACACCCTGGACACTGCAGGGCTGACACATTGAGACAAACAACAACTGACTGTCACATTCACACCTAGGGGTGGTTAGAAGTGCAGTTTTGTGCGAGTCTTTGGACGGTGATAGGAAAGGCATGTAAAGCCCCAGTCAGACCGGGGAACTTCTTGTTGTGAGGTGACAGTCTAACCATTGCACCACCATGACATGCTATCATTTTGTTTTTGTGTTATATTTACTAAACTTTTTTTCATTGCGTGTCAAAGTGGAGCCATTTATGACTTAGCAACCTGTGAGCCACAAGGGGACACTACAGTAATAAATCTGAACATAATTTGAGGGCAGAACCAGAAAACCGTTCAGCATTCTTCATCAAATTTGCTACAGTTTGTTAATATTGTGTTAAATTGCAGTTTTTTGATATGTTGTCTGTCATCTGTTCATATTACTGTTTGTTGTCATTTCACTTCCAAAGCAGACCAACAAAAAATAATCACTATCTTTCCAGTCACTTCACTGGTAATGGGTAAAGTCAATGTAATTTAAGCAGGGTACACACATAAGGATTTTCTAAATCTGAAGAGATTTTTAATCTGTTATAGACCCCACACATGAAGATTAAAAAATCAGGCATTGAACAGTTTTGATCGTACGGTGTGTGGTGTGCTCCAATAATTTCAACACAGCACACCACACACTAACGATTTTGTCCCACCACTGCTCTAGAATCTAGTCCTCCAAGCCAGAAATCTTGCATGATCAACTGTGATCTAACAAAAATTAAGAAGAAACATGGCAACAACTGGAAAATGCAACACGCAACATGGAAGAGGGAATGATGGTGTTCTTGGGTATGACTTGGCGGAGACGTTGAATAGACATTCTCGGGCTTCCCACAGCTCCACGAGCTGGTCCTCCATTTCTGAGGTCCACTGAACTTTATGTTTTATTTCCGTCTGCTTCCTTGTTCCTCCGTCAGCTTGCTTCTTGATTGGCTACATTCCGTTCCACGTCACAATTCACAGAGTCATGACTCAGGAGTCATAGGCTTTCCCCACACACAGAAAGATTTTTGGTCGTGAATATTGAACAAGTTTAATTGTTACGATTGTCAGACCCGACCCGTTTCAGAGCCGATTATTGGGACAAATTCACTCTTAACACACCTCAGACTACAGGATAATCTTATAGGATAATCTTATAAAACATAAAATAATCTAGCGTTTGCCGTCCTTCATCTGGAAGGGGGGAAATTGGGATAAGAACAGACTGATTATCTTTATGTGTGCCCCGCTTAAGCTAACATTACTAATGGGTACTAGGGCGTAGTCCTCTGGATCTTTCATGTAAACATATTTCTTGTTCTAATCTCTTAACAGGTGTTACTGAAAAATGTCACAACAGTTTCCCTGCCTTCAGTTATGGACCCAGTGGCCTTTGAGAGTGTCTTGAGTTCTGCGTACACAGGCCAGCTGAGCATTGTGCATGACGACATTGTCAACTATGTCACTGTGGCCAGTTTCCTCCAGATGTGGCACATTGTGGACAAATGCACTGAGATCCTAAAGAGGCCTCGTCCCTCAGCAGACGTCACCCCCGGAGAGGCGGTGGCAACTCATCCAGGTACTGCCTCCAGACAGCAATCCCCGAGCAGCACCGACTGTTTATATATAGAAAGAGAAGGTAGAAGGAAGGAGAGGAAGCCCGATGCTTTGCCTCCTTTAGCTACATGGAGACGCCCCCAGCAGCAGTTTCCAAGATGGGGTCGAACACGGCCCTCATCAGCGCAGCACTCAGCTGACTCTCAACTGGACACTCTCCCCGGCTATGCAGAGAGTGAGTACACCAGCTGTGAGGAGGCATGGGTTTCAAGTCATGCCAAAACGAGCCACTTTGCTCATGATGGACCTGGTCACAATAGCCGACACCATGGGGCGCTCCTTAGCAGTGAAGCATTAAGGCAGAAAGTCAGGTTTCAACAGCGGGGTGCACCGCAGAACACTGATAGATTACCTGATAAGAATAGAGAGAGTGGGGAGAGTGATGAGACTCAAGAGAAGAAAAAGAATGAGAAGAGAGAGATCGAGGCAGACGAGGGAGTTGGGGAAGAGGAGGTGGACAAGAAACAAGGCTTTGCACAAATGGGACACTGTGGTGAGTAATCTCTTTTAACTTGAAATGTGATGTAGGCAGATGAGTACCTTTGGACAAACAAGTGGGCCTATATAGTTCTTATTTTCTATTCTTTATCATCACTTCTAACTTGCCATCTTTCCTTGACAGCAGTTGACAACAGTGTATAGTGCACACAAACATGGTCAGATAACAGTGACTAAAAGCTGAAAACAAGCATTTTATATACTAAATATACCTTGTACTCTTTCTCACTGTTTTCAACCTGGAATTTCTCATCAACAAAATAAAATGGTATAGAGTTTTAATGCAATCAGTGAAGATGTGTGTAAACATCTAACTGCAACTGCAGGTATTCATTATTTTAAACTAAATGGGATGAATCCTTATATAGCATACATAAATAAAATATATACATATATACAGCAGTGGCTCCTGGTGTACCATGGGAATTTGTAACATTCATATATTATTACCTTTACAACATCCAGTGATTAACAAAAACTATATGAATACAATTTAATTTAATGTGCAATATTAGTACTGATGTTTTAAATACACTTACATGTCATTCTCTTTCTGGTTCCTTCAGTACCGCATTACTAATTATATGCTGAAATGATAATATCATGTTCTATTCTACGTGATGATTTTAAAATCACATTTCTTTGTACAAAAACTACCTCTCTGATCTTGTTCAGGTTATATTACTCAGCATTTTCAATATTTAAATACTCAATAGCTTCTCCCTGGTAAAAAAAAAAAAGGCTTGAATGGTGGATAGTTTTCATTTGCCTATTAATTTTTACACATTCATTTTACAACACAGAGGCAAATTCTATACCCTAAAAACACTTTAAAGACAGGGAACTCCCCATTAATGTAGACGACAGATGGTAGGATAAATGCAGGTGAATGCAGTTGTGCCTAGAGATTGTGTACAAAGAGGTTTAAAATGACTGATTTTCTGGTTGCCTGTATGCAACTGTCCTACATTCCTGCAGCAGATTTCCACCCAGTTTCAAATCAGAACGAGGAAGCAGAAGAGGCCATGGGGAAGGCGAATGTGGAGGAGATGAAGGAAAAAGTGCAGAGGGATTTGGCAGGAAGTAATTCATCCTCAGATCCTCCCTCTTGTCCGCCAAGTGAAGGACTCCAGGGCCCCTCTTGTCCGGCTTCGGCTCGAATGCAGTGGGCGGCAGGTTCATGGTCTCAGCAGGAGCAGAGACCACAAGAAGGAGAGGCCGGCAGCTGCAGTAAAGACGAAGATGATGAAGAAGAGGAGGAGGATGTGGACTTTGAGTGCTTCACAGAAGGCACTTTCAGCAGAGACACGTATGATGAGATCGAAGATGGCACAGGACAGGTTTCCCAGAGGCCTTTAGTTCCTGTATCTCCTGACTTCACCATGGCAGGTTCGGAGGTGAACTGGCCCTCCACTAGCGTCGCACAAGCCAGTTCCCTGACCCCCACCTCCAGTCGCCACTTGTCATCATCCTCTGCGGCCTTTCCTCCCTCTTCACCTCCCACTCCATCCTCATCATCGTCGGTGTCTCTCGCCGGTGCCAGCTACACAGGCAAAGTCCACTTCTGCCACTGCGGCAAAGCCTACACCCTGAAGAGCATGCGTGACCGACACGTGAAGATGCAGCACCTGAATCTGCGGCCGTTCGGCTGTCCAGTTTGCACAAAGTCCTTTAAGATGAAGCACCATCTCACCAAGCACCTTAAGACCCACGGCGGGCTGAGACCCTACGAGTGCAGCCTATGTGGGAAGAAAGTTATCTGGAGAGACAGTTTCCTCAGACACCAGGCCCGGTGTGAGAGACTGGCCTCCAGCTCCTCCGCCAACAGCAACAACACAAGCACAACAGCAGCGGATATCGACGGCAGCTACAACTACACATTCGGTGAAGGTGAGGCTTTTCTCGCACCAGGAGGTCCGGTTAAAGTCGAGCAGGTGGACTTTCATGGGGAGATGGAGGATGGGATGGATGGGCTGTTGGGGAGTGTGTCTGGGATTGTGGATGAGTTGAGAACTCAGTCACAAAGTCTGGACACTGGGAGCCATGTTTTTAAAGAGGAGGCCAATGAGAGCTTTAGCTAAGATGAACACAGCACCTAAAATGTATGTACACAAATACTGTACATATGGAAAGGATTTTGTCATAATGACTTTTAATTTTTATGCACACGATCATTGAGCGTGTCGTTGAGAAGGTACTTGTGTTTTTTTCTCTTTGTATAAATCATAGATTATGTATAAAGATGGATGTGTACATGCTATACCTTAAAACAGGTACAGCCAAGATTTATTCCTTAAGAGTAAATTATCCCAAGATGGGCCCACTGGTATCATTTTAGAAACAATGCATTTTTCTAGATATGAAGAGCAGCACTTGAATAAGAAAAATGAGCACAGTTCAGATTCACCTCCATCTTTAAGCACTTATGGAAGCATTATATTGCAATATCACATCTTATTTTTAAAGCCAAAATATGGGATTTGGATATGACAATCTGTTCGCAGTCTGAATAAAAATAATTTGGATTGTTCTTGTTAACTGTTGAAATACGTCTGATTTTACATTGATACACAAGGCAAGGCAGTAGTTGGTTGTTGTATTGCATGCAGTGGTAAACTGCAAAAGTGAGATTTCCAGCATTTGATAATACCTGGAGTACACTTATAAAGTTTTTGAGGCCAACATTACAAATGAGGAATAGCAAGAAAACATTCATGAAACATACAAAGACTCCTAAATGAACTTATTTTTACCTGAATACAGGGGCTTCTGCTGAGTTAAGTTGCTTCTCCAAGGCCATGATAGGGACACTTATTTAGCCCGTTGTTACCTACTGTCATGTAAATTTTACCAGATGAAGAACAGTAATTATTTGCTAACAGAAACCCTGGCCAAGACATGACATCTGTAGCTAGATACATTTCCTCCTATATTAAAAGTTTTGATATCAGTTTGTCATTACAGTCAATCAATAGGTTTTATTTGATTGAATGACGTATTAAAAACAAATTCATCAGAAACCAGTTGGAAAAATTTTTTTGCCATGCACTTTTATTATGACCAGTACTGCAGCCAGCCACCACGGGGCGTTGAATATATTTCGGTTTCATCATGTCATCCATCTTTATATACAATCTGTGGTGCGATAACTTTTTTTCACTGTGTTTATTTTTACAGAAGAAAAAGGAACAATCATACACTTCAATAAACAATCTTTGTCCATTTTGCAGTGTCATGTAGGATCAGTTTGTTCTTGTTTAGTGATGCTGTAAACTGTCCATCTGTAACAGTGTTGTGAATGTACTTCTTGAACCTGAATAAAATTCATTTGCATTTTGCACTTAAATTATTTATCAGCCAGCATTAGGAAATAAATATGAGGTTATGAAAAAAAGGATTTTCTGTGCTGTTCTCATGTCTGTTCAGAGTGAGAGAATGAAGCAACAGCGTATATGGATAAAAATAGGTCCCAATATACTGATGATTTACTGATATTAGCAACATTTTAAGTTAGAATATTTCCCACAGTCAACAACCTGGAGGAAGTGGGGCATGAAGTGGCTCATTTGGATTTCAAGGGCCAGTGCTCAAAACAACCTTTCTTCTGTCATTAGTCAGAAATAGGGTTGAAGTTGGACCTGTGGAGTTGAATTAATGAAGAATTCAGACCCAAGCAGAGCATTTACAGTTTATGTAGACCACGGGAATGTTTTAAAAGGCATAATTCCATTTAAAAAAGCAAAATGTGACCCCTTTAAGCCATTTTCAGACATGAGATGTGATGAATAAAGGATGCTTTAAGATCCAATCTAGATATATGTGAAGTATGTACCCCATTAAAAACAGTTTCAGGGAAAAAACAGCTTCTATAAACTAAAGAGGTTGTATTTAGTGTGACCTCCCTTTGCACTTAACATGTCTTTAACCCTTTTGTTCAGACAGTATGAGATTTTTTGGATTAATTTTCTTATGTTTTATACTATGTTTTATTCAACACATTCCAGATGTTTCTAACTGTTTGTGCTGGCTCATTTTGGGGTCAGAGGTCACAATTAAATAGTGACTTAAACCTCATAACCCATTTGGTTAAGTTTTTTTGTGTCTTTTAAGGCTGAGCACATATCACCTGTATTTTCTTGTATCTGGAAAAAAAAAGACAATGAGAAATAAATGTGTATTAATCAAAACAGCAAAGCTATAGCTAGCCTAAGAGTTTAGCATAGTACTGTATAAAATCAAAATAAACTAGCAGAAGAACGGGGCACAACAAGATGATCTCCTTAAAAACCACCCGTCAAGCAATAAGGAAATAATATTTTTAATCAATGTTTAATTTTTTTTTTTTTTTTCAGATGTAATTGAAGGATTGCAAAACCAAGGAGTAACATAGGAAAGGTGGGTCTATAGAAGTAGAGAGCTGTGAATAAAATAGACAGTTTTTCTAATTAACTGATTAATCTACAACTGAGGTACATTCAAGGACATCACGGCTCAATTTGGTTCCTTTGCAGCTCAGTGTTAAAGCAGCAGAGGTCTCTCTTGTTCAGCACAGCAGCTCCCTTTGGCTGTAATTTAACTCTGCATGATCTCATAAGATGTGTTTGAAGAGTGCACCCTGCATTATTTGTAAACCCACGACCCTGATATAGGAGGCTAATGAATAGGAAGCATCTTTAATGTGTTCAGTTGGATTCATAGTACACAGGCTATAGAGATTTCCATTTCAAAGGAATCATACATCAGATCTGTGCAGAGCAACAATAGGAAACGGATATTATATACAACTGCATTTGTGACTAATCTACTTTTGGAACCACGCCGGAAACTGCAGTTTGTTCATGTATTTTTCTATAAAAGTAGAGCTGTAAACATATAAATGCAACATCTTAAATATATTTCAAATAGGGGTGTGTATTGGCAAGAATCTGACGATACAATACAAATCACAATAGTAGGTTCACAATATGATATATCGTGATATATCACGATACTCTTAACGAGACGATATTTTTTGTTTTGTTTCTTTTCTTAAAAGATTATTTCCAGGAAAATCTATAGTGCAGCATTTGGATAAATAAAGTTTTAACATGCAGCTTTACCGGTACAAAAAACCCCCACACAAATAAATAAATAAATAATGTTTTACAGACATTACAGTTTAAGATCCTGCTTAAATGTTCGTATTCTATTGCGAAAAGAATGCATAGTATTCAGTCCCTGAATCATCCAGCATCAGAACATTATTTTTGTGCATTCCCAATAAAAAAAACCAAACATCTGCCTCTTTTACTCAGACAGTAAAAAGTGCTTTTAGGATGCTTGAATTATCCATTATTTAACAAAACAGTGTTATCAGTTTCCAAAAACTACATTTATGACCTACAAATTCACAGTAGTATTTTTGTAGTATACAAACAACAGAAAAAAAAATACCCATGAGACGATAGAAATAAAAGAGCTGGAAAAAACAAAAATGAACCTCCACCATGTCATTTGAATAAATACCTAAAAATGTTGATACAGTACTTTTGAATATCGAGACAGTTTCGTGAAGTGAAATATCGCCATATATTGTGATACTTATATTTTCTTACACCCCTGATTTCAAGGTGATGTTGTCTTAAAGGAGTGATATTTTGCTTTTTTAAATGGAATTATGCATTTTAAAACATTTCCCTGTGGTCTACATAAACTGTAAATGCTCTGCTTGGGTCTGAATTCTTCATTAATTAAACTCCACAGGTCCATCTTCAACCCCTACTTTTGAATAGGCTAATGACAGGAGAAAGGTCATTTTGAGCGCTGGCCCTTTAAATGCAAAGGAGCCACTTCATGCCCCACCTCCTCCAGGTTGTTGACCGTGCTGTCTGTCCCGTTCAGCCACTTGTGTTCGTTAATACAACCAACAACTGAACATTTTAGGTAATCAGCTTGAAGTTTGGACATATTTTCAGTTTTTACTACAACCGCTGCTGCTGACAAATAATTATGTTGTACTTGGAGAAATATTCATCAGAAGTCTTGAACTTATATGTGCAAATGTCATGACGTAACTAGTTATAGATGTAAAAAATTAGGCAGAAATTAAAGTGGATTCTAGAAATCCACTCAGTTTTTGCCAAAATAAATATAAAGATAGCTTTGCAGCACCTGGAGGGTTCAAATTCAAACTTTATGAACTATTAGGGTCCAAATACACAAATAAATGTACCAAAGACTAATAAAAGTGGGTTTGGCAAAAATATGACCCCTTTAAAGCAGACACAGGTGAGAGGCTCATTCAGTGCAAGGAAAACAGCTTTCACCTTCCATTTATATGAGGTCGTTTTCAGGTCACTAAAGCAATTACTGCAGGAACATAACATGCAGACACATGCAGCACAGCGCTAATTGTAGTTATGGATGCTGCTGTCCTTGAAAAAGTCCATCTCAGCAGTATGTCTAATGATGAGAAACATTATTTTCCCACTTGTGAGTATTGGGAATCAGACTAGGATTAGGACATGGATCGTTAATCATAAAACTAGAACAGGTTGTTTTAATAGTTTGCTTTTTTGTCTTGATTATTACCTGGGATTTATCAGCGTCCTCCAGAGGATCGCCTGTGTGGGCGTCTTTTCACTGAGCTGTTTTTATTCACCTCTCTTTTTCTCATCTGTTGTAAGATCCTTGAGACCGGTGAAGTGATGTTTCAGCGTCCAACATGTTCGAGTTAAAACCATCAGAGTGCAGATTTGTGCCTGTACCTGCACAAACATTAAAAAACACCCACATTGCTGCCTCCTCCTTACCTTTCCAGGTCTACCATAACAAGATGTTTCAACCATAAGTGTTTTTCTTTTCTTTTCTGGGAACTCAAGTATGATGTTCCAGGAGAAAAACAGAAAAAAGATGAGAGCAGTGAGAGACCAGCATGTTCGTACGCTCCTGTCCTCTGCGGATTATCTATTATCTGTTACTGTCTTATCTTTTTAAGTTTGATTTTTATTTAATGAGTCTAATAATCTAATAGGTTTGGCAAAAATAGCACAAATAGCATCACTAAATATTATGGAGGATTAGTATTTATGCTCAAATTTAATCAGAAATGCCCAAAATTATCGTTACAGTCAATGGAGAGACATAATGCAGAAGAGATCAATGTGCTACATTGAAGAGAAATGCACAGAATTTACGTGTGAAGCAGCACCACTAGAGGGCGTAGTGAATCACTGTAGCCTTGAGTCTGCTCGTCCTCCAGTGGTGAAAACCCCAAGAGTTGACTAAAGTGACAAAATCATGATTGTTGAATATTTGAACGTCATGGTTACATTATAAAACACTTACTACATCTTGTCTGTTAAATCGATTTTACCATTTTCCTTTCAGCACTTGGTCAAAACTGTTATAGTAAAGAGTACAGACTCCAATCTGGGCGGTTTCTTTATTGAAAAACACAATGGCTAACCTGTAGCTGGGGCTGAGTGACAGGGGTGCCGCTACCAATTGTGGGGCCCATGAAAGGTAAATGTTCTGGATGCTTTCATAAAATTCAATGTGTTATCGATCTGTCGGAGTGGGAGGGGTATGTGGAGGTGTATGTGGGGTTGCAGTCTATACATAATGTCACTTACACTAGTGTCAAATTGAAACTGAAACTTAACATGCTTTCAACGTCCGACTCCTGACTTCTATGCCTCTCTTGTTCAGCAGATCTTACACGAAATTTTCACAACTTCTACCTTGTATCCGCTGGACCCCCTCCACTGCTCTATGAGCCCCCCACAAATGCTGGGCCCCATGAATTTGTCATGTTTATCCCCCTTATCGGCACCCCAGCTGAGCGATAAAACGATACCGATATATATTGCGAACTAACTTTCCCTTGATCGAAATATGAGACATGCGCGATACAATTTCGATAGAATTCATTGGTCCATGTTTTGACAGACTTAAGAAAAGCCAATTATAATTAAGTAGCGCCGCACCGAACCAATCACGGTAGAGCTATGTCAAGTTAGGTTGACGCACACAGCACAGGCATAAGAGCAGTCGCAGCACACACGCTAATGTTTGGGCTCCAGTGGGAGATAATGAGTGTTCCCTCAGTAGAAAATGTGACCGAGAACTCTGGTGACTGGGTAACTGAAAAGTAGGGTGTGAACCGTTTCAGTTCTGGGCCTTCAATACAATACAGAGGTGGACCAAACGAATACATGTAGCCTAAGTGAAGAACGCAAACACTCACCTTTCCTTAAGTTTCACTTTCAGTTTTATGCCAGTTAAGGCAGTTAAGGAATGCACCCCCACGTATACTGTATACCCCGACAACCCCGTGACAATGGTCTGTTTTGTTTGTGTTCTCTTTTAAAACTTGAAAGTCAGACTTTTAGTTTAGTTTTAAATATACACTATATTGCCAAAAGTATTTGCTCACCTCCCTTGACTCGCATATGAATTTAAGTGACATCCCATTCTTAATCAATAGGGTTTAATATGACGTTGATCCACCCTTTGCAGCTATAACAGGTTCAACTCTTCTGGGAAGGCTGTCCACAAGGTTTAGGAGTGTGTTAATGGGAATTTTTAACCATTCCTCCAGAAGCGCATTTGTGAGATCACACACTGTTGGACAAGAAGGCCTGGTTCTCAGTCTGCGCTCTAATTCATCCCAAAGGTGTTCTATGGGGTTGAGGTCAGGACTGTGTGCAGGCCAGTCCAGTTCATCCACACCAGACTGTCATCCATGTCTTTATGGACCTTTCTTTGTGCACTGATGCACAGTCATGTTGGAAGAGGAAGGGGACATCCCCAAACTGTTCCCACAAAGTTGGGAGCATGGAATTGTCCAAAATCTGTTGGTATGCTGAAGCAAGAGATTTTGGACAATTCCAGTTGAATTAGAGCGGAGACTGAGAGCCAGGCCTTCTGTCCAACATCAGTGTGTGACCTCACAAATGCGCTTCTGGAAGAATGGTCCAAAATTCCCATGAACACACTCCTTAACCTTGTGGACAGCCTTCCCAGAAGAGTTGAACCTGTTATAGCTGCAAAGGGTGGACCAACATCATATTGAACCCTATTGATTAAGAATGGGATGTCACTTAAATTCATATGCGAGTCAAGGCAGGTGAGCAAATACTTTTGGCAATATAGTGTATGTACCTGTTTTATTTATCTGAAACAGTTGTATAATGTTCCTCAGCACACCTGTCATGTTCAACCTCTGACAGAAAAGAAATCATATTTAAATCAAAAATAACCTTCTGATGTCTTCACAACTAACTTGCGAGTAACAGAAAATTTAACCCTGACAAAAATAGTGATTTGATTTATATTGTGATACATATCGATATCGGTTGATATGAAAAAAAATTATCATGATGTGATTTTTTTCCGTATCGCCCAGCCCTACCTGTAGCTGATTAACTAAAGCTTCAATGACGTTCTACTGATGTTTATGACAGTTAGTGTGAGGTTCAACAGAGTGGATATTTTAGCCAAATTGGAAGAGATTAGTGACATTTTGATTATTTTTACATTTGATTTTGATCGTTTCTTCGACAGGGGTACGTTTGATTATGAGGCTTATGAAGGTATGAAGTTATTATGTGATGT